>NC_087246.1:57655302-57996802 GCF_037042905.1 Lytechinus pictus | reverse complement strand
CTTATTCATAAAAAGGCAAAAAAACTCATTCAATCCAAACTTCCGATCTACGTTATATATACGAACGTCTTTCACTGCAATGAGCGGTGGTTATAACGGACATGGTGGCTCAGCGGTAGAACAAAGGGTTATGGGTTCAATTCTTGAGTCATACTAAAGACTTACAAAATTGGACCTTCTCTCGTCTGGCCCTTGGATAATAAAAACTCGTTGTGCAGGGCCCACTGGGAGAACATTTCATAACAGCTGTAGTGGCTGCCCCCCCCCCCGTGATTTTGTTAGTAGTAAAAAAAAAAGATCAGGTTCCTACTTTTAACATAAAGCAATTCACTTAAACGATTATATGTCAATGAATAAAATAAGTTCATTTAGGCTTATTCAAATGAAACATTAATATTATACATTCCCAAACGATTTACAGCGCACCCTATTCATTGGTTTCAGGCAGATTAAATCCGTTGGGGGGAAACCAAGCATATCTGAGGGACAACTCAGAAATAGACTGAGAATGACAGGCTTGGATCTCTGACCTTGACGAAGATGAAAGTCAATCAGATTGAATATGACATAGGATTAATGGGCAGTCCACTTGCAGTCATTTATTGTTCCGTTGATCGACCGGGTTATAGCATTGTGACAGGTTATATAGAATCATCATTAGGAATTGTGGACAGACCTTTCAACATGAATATCCATTTAAACGGAAACGAGCAATTGAAATTGCAGAGTGGATGGACCTTGGGCATGCACAGGAGTTAAAGGAAAATGAAACCCTTGAAACCAGCTGAATCCATATCAAAGAGAAAAATCAAAGAAACATATTGTTGAAAGTTTGAGGAAGATTGAATGAATAATAAGAAAGTTATGAGCATTTGAATATTGAGATCACTAATGCCATGTAGATCCTCCCATTGGCAATGCGACCAAGATCTGTGATGTCACACACGTACAACTCCCTCATTACTTTAGTACTTATTTCAATTATATTCTCACTTTTATAGAGTCTATCACAAGGTGAGGTGTTCTCTTTAAGAGAGGACAAGTACATAGGTTTCACAACATTATATCATTGATGAATCGTTTGTCATATGATTAGAATGAGCAAACAGAGATGTTTTGGGGTATATTTTCAGTGTCCAAAAGGGGAGAGTTGTTCATTTGTGACATCATAGATCTTGGTCGCATTGCCAATAGGAGGATCTCCATAGCATTACTGATCTCGACATTCAAATGCTCATAACTCTTCTATTGCTAGTCCTATTTTACTCAAACTTTTGTTGATCTTATTCTTCGATTTTTCTGCTTTCACAAAAGCTAACTTGCTCCAAGAGTTTCATTCTCCTTTAAGGCTATAAGCAAGAGGGGTGGAGATAGAAAAGGAATGGGGTACACCGTAAAAAATGCTATATTTTACTGCGAAGCCGTGTAGTGGAGATAATCACGGTTGTACACTTTCAACAAGTTTACATATTTACCGTTAAAATAAGATAATTTCTAGCAACTCACTGAAATACTTTCCAGTTTCCAGAGAGGGGCGGGAGGGGTTTAATGAGGGATGGAAGAGAGAAGGGGGCATGAGGGGGGGGGGGGGGGCAGAAAGATAAAGATAGAGATATGGGGAGAGGGAGAGAACAGATGTACATCGACTCTACTTTGATAACTTCAAACATAATTATTATGTCAAGTGAAATGTTAACAACAAATCGACTAGCTGGGTGACAAGGCGATTCTAAAATGACGTGAAAACTTTCGATAAGATGATAATGGAAAATGGAGACGATATACTAAGGGTTTGTCATGTCGGAGAGGGAGAGAGAAACAGAGGGGGTGAGAGTGAGAGAGAGAGGGGGGGTGAAGAGCAGTTCGCCTAACATTTTGTGCAATGGGTGGGACATTGGCATAATAAAACATCCACCTTCTCATAGGACCTGTAGGGATCCGCGAACTTTTGTCAAAACAATAATTGGAGTAATAACCGCTACATAGTGAATTTGGTCGTGAAACATGCCTAGACTTTTGTTTTCCTTTTTAGATTCATTTATTTCATTCCTTTATCAGTTCTGGACATGCATATATCACATTATGTGCATAATATATCACCACTCCAAAGTTTATTTCTCTCTATCTAGGTTGGAAGAGGTTTTATAAACAAAACAAAAGAAAATACGAGGTAATTCATGTTAAATCCTTTTTAAAACAATCATCTAAAACAGTTTTATTTCATTTCATCCACATCAGATCAGTTTTAGTGCGCGTTCAATCTTCTACCAATGAACTGGAATAGTGAATGGAATTTAGAGTGAATTTTCCAGAGTGAAATTCAACATTCAACACATGTTTCAGCTCATGGTATTTACATTCGAAATCATGATATCCATTAAAAAAGTTCTTCACTGCATGCCCTATCAAGTGTGACCAGACAACACAGTTTCACTCCCAAACGATTACACTTTTCACCTCCTCTATGACGTCAGTAAAAGCTACGGTACTTGACTTGCCTTACAAATGGGTTCGAAATATTACCCCTAAATAGGACAGAGCGTGATTAGTTAGTACGTCAAGTTTGGCAAAATCCACTCGTTTATTTGTAAAGATCTTAAAACGCTCAATATTGAGTTATTTGCTTCGAATTAACATTAAAAGACACGTCTCGTGGCAACTTGTTGTACGATTGGCATCTCATTCATTCTGATTACTATAATCGTTCTTGCTTTGGATAATTATTGTGTGCCTATACATGAAGGGTGACAAGTGTGCTTTTGGCAGATTTATGCGAGAAACAAATAAAGATTTATTATTATCATTCTTAGTGTTATTAGTATTATAATAATGATAATAATAATAATAGTAATAACAATGATAATAATGATAATAATAATAATATTATTGTTAATATTATTATTATTATTTTATTGTCATAATTCTTATCATCATTATCATCATCATAATTGTTATTATCATTAGCTACTATCAATACCATAATACCATAATCATTATTTTGATAAATTACTATTATCAACAATATTACAAACATGAATGATAAATAGTGGGATATGCAGTTTGCTCTATTCTCCATTGCACACCCACAAACACACCCACTCCACACACACATATACACCCCCCTCTCTCTCTCTCTGCCCCTAGTCTATCATTCCCACCTTCCCTTTTCCTCTCTCACTTGGCTCTCCTCTTTATCACCAAATATTCACTCTATGACCTGTTGCCATGGATACTGAAAACTGTATAATTTTGTGTTAAAAAAACATCAAAATGGCCAATCTCCTCTGAAATGTTCTCACAAAAAAACGAAGCAAACTCTTCTCTTTTTCTCAATCTCCTAGTCAAACTACAAGTGAAAATCCACCCTGTTTGAGCTTCCGTCGATCCTTATCAGGCTACGCACTGACAAAACATTATCCGTCCTAATAGTTTTATTTCTAAATAAAACAGTTTTTATCCTCAAGTCAGGTCGGTCTCAAGGTATCCATTTTATCTCCCTTGTTTGATGTAAAGGAACTTTCAGCTCTCAATCGCGTGCGCCTGGGACCCTTATCTTCGGGCGATTGCAAATAATAAGAAATAAATGCACTTATCGAAGGTGTTTCCCCCCGTAAGTAATTAATTTTCCTCGGCTTTCTTTGGTCTCTTGAGTACGAATAAAAGTGCAAAAGCTAAGTTTGCCTGAGTTGGTCGAATGAAAACTGTTTTATTCTTTCTATATTTTGTTTGAAGGTAAGATATGGAATAGAGTCGGTTATGCGCACAGGCTATTTTTCTAGTGTAGGCCTACATTGTCATCAGCCATCGATTTGACACGTATTCACATCTTCCTCTTCAGAATATCAAATAACAAAACAAGCATAATTATATCATATAAATTATCTTATCTTTTCTCAAGACAATGGTTGAAAGGCACCTTGGCTCAAACATGAAGGCTTCAAGCTCACAAGAGATAACTGTGGTGGATAGCAAAATGGTTAATTGTTGATTTCAGTTTTGGTGTTGGGGTTGTTATATTAAAATAAATGAATGTAGTAAAATCATGAAATCTGAGCTGAAAATGATCACACTTAAGATCGCCAGCACAGATAAGCACATGTAGGACAGTCTATCATTAATATCTTTTCATGAAAAAAAAAACCAACAGAAAACTGGCTGTAATGCCATACTATAATTTCTCAGCAATCGCACAATATCTTTGTGCACATAATTGCACATAATATTTGTACATGCCGATTATCAAGCAGAATAAGTAGTTTAATATCTACTAAAGATCGACATGAAAGATAATCACCTCACCATTCTCTCCCTCTTTCTCTTCATCCCATGTCCTCATCTCTGTTTCATCCCCTCTATCTCCGTGTGTTGTACCCATTTTCGCTCTTCATTGCTATGTTGTTCTTGTTATATTTGATCCCCCCCCTCTCTCCTCCCTACAAAATATTAGACCAACAGGAGAACAAGATACAGATGGAACAAAAAGAAATTCTACAAGATCACCAATCAACAAGACAGTAAAATATCAAATAAGATACTCCATGCCAATGATCTGACACAATTAATAGTTTCATATCTACTGAAGACATTTAAGGTGACATCATCCTCGCCTTTCTCCCCCCCCCCCCTCTCCGTTCTCTCTCTTTTTGCCTCTGTCTATATCTCTTCATATCTTTCACTGTCTCTTTATATCTACCTGTCTGTAACTTCCCACCCTTTTTCTTTCTTTTCTTTCTTTATTTCTTTCTTTCTCTCTCTCTCTCTGTGCTATAATTTCACTTTCCTTTTTTTCTCCAAACACCCTACCACTTCTCCCTCTGTCTTTTCTTTCTTTCACCCCCCCCCCCCCCTACTCTCCTCCGTTGACAATCCCCTTTCTCCATGTTGTTCACTGGACAGTTATGTCTTGTGTGGTTTAATATGGTTTAACAATCAAATATAGAGTGACTGAACGATTGAGAAGGTGAGAAGAAAATGACGGATTTGTTGTTTCTCTCCCTCTCTCAATCTGAGCAATGACAGATTGATTGATGCTTGCAGAGAGAAACAAAGAGATCATATTTTAAAGTGTTCCCACCTGACAATAAAACAAATAACCGACTCGCTCCAATGATGGAAAGTGTTTACGTCTAACACGTTTAACAAGCAAGAGAAAGATAGAAATCGATACACATCTCCATAACACATTACCAAGTTCGTGATCCATCTACTTCTCCACGTTTTCAACAAATTCCCTTCGTACTTTCTTTTTTATCCGCTAACTCAAGCAAACTTCTTTTTTCTCTCTATTCCTGCTGAACATGCTGAAAGCGTCGCGGCGCGTCGTGGTTTACAGTGGCTCTGACTCTCGTCTTACAGTCAGGAGGTCGTGGGTTCGAATCCCAAAACAGCCACTTTGTGCATTTTTTCCAACAAGATATTCATCCACATCTCTCTCTCTTATCTTCTTTATCTTTCCCACTCTCTCCCAATCTCTATATCTCCTCCACCTTCTCTTTCTTCTCCAATCTCCGCAGTCTTTGTCTGTTTCATTGTATAAGGGTTCATCCAAACGAGATAATGGTGTAAAGGTCAAATAGTCGCAAGGTAAAAGCTTTTGTGCATTTGTGGCTAACTACTCCTGTTTGGCGCGCCTCACTTTGTAAACTAGATTTTGTAACCTAAATTTTCCAAGTGACGGAGCCGGGTCTATATTCTGTTACTGCTACATGAGCAGGTTTTTCTGCCACGGTGTTGTAAGTGTCTCAGTGCATTTTAATGCCCTCCTGATTTCTCTGACATTTGTTGCTACTAACAAATCATACCCATTTCACATTCTATCAGATTTGAGTGCTGATTGACCCAAGGATGTTAAGCCATAGTAGGAGGAACTTTGCACGAGATGGCATTTGGGTGAGGGCTGGATATAATTTAGGTTAGAACTTTCTCTTATTGAATAATTGTATCAGGGATATGATGGTTCTTCTTCAATGGAAGGAATGCATGTTTGGATAATAAACAGTGATAAAACTTAAAAGTAAAAAAAAATAATGAAGATAAAGTTATAGAATATCTGAGATGAAGAGTTGCGTGCCGGTACATGATTGGTGGTCCAATGACAAATAATGCATTATTTATCACGTTAAATAATAAACTCATATTGACAAAATTGTAAAATCCTTCTTTTAACATGTTGCGAGTCAAATAGATTTGTCTGTAGAAAAATAACACGAGCTGTATATCTCGACATGTACATCTTTTCAGCGTTATTATAATATCTCTCTGATATTCTCCCTGTGAACCTCGCTCGCTGAATATACACGACGAAGTAACATCCATTTCTGGCGTCTTTTATTGCAGATTTATAGAAGGATAACAATCCCTTAGCCGTCTCTCCGATGAATTCTTTAAAAGGGCGATTCCTTGAAAGCCGTAAGGGAAAAGTAAGGAAATATAACATGTATCGTTAAGACATCTTGAGGGTCCTCACGAGTAAACACTATTCGTCGATGCCCGTGGGTGATTAGGGTGTACAATGTCTCCTTAAAATATAGAACTCCAATCATACCTTCCAAAGGAAGCAACGAGAGCAGTCGCGATTTTGAACAATTGTATAAAGGGATAATGGAAATCTAAGGCTCTTGTTTAACATTTTGAAAATTACAGAAATATATAGTTAACTTTAAAACTTACAGGTATTTTTTCAATGCTTTAATTTGTGTGAAAGAGAAGTTTCAAAGAAATCAATGCTATCAGACTCATAATACGATGGTGGTTGATATGTCTTCAAATTCCTTTCATTGCACATAACTCTTGGACATTTTTCAATCACTTGTAAATACGTGAATAACACGCTATCTTTATACGGATGTGAAACTACTTTTTTCAATTAAAATTAAATTTTTGTGAAGAATCAATCGACATAAGAACATAATTTACTTCAATCTATTCACATTTCATGTATTGCTCAACTGACAATATCTTTAAATTCGGAAGTAATTATTCCCAGATACCCTGAAGGGATCGACAAAACGTACTTAACCATCTGAATATATCACGGAACCGGATCCCACAATACAAAGTAGTCCCTAGACACAAATCCAAGAGTCGAAATTCATACATCTTAGAATTCTGGCGAAATATATTTCCTTCCTTTGGCTTTCTCAATGTTCTTGGAATATTGTGGAGCATAAGTCAGCGCCCTCCTCCTCCAATTCCCTCCCTCCCTTCCTTCCATCCCTTCCTTCCATCCCTTCGTTCCTCGCTCCTTAAATGGTGACAACCAACTTTCCCCCTTTTTTAAAATGCCCCCGTGAAGTCATCCCTGGATTCCCCTGCCCCTATGTTTGACTCTCTATATGCCCCTCTCTCTTTTTCGGTCTCTCTCCAAAAACTGAGCAGGTATTAGATTTTTGAAATGATATAGTGTCTGTAAGTGGCTGATCCTAAGATGTCCTGCTTTCTATGTAACTCAATTCTTTCATAATAGCATGGGAGTCTGTCTATACATGCTCTATATCTGTAACTCCGCCAGGCCCAGTAGTCGGGACACTCACTACAGTCCTCAGTAGTAGGGGTACGTCTTAATATATTTTCATTTTCTTCTTTTTTTTGCATTGCAGACATGTGTAGCCTGTAAAAACCGCAAAGGATAAACCAAAACACCGTTTCAAGAAAAAACATTAAAAATTCATCTAGTAAATGAAGGAGTGGGGAATCATTCTCCTTGCACTAACCCTTTACCCTTTTTGTGAACCTAGCTTCTTCTTTTTTTCGCAATCAACAAACTATTACTTTGGTAAGGTTTTCATACTAAACCTGCCCCTGCGTGGTTTTATGCGAGCGACCGGATTGAAAATATACTAATTTAGAGTGTATATTGTCTGCGACTACAAGCGTTCATGAGAAACTATTCTTTTCACGGCCCCTCCCTTCACTCGCTTGCAGATACACAATACGACACCAACCAGTTGGCTTTTATACTGAAAAGCAACATAATATTTTAAACAGGCTTCGCGCCTAATTTCCCTTTGCTTTCAAGTCTGAACTGTATCTTTAAACAAAAACGAAACTTTTTTACAACTTGACTTTTATTCATTGACATTTGCGCTATTGTCTAATAATCCATAAGAGGGATCTGAAATACATTTTGAAATGCTTGCATTCGCCATGCGTAGATGGATGAACATTTTTTGGATGACTTGTGCAAGCTTTCAGCATTCCTGGATACGTAATCACACGAAAACGAGTTCGAATGTCATCTTTGTTGTTCGCATCTCCGATGAACTTCAGCTGCTTGGATTTCATTTCAAATGGTCAAAAATTAGCAGAGAATGTTTCCTCATCGGAACAATGGATGATTATCAAACAGCTCACATGAATTGACGATGCGTCTACGATATTCAAACCATCATGCCCTATTCTTTGTCGTCCAGGATTACCCTTTTTTCAAATTAGGCAGACTGAACTTTAAAAACTTCAGTGTTAATAGAGGACTACAATTTCATTCATGTGTTAGAATATACTATAGAGTTTGAAAACAACTCAGTCACTGAAATTTGTTTTCTTCTACATCCATATAGTACATTGATAACATAGCAATAATGGTGAATGTTTCGGGGCATAAATTAATATAGACTAAGGGTAGAGATTTGCCTCATTCCAACTAGAATTTATTTACCTGCCTAACTTCTGCAAAATTCACAATGTGTGGGAGATAACTGCACTATGTGTACACTTGTTTTTCTAATATTTTTTTAAATTATTTTGGTGATGAAGATAATGATGGCCATAATGCTTATTGAATGGAAGGAGGATTAAGCTGAAACAATGACACAGATTTTCTGATAAAAGCATGCATTTAACATTCGTAAAGCGAGGAACATCTTTTGATAAACTCTGAGAGAGTTCCAGAGAGCTGGGGCCCGTCTTACAAAGAACTATGGACGGCCAGCAACATCAACATCTATTATGCATGTTTGTTCAAAATATTTTATAGCTATGATGTACATTCGTGCATTCATTGTTTTCTTGAAAATTCACTGTGCTTCTCTTTGTTTACAAAGGACATTGTGCAAATTTCCTGTAGAAAAAATTATGACACTGATGGATTTCCATAGAGTTACGATTTATTGGATCAATCGTAACTCTTTGTAAGACAGGGATAAGGACAGTGGTGTTTTATCAGTGGATCTCTGGGCAATCAGAACTAATAATGCAAATGTATATAATTTTCAATTTTATGGTTTATTTATTTATTTATTCGTATATACACATATTTATTGTCATATGAGTAGCGGCTCGAATATGACGCTGTAAAAAAAAAGTCCATTACAATGTCATTCTTTGATGGATTTTGCGCCAAACCCTCATTCATCAGAATCAAATCTTATGAAACACCAGCCTTGTATAAAAGCACCACCCCAAGTCATAAAATACTTACATTTGACAAGGTTCCAAATCCATAATCAACATAATTATAGTCCCACCAAGGCCGCATGCCACGGAAGAGGGGGCAGTGGTCCCCCAGAAATTTTGAAAACTTACAATGTTTTCACCAAGAGTGCATGAAAGCATTCAATTTCACTTTAGAAAATGCGAAAGCACCCCCATGGCTGGCTAGCTTGCTCGCTTCGTTCCATCGCTTTCCGGTTTCTTTGAAAATTTGTATGTGTTTTTTCAACCCGCCCACCCCCCCCCCCCGAAATAGATTCTGCCTATGGTCATGGAGCCCACTTGAATGATAACACACTAATTCATTACTTTATACATTCATCACCACAATTATGTAGCAAAATAAGCAAAATGAGTATTCTCCTTTTCTTAATACATTTTAGTTTCTCTATACAAATGAAATTATATACTAATTTATTCTTTGTATCATTTATACTTATCTCAAAAGGTTTACTGAAAGACTAGCTATTTTTCCCTCAGTGAGTTCCCAACCCCTTAAACAACATTTGATTTGTCTCCTCGTATTAAAACTAACTTGACGTCAAGAAAAACTTCCCCTTTAACTGTTTAAACATGAAAAAATAGTTTGTACAAGGAATCATGGAATAGCCGAGTTCTTTCTACCGAATGAGTAGCGAGATAATCTCTTCGGAAGTCATTGGTGCAGTTCAACTGTAATTGCTCCACCAGATCGAAGGTTGAGGTTATTTCACTATCATTGATGCAGAAAGCTTCGTTCTGAGAGTGACCACACTGCCGACAACCATGATGGATGGAGTTGAGGGATTTCAAAATCGGAAAATCACTATTTCAGCCAATTCGACAAGGCACAGTACAGTAGGTGGTGAGATCCTAAAATTTTCAATTTCAGGATACGTTTTTTAAATATCCTTCAGGATGGCATCCATAATCATTCCACCTGCAGTAGATCCACGAAGGTACCGAAGACTCATACTGCTCACGCAGCAGTATAGAGATGCCCTGCAATACTCCGGGCTGAGGATATTTATATCTCAATAAATAGAATAAAAGTCACAGAGCAAAATGCTGCAAATTCCATCAAATTTGGATAACAGATAACAAAGTTATTGAATTTTTAAAGATTTGCATTATTCATGTCTTCATGAATATTCATTAGGTGCGCTGATGTCACATCCCCAATTTCCTTTTACTTGTGTTATTATATGAAATCATAATTATTTCATTTTTTCATAAATGTGTACAATGATGTGTCTCCATTATGATGAAATAAGTTGCAGCAAGAAATAACTAATGCACTGAATCAATTGTCAATCCAATCGTTTTAGTTCTTGGTAATTTTTTTTTGAATAAACTGAATTTCATATAATGAAATATAAAAGAACAAGTGGGGATATGACACCATCAGCCCACCTAATGAATATTCATGAAGACATGCCTAGAACTGTTTCAACAGAATAATGCAAATCTTTAAAATTCAATGACTTTGTTATCCGATTTTGATCAATTTTCAGCATTTGCTCTGTGAATTTTACTTTATTTATTGAGATATAAATATTCTCAGCCCAGAGCATCCCTTTAGTTGTCTTTTGCTGATTCACATTGATATTCCAAATTACTCTCCCCCTCTCTCTCTCTCTTTAAGTCATTGTTACTTGAAGATGTGAATTACACCTAAATTGGAACAGTCAACTAAACAAGGCACATGAGTTAACTCAATTGTACATAGTATTAAACAAAGAGGCTTTCAATTGTACATGTCATTTTAATAACTCTAATAAAAGACTTGTTTATACAATATCACATTATCAATAAAGCACAATAACAATATAAATATGAAAAAATGACAGAAAATTATATACACGGAATACAAAGGGCTAGATTTGATCTTAAACAATTAATATCTTGTCTTTTTTCCTAACTTAAAAAGAAATATCATAATGACAAGGAGTAATACACTTCCTATGTTTTGCTGTGGATATAGGCTGAACAATTTTCAGTTGAATACTAGTATTCATTACAAATTAAATTGTGTATCTCACCACAACATATAAATATTGGTCTTCAGTTTCATGGTGAGAGTATAGACAACTAAATTTAACTAAACATATATTTCTATTTCATGAATATAATTTTTTTAATGGAGACACGTGGTAGTCTTAAATATTTGATCAAGAAAGAAAGAGTCTACGACAAAGAAAATGAAGTGGTGAACACTTAATTTTCATTGATATTGTTATTAATTAATTGTATTAAGAAATATTCTTTCATTTATCTGGCAAAGCAGTCAAACTTTGACAATGGATAAACTTCACATTTACCAAAACTTGATACAGGCTTAAACAGGACAATGCGAACAAATGTGATAGTTTTAATCTATTTCCTTCATTCTTCATGAAAATGTATATAAGAACAAGAAATATATGACTTACAAAGAGTGAAATAGAGAAGAAAAATCAATGCTCGTAAGGTCTAAAATAAATATTTGTAGCTAAATACACAGTTTATGGCACACTTCAATGAGTACAATATTTTTAGCAACTCATTTTACTTTTTCATCTCTATGCATCCAGGATATGATTCAAATATCAGTTAAAATTAGTATATCATACTATTAATTCATACGATACCAACAGAAAGTCTCAGTGATAACCTACAAGGCAAGTGTCTTCACAATAATATCCAAGTCCTTTGGAAGCGCATAGGGACATTATTCATAATGTGATATGCGCTATACAAGAACTGTATATTATTATTATTATTATAGCATAAAATAATGTTTAAAATGAGCATTGAAACCCATACTCTACGTCTAAGCCTACATGTCATGTAACACTGATTTTTGTAACACATTGATTATGCGTGAAATATACTATTTACTACATTCAAGTAAACACTGGTGCAATGAGGCATTTGACAATATTTTGATGAGACTGAAATAATTGCATGTACACCCGAGTACAGATGAGCACAATGTTTTGTAATATGCATCGATTGGTGTGATGTCATGCACTTCTCGGATATTTAGCATTACTTTAAAAAATGCTTTGTTAAGGGGTAGGGTACTCATATCCATATTTAATAAATGGGGGGGGGAGAGAGCATGGGTTAGAGATTCAGTCCTTTACTAATTCATTAATAACTCATTAACTATGAAATAAATTACATAGTTTAATTCTAGATAATAAGAAAATTGGGGAGGGGGTAAAAATACATTACAATTCAAATATTACTTGAAAAACTACAATGAAATTATCAACGAGTTGTCTAGGGTAGGATCTAACCTTTCCCTAGTTTTGGCATTTAAATACTCTTTGACAATGAAGAAAATTGCATTTTGTCACTTCAAGTGCAGTTTAAGGCATCCATGCTATTACAAAAAGTCAACAAAGTCACTCAAATACCACTTAAGAGAGTAATGCCAGGCTGACACTTGCACGACTTTTGGCCATGATTTGTTGTGGCAAGTTGTGCCATTTTGGGGTATGAACTGGGAGGCTCCCGCACTGTTCACGACGAGTTCACGAATACTTCAATAATGCTTGCCCATCAGTGTCCACATTGACACGAAGTGTCACGCATAGTTTACGCACTTACTTCATTGGCACGACGAGTTCACGCAATTCGGACGGTGTCGTGCCGACTTAGGCACGCCATGTTCGTGAACACGACGTGAGCTGTTTGTGAATTATTCGTGACAGTCGTGGCATGGAGTGCACTGCCACGCATCGTCCAGACGAGTTCACGAACAGTTTGCACATAGTTCACGACCCGGTCACTAAATTTTGTCGTGACCAAAATTTTGAGAAAAAATCTCAAAATTCTTGTCCCTAAACGGCATGCAGTCACGACAGGTTTATGCACACTTCACGCCAGTTTACGACTAATTTGCGCATTGGCACGACTCGAGTCGTGCCGTGCCACAGAATCGTGCAAGTGTCAGCCTAGCTTTAGTCATGAGCTGAAGTGCCGCCCTCATCAGATATCAAGCCTAGTCTCGATAAAACAGCTTTATCTGGAATAGTAAAAAACAAATATACAAATACGACTCATCCTGTGAATAAAAAATGCAGGATATGCTTGCTTAATCAAGGAATTTGATTTGTAGCCGAGTAGTTCCTTCAAACGATCTGGAATGATACTTTTACACAATCAAATATCATACATAGTAGCCATACAATTACAAGTAGCCTCAAAATGGCTACTTCATTTGTTATACTTTGCCTTAGGCTCATGAGATAAAATACATATTAAAAATGAGAAATATTATACTCTAAAGTTTCTTTATCTATGATGAAGAATAAATATCCTACAAGATTCTGTGTAACCCAACAGTTCTCATCATTACTTGAATAATGTACACTGAATGATTTCAAAAAGTATTCTGAATATTCATGTGGTTCAATCCACAGATCGATCAGGTCAACACAAGACTGTCCATGCCTACATGAATGCTCTCTCAGACCTGCCTGAAACCATACCATCCGATTAAAGGTAATGAATGCCATTAAATCAATTAAATTAATTTATGCATTTAACAAATTAAACTTGCCTTATCAAGGTTCTTCAGACTTTTAAATGTACTCCACATGAATTTTGCCTACGGTAAGTCTTGCATAAAAGACGAAAGCGTGTTTCAAACTGTACATAATGAAACAACAGCTGCAACAAAACTACTATGAGAAATCAAATGGATCTTTTCTCAAACAAGAAAGCTTTAGATTTCCAATTTTAAATAACCCTGTATGACTGTTAAGAACCATGATATTAGTGGTATGTTAGATGTAGACATAGATCTACTATGATTTAATTACAAAATTGAATCAATATGGATTGCATTATTGGAAGCATGCTTAACATGTGTGATTGCCGAGCTTGAGAATTCCTTGTTCAGCCCTGGGTAGCATGCATTAAATATGATCAGTAGGTGGCAATATCATGGTGAAATCATTCTCCTTATCACAGTGATGATTGATCGATGTCTACATTTGATTAAATTCTGGCATGAATACTTCATTAGCCTTGTGACTTTGAAAGTGAATACATTTGCTGCTAGTGTACTTTCTCCGCACACTACTCAAACATGAAATACAAGTAATTTGACGATGTAAAAAAACATTCTTGACATCTCATGACCAGAGACAACGTGGTATAGGGTTCACGTAGTAGATTCCTGTAGTTTGATCAGCTTCAGTCAAATCTTACAAACAATTCTTCCCCCCCCCCCCCCAGGTTCTCTTGTTATTTTCCCTCTTCTCTTTGCAGACGGCAAGAAGAGGAAAAACATCAGCTAGGATGGGAGAGTCATGCCGGTTGACTTTGTAGATCTTCTTGATGCGTGGCTCCGGAAGCTTCTGCTTTACAAGGTATCTCTTGTGTCCTAAACAAACTCCGTACCGGGACTGATGAATGATGTGTAGTCCCATATGGTTGGGATGATGTTGGCATGAACCGGGCTCTAAGACTAAATGCATAATATGCTGCAGTGACGATGCAAACAATGTTGGGTTGGAAGCTGTGTGTACGGGTGAGACAACAAGATGTTTTCTCATCACTAAGCCTGGATGACATCTGAGGATGCTCATCTTTCCCAGATGTAGATGTCTGCTAGTGATTCTGCTAATTCTTCTCTTCTAATCATAAGCATTGAGAGGGCAAGGGATGGTTGTAGAATCGAATGATGAGGTGAACAAAGATGAATCGCTACTGGATACACATCTGCAGAAAGACAAGAGAGAGAGAGAGGAGAATTTAATATTGTATGAGCATTTGTGCAATAAAAATAGATGTCAAGAAGTTAATTTCAACACACATCACAAGTGAACAAAATTACTTTTCACAGACGGCATTCTTATTTGCTACTCTCCCTAGTTTTCATTTTGTGAGCTCAAAGGGAGAGACTTTGAAATGTGACGTTTGCTTCTATGTGAAAAGAACCATATGGAACTCTTTTTAGAGACGTCACTTCAGTTGAAACAAAATTTTAAAAGATAGAAATTCAAGGGTTTTTTAATGCACAAAAATATGACATCTACGGAAAGAAATAAGCAAGAAAATGTAGATATTCAAAATTGTGTGAAGGGTTACATATGTCCCCAAGAAATGTATACAAATTACCCATACACTTGCATTACACATACATGTATTTTAGAATTTATGTCTTACAGTAGTGGTGGTGGTGGTTGGGGGAGGGGTGGTATTTCATATTTCTAGGGAAGCATTAATCAGAAACATGCATAACAATAGCTTATAGCTACATGTATCAGAAGTACATTCAGGAAGTGGGGTGGGGCACAAATACAAAGTAAACTAAAACAACACTTGGATTATGGAAGGTGGGGGGGGGAGAGGTTAAGCTTCAGATTTTCTACTTTCTTGGGAAATGAAGGCACCATTTCATTGACCCATATTTGATTCCAATTATTACTCAAGGGAGTCACTCATTATGGCCAGCACCACAGATTTGACCGCACCACGATAGAGATGGATCGCTTTAATCAAGCAGCATTTTTAAAGGGGAGATCAAGTTCTTCGATTGAAGACATGTATTCATTCTCATTTCAACATTGTATAAATATATAAATTTATAGTTCAGAAAAGTATGAGTAGAAAAAAAGAAATGAAAACTGTTCACAAAATACATTCTTTACATGTCTTGAAAATGTAAATATATGCAGATAATCAAGCTAAAATGATTACATTAAAAAAACTAATGCAAATACATGTATACTTATTTCTCTATAAGAACATCTGGTATACTATGCATACAAATTAAGAAAGACCAATTATTTCCCTATCTCTTCAATATTGTAGAACTGAGCCTCTCACAGTTGTAATTACAAAATAAGCCTTTTCCAATCGATAATGAATGGCTCATATGCAATTATGTGATCAAAACTAAATTTAAGCTTTAATTGTGCATATCTCCATTGAGCAGATCATCTGCATCGGTGATGGGCTGATTCTCTCTATTTCTTCTCATTATTCATTCATAAGGAAGATTGGCTATCTCTCTCCATTTCATCTTGGTATTAATATTAGATGACCTCATCAGCATAGTGGCAATTAGTTAGTCTGAAGACACAGACCTTTCGCAGAGAGCATAATGCAGAGTCTGAAGTAGTGAGACTAGATTTAATAATTTTATTTGACACAGAGAGTGTGGAGTCTCGAATTCACCTGAGGCATGGTGTAATTTTTGAAGTGTCATATTTGAGTCTGTGTTTGCAGACTAGCAATTAGTCCAGAGAGCCTTTATAATTTCATTTTCATTTTTGTATGTTAATTATAAAATGTAATTTTTTGTTTGTTTCATTATCAAAATGTATACTGAAACAATGATCTATGTATTTACTGATCATTTTTATACAATATCATGTTTCTAAGGATGTTTCTGTTTTGTGTTTAAGTTTAAGGTTGTTAAGTTCATTATTTCAAAATGGAAAAATCAAAAGTTGAAACGTAAACTTATTCTGTGGTCACAAACCCCCACATTGGTCAAAACATGCCATTTTATTATTTGGGATGAATTTGCAAGAGTACCACCAAGCTGAATGGGAAATGTGTATTGAGGTTTCTCTGCTCCTAAATTGACTAAATTTGCTATATGTGATATACTTCCTCCAGACACTTTTGTTGATTAAAGGATCTATTGACTGAATTGAGGTCTGAGCTAAAAGACTAGGTGGAGGTCGGACTGCATAACACAGGAGATCTTGTCATCAGTAGCAGTAGTAGAAGTAATAGGAGTAAGACAAGGAGGAGATGCCACTACCACCACCACCACCACCAACACCACCACTACCACTACTACTACAACTACCACTACTACTACCACTACAACTACTACTACTACTACTAGTAGTAGTAGTAGTAGTAGTACTAGTAGTAATAGTAGTAGTAGTAGTAGTAGTAGTAGTAGTAGTAGTAGTAGTAGTAGTAGTAGTAGTAGGAGTAGTAGGAGTGGTAGTAGTAGTACTAGTAGTAGTAGTACTAGTAGTAGTAGTACTAGTAGTAGGAGTAGTAGGAGTAGTAGCAATAGTAGTAGTAGCAGTAGTAGCAGCAGTAGTAGTAGTAGTAGTAGTAGTAGTAGTAGTAGTAGTAGTAGTAGTAGTAGTAGTAGTAGTAGTAGTAGTAGTAGTAGTAGGAGTAGTAGTAGTAGCAGTAGCAGCAGCAGCAGCAGCAGCAGCAGTAGCAGTAGCAGTAGCAGTAGCAGTAGCAGTAGCAGTAGCAGTAGCAGTAGCAGTAGCAGTAGCAGTAGCAGTAGCAGTAGCAGTAGCAGTAGCAGTAGCAGTAGCAGTAGCAGTAGTAGCAGTAGAAGTAGTAGCAGTAGTAGTAGTAGTAGTAGTAGTGGTAGTAGTAGTAGTAGTAGCAGTAGCAGTAGCAGTAGCAGTAGCAGTAGCAGTAGCAGTAGCAGTAGCAGTAGCAGTAGTAGTAGTAGTAGTAGTAGTAGTAGTAGTAGTAGTAGTAGTAGTAGTAGTAGTAGTAGTAGTAGTAGTAGTAGTAGTAGGAGGAGTGGGAGGAGTAGGTGGAGGAGTATGCTTTTTCTATGTAAAAACCCTTCGGAATCACAATGCTTTGAACACAACACGATGTCAGTCTTGAGGGCGGTGAAAAGCACAATAATGCTAATTTTTTGAGCTATTCTTAGGCAAAATGCTCAGCTGGGAAGCGGTGAAAATGCATAAACCTTGTACTGCTGTGTTTTGCAGTATACACTGCCAAGTCCACTTCACAGAGATACCTTTCAACACCAATGTGAGATTCCTCAGGACTGGCCAGACTCATTCCCCAATGGTCATTTTCACAAAACAAACATCTGTCCTGTAATAGGGTCAAGTTAGTCCCTTCTACCCCCCTCTCCCAACCCTTGTAAATCCATTCAAAATCCAGCTACAATTTATCAGATTAAACCAACATCCTTGTCAAGTCCACTTCACAGAGATACCTTTCAACACCAAGGTGAGATTCCTCAGGCCTGGCCAGACTCATTTCCCTAATGGCCAATCCTCATCAGACATGTATTCAACCAAAGGCTCAAGAACTGACACCCAGGCATAATAAGTTAACCTGCTCACACTAATTACAAGAATACTGATATGAGGGCAACAATGTACCTCAATTTTTAAACTGATCTGTCTTTATAACTGTGAATGAATTTCATAACACGCACAATTGTTGTGAGATACTTTGTTGACATGTCTAGGATACAGCTCAAATCACCCCATCAGTCTCTGAAACATCTTCCTAACTTCCTCGCCATTTATTCAGCTGTGAGGTTTATCAATACCAGTTGTGGTAACAATCTAAAAATGAGTTCGAATAGAATCCAATAAAGTGACTACCCAAGTGTTTGTATATAAATAAAAGGTATGTGCAAATTAGCTCCGGAAAAAAAATGTGTAATTGCTGAGAAATTAGCAAAATAAGCACGGAATTACATAAATTGTCAGGTATTTTTCCAAGCAAAATTAAATTTAAAACCGTACCACATACGCCTTTTTGTGTTAGTTATCATCAGAATTATCAGTTATCAGCTAAGATTTCATGATTTCACATAGATGAGTTGATTTCAATGTACCAGATTTCGATGAATGATAATATGGTGGTAATAAACCTTGATTTTAAGGGCTTTCTCATGAAATATTATTGTTTGCTGCAATTAATTTAATTTAAACACTAAATACTTCCAGACAACATCATTAACCTGGTTTACAGAACATTGTTAGTCATTATCACCTTCATGTTTTAGATGATGTTCTTTAGACACAAACCACATGCAGCACAGTTTCTACAGACCAAATAAGATTTTGTCACACATTTGGATGTTTATCCAGTTGGCCAAATTCAATTTTAGAGTAAAATTAACTCTGATTGGCGAGACAAATTTCTTCAGTAACGGAGTAAATCACATTTGAACATATCTAAGCATTTTGGGTAGGCCACTGTCGCAATTATATCTATATCACCAATTCTATGTTCTCAGTTGATTTAAAAATATCCATCTCAGAGGAAATGAAAGATTTTTTTAAATACATGTCAATATATCAATTGAATATTAATTATTTTATTTATTTATTTATTCATTTCTGCATGTCAAGACAATGGACACGTTGTGACCATCACAAAAGTGAATACATTAAATTTTACATAAAAAGATGTATAATTATGATCATTTACATAACTGATTATACGAAAGTGGCAGGCAGGCAGGCATGCAGTGGTATGACAATATAAGCAGATGCTTGAGCTGAAATAGCCTTCATCTTTGCTGTCCCAAAGATGTAACCCGAGTTGCAGCTTGCAGCACTGATCACTGAATCAGTTCATAACCTCCCCTCCCACACACACCCACACCAAACACACACTTTCACATGCATTAACATTGAAACAGGTTGTTCCATTAGTTTTCCATAGTTGTATAGAAGGCGGTGATCCTGGGGCTATTTTACCACTTATATCAATTAATTTGTGTGTTCTACAGAGTGCAATACATGTATACAATGGTAATTATATTAGCTATATTAGCAATGATAATGTCCTCAATATTAATAATTGACTTCTTGATCACAGTTCCTCAGAGCAATTCACATTAAAAAAAGCTAGACTAGAGTGATTTTATTTTTTTTACTGGGAGGGGGGTAAATAAATTAATGAAAAAAATGCAAAGAAAGCACAAAAATGGCCTTTCATCATTCTAATTTTAACAACATTGTGATATGATCTAACCTCCCACTTCTCTGCATGGATAGTAGATGCTTTTTGAGGCTACAAAATTTTTCCTTAACCTGGGAAATAAGTTGGGTGGGGCCTAGCCTCATAAAGAAAATAGCTCACTCCTGTTTCAGACTATGAATTACCAAAGTGGGCTAGCATGGTCAATATTGCAGTACTATCTGGCCAGACTGCTAATTTAAGCAGGGTTCACCTGTTAAACCAGGCCAAGGAAAAAGGCGGGGCTAAGCACAGCCAATCACAGAAGTTGAAAGTTCATGTTAAATGCACGCGGTGTGGCAACAACGTTCATGATGTCATAGATTATTTTTCAACACTTCACTGAGAGTTCACCCCAAAATGAGCAAGCAATAGAACGCACTGAAGTCCATGTCTCAAGTTTACTTCAAGAGAGATGAATTTCATTCTCTGGTCACTGACTATATACCAAAGGAGTTGTCCTCATATGCATGTTGAGGTAATGATAATTCTGATTTCTCCAAAGCTAAATGCAATGGAGGGAATAATCTCTTGCCTATTTATTATGCTCAATAGCCGAGAATTGATTTTGTTCAACCTTTCCCTATCGTGGAAATGTTCAAAATAAATTATCCATTCTTTACCTATTTTGCTAAGGACCATTTGTTTGTATGTACTCAACTTCAATCACACAATCCAAATACATCACTGGTCATCATCATTTCTTTCAATCTATGCTGGAGTCTTGGAACTTCATCTATTTCCAATGTTGCTAACAGTATGCCGCGACAGAAAATTAACCTAGAAACACAGTGGCCATGCTTCTAATTAGCAAAGATGATGACCTTTCTACAATCAACTACACCTGTATCTTGTGGATGTGCAGCGAACATTTCACAAGCGAATGTTCAGGGAAAATGTTAACCACCAACTCACTTACACTGGCACATTCAATTCCGTCTCATAATTTGGATGGGTTACTGTGGCGACATCACCATCATCTGTGCCCCAAGGTTGGATCAAAGATGGATTTCCATCTCCGTGACGCAAATAATTATTCCCAAATGTCCCCTGATAAGATTTTCCACTCATCTCGCCCTTTGACAGGATTCAATTGTAACTAGGCACGATACTTCATGATGCTAAACTTAATGATGTTGAAAAAAAAAACTCTTTACACCAATATTCCTTCAGAGTTTCTCTCCCAACAAACCAATGAAATAGTAACAAAATTCCTGCACAAATTCTTTTTATTTTTACAATAACGATCATTAATTAACAGTGTTTGCTGGCTTTGACACTTTTGCTCCATAGTCATGACAATGGCTTTATTATTGTTACAATGTGGTGATCTAGTATTTCAATGAGTCAATCATACTTGGGACATAATTATCAACCAAACCTAGGTGAAGGGTGTCAAATAGGAATTAATGCATTGGAAAGGGCTATCAGAGTACATGTAGGTCTATAGACTGAGGCATAAAGACTGGAAACACATCCACAAATCCACTAGAACTTAGAATTAAAAAAAATTACAGACTGCAAAATATATCTATACATTAGGCCTACTATACATTTTAAAGTACAAATATTGGGCAATCAAACAGATAATTACAGTATTCTAAAAAAAAAAAAAAAAAAAAATCAAACTGAACCCTGTCAATTTGAAATTGTTATTCATGGAAAAGGTCCATTTAGAGCTCAAGAATATGTACTTTCATCCACTCACTTTTCAAAAGAAAAAAATCCAAACAAAATACTAAGTGCTACATGCAGACCTTTTAAAAACAAAATGTGACCTCCATTTAGATTCTAGGTTGTTTGTTCATATGTAAGGTTAGATCACTTCTTAATGCAAAGGATATGTTTTAGGGGTGATGAAGTGTATAGCTAAAATCTTTATTTTCCAGGAAAGAATTTGGACATGTTGCAAAATAACAAACTGAATCAAGTTCAAGATGGTGGCTATTACAGTCAGATTCTATAATGGGGTGAGGATATATGATTTTATGTTTTTGTCTGCAGTTCCTAGCGCAAAAAGGAATTTAGAGAAAATGGATGCATGAGGTGGAAGAAAAGACAGAAAGGGACAGGGATAGAGACAGACACAGAGAGACAAATAGAGAGAAAAAGAAGAAAAGAGAAGAGAGAGGAGAAATGCCATCGCTTTTCCGTCTTTGTACATCTCAAGTGTGACTCTAGATGATGGTTAAAGGTCGAGTGAGCAATTGCATTGATAGCTCTGACAGCCTCCACTTGCCATTTGCCACAAGCAATAAACCCAACCTGATATAAAGCAAGACAAACCCTTTTCTTTTCCTCCGGGCAGATATAAGCCTTTAATTGTGCATCCCGGCGCCTCAGCAAATGGCCTGCTAATTCCTAGAATTGATCTTGCGCCGTTCGTTCTTTCTGCACCAGCTTCAACCCACTCTTTGGTGGCTTCGAAACGGCTGGTTCACAAACGTAAAGTGCATCAGCTCCGATGAAGTCTGAATACCAATATGAAAATAGAATTTTGTAGGATGTTTGCTCTCACCAGGATTCAAAGAACTTAGCAGAGGCACTATCCAAGTTGTAGCAAGATTAATGTAAAGAAGCGCTTCTTTTACGGTCCTTCAGGCAATGTTATTGTCACCAAATTTCAGAAACCATCTCTGTAATCAGTTTTCCAGCTTCCCTCACAAGTGATACATTTATTTTGCATGACACCTTGCATATTAGAAGAGGCAAGGAGCTCTATGCTAGAGGGAAGTATCCGACTAATTCCAATGATTGAGCTTGTGGCATGGTGGTTGTGATGCAGCTCAATATGAAGGAAAAACTAAGACTAGCAGAATTATATAGGGGCTAGCAGGGGACTTTTATTTTTATGCAATGAATTTTCCAGGATTCTTTTTTTTTAGCACTTCGGGGCCAAAATTGCCCCGAGCGCCCATGTATTTTTTTTCCCTGACAGGCTTTGGGTTCAATTGAATGGATGAATTGATAAAAGTTTAATGTTCCACATTTTTTTGGTGGAACACAATGGTTTGAAAACACCTAAAGAAAGTTTTGCACAGGAGAATATAGCATATCAAGGATAAAAAAGATGCAACTGATTCCAGGAATCTCAATAGTGCTGGTCCTTCTTCCACCCCCTCTCTGTATCCTATACCGTCTTCACACTGGCCACAAACGCCGCTACAATACCGGGACTGTCCCGAGACTGTAGCGGTGTTGCCTTCAGTGTGAATTCTCGGACCCGCAATAAACTACCCCGGGATAACCTCGCCTCGCTATAACTCTGAAACAAACTATCGCGAGGCAAGCCATAGTAATAGCAGCGGGACAGCCCCGCGACTGTCGCGGTGTTTCTTCAGTGTGAAGGCACACCGCTACAACACTGAGATAAACCACTTGTGACATGTTTACTATAATGTGGGGGCATCATGGTCTAGTAGTTTTTACACTGGACTTTCTATCTAAAGGACTTGGGATCGATTCTCCGCCCTCAAGTATTTCCGGAGTAATGGAGTCGGGTCACTCACTGGGTCACAAGCCTACAGGTGTTTTGTTACCGAGGTCATAAAAATCACCTGCTTCAGTGTGAATCCATACACGAGATTCATCCCGGGACTGTGCCGGGATAACTTTTCTACTGCGAATGCATTTAAAGCAGGTTTATAGCGGTGTCGTCGTCCCGCGACAGCACTGGGATAAATTCGAAAACCAGTGTGAAGAGGGTACTAGCCTGTTTGATATGAAACAAGAACAGAATTCATAAAATAAATTTATCTCCCTGGCGAGTTCATGTACTCATGACCCAAGCCTTGCCGGCTCCTCTCGTTTTAAAAGAAGCCATCAATTGCACTTGGCGCCTAAGCCAATGATTTGCTAATGCCTTCGAGTTGCCTGAATATTGATCTCAATAAATGTTTATCTTGGATATCCTCAATCTCATGATTCTGACCTTTTTTCATCTAAGAAAAGTTGTTGTCTATTTGACATGATTTCAATTTTAGGTCAACTCATTGATTAAATGCTTGTGAGAACTGAGAATATTGTCTCTATGTATTCATTTGTAGTTGGGTTTTTTTTTCAATTCATTACAGCATACTACATAGTTAAGTAAATATTTATCAAATCAAGTTCACAATTACAATGCGGTAAGAATGTTACGCATCATTATGTTTATTAGGTCTACAATTCATTTTATCCTGAAAAAAAAAATCATATAGCGTTTTCTGTTTCTTTTTTAGTTTTTAACACTTATTTTTAACAAGTCTCAAAATGCTCTACAACAAAGCAACCTAATTATCTTTGCTGCGTTTCAAGAATTAAAATTCCTGCCTGGTACCCATTCACCACACCTGGGTTGAGTGCAGCACATCATGGCGATGGAATACCACTTTAAATAGGATACATCTTGTTATACCAAGGAACACTTCATAAACCTATTCAATGTCTCTAAAATATTCTAATGGAACAGGCCTGTATCCACGGGAGAGTAGGAGCAAGCATGAAAATATGATGCAAGATGGATGTATGCTCTTAGGCCTTTTACTTTTAACAAATTTGGCTTGATGGATGGTACGCCAACAGGGATGTTTTAGTTTGGCGAGAGAAGATGTAAATTGGTGTAATGAGGCCAATTTAGTGTCGGCTAGGAAGCAAGCGCGAAGGTAGAGTGGTATCATTTCTAATTCAAACAAGCCTTCTGCTGCGGGCAATGTTGGGCATCCCGATTCTAGAGTGGAAAATCTAGCAGTAGGTGAGTAAAACCCCTTCAGGAAAAGAAGACTGTTTATATTTACCACGCCAAACTGTGGAAGAAGATTGATTCTTTAACACATTTTTGCTTTCTTGACTATGTGACATCGAGGATTGCAAAGTACTTGCCCATAAGCAGGAACAAATTACAAATGATGCACAGGAAGCCTAATTTCATAAATCATTCATCAATTTTTTTTTATTTCACACGTTCTCTCTTGAATCTCTTCCTCTTTAATCTCAATCTCAAATTCTTATCACTTCCAATTTTCAGAATTCATTCCGTTTCAAAATATGTATACATGTGTGTACAGGTATACATGTATAGCTCTTTTCCTTTCTGTCCATCTTCACATTCCCAATGCCCATCACTAGGGCCTACCTGTCACTCTGACTATAAATGGGAAAATCCAACAAAATATTTTTTTCCAGTTTACCATCTCCAGTCCTCACCATTAATAATAATAATAATCCACTTATATATAGCACTTAATACACCATTTATAACCCTTCAGCTTCTGCACCTCTCTCTATTATTCTCACTTTTCTGAGTTTTATTTTATTCATTTAAAATCGGGGAACCCCGTTCAACAATAAATATGTTGGTGTCCCATAGGAACCAGCAAAAACATTAGTTAATAATCATCATTAAAACAGGCATAAACATACAAGTTTAACAAGGTTAAAGTGGCAAGTAAACGAAAAAAAAATGAAAGACAAATTAATTCAAAAGCAAAGCAAATAATGTAAAATCACTGGGACATACAGTATTCCAAAGTAGCGAGAGATGCTAGGGAGCTGAAAAAAATCAAGATAAAGAGGTAAACATATAGCCATGCTATAATTTCAGTGAAGTTTTATGCTTCAGTAAATCAGTTTTAACTTGCCATGTTATCTTCTTCACTCCGTAACCTCACACTGCCTCTGCCAACCCTAACATATCCCTTTCTTGTCATCTTTGGTTGAAGACAAAAGCCGGGAAGATGGGATGTGGAAATCTATAGACAACCTGATAAGGGCAGATGGTTGAAAGATGAAGTGTCATCTATCATTCCACATCAATTAAGATGTCATATTGACGATCTTTTGATTATCTTTCAATTAAAATCTGATGCGTTGAATCAATCAACTTCAGCCCATCCATTGTCTGAGAATGACTTGCTTCGTTCAGGATTTACGCAAAGGCTTTCTGGCTTGACAGTAAATAATTGCTTCAAAAATCATTGATAACAATGCATTGATTTTGCAATATGGATGCAAATTCTATGCATCAGGCTTTGAAGGGAAGAAAAAACCAATAACGAAACATGACGAGAAAACATCCAGGTTTGATTTACCAGGCTATCGCTCACAATCAGGCTTTAACGTTGATAGAACAGAAGTCCAACTCCTATGATAAAATACAGCATGGATTATTTTAGCAATTATCTTGCAATATGATATGAATGCATTGCAAATTAATCATTGTGAGGAAAGGAAGGGTATTATTGTAGTGCGTGAGGCATCTTGCATGGTAGGTAAAGTGTATGACAGACATCCAACATGTGACCAGTATTGTTCATATTTCCTATGAAACTTATGAATCAGTAAAGAAGTTAAAGGGATGGTCCGGGCTGAAATTATTTATATCTTAATAGAGTAAAATTCAGAGCAAAATGCTGAAAATATCATCAAAATCGGATAACAAATAACAAAGTTATTGAATTTTGAAGTTTATCAATATTTTGTGAAAACAGTTATATGCACATCGTCATGAATATTCATTAGGTGGGCTGATGATGTCACATCCCCACTTTCCTTCTTCTTATGTTATTACACCTATCTGTACATGGTTACAGATAAGGTTGGTACTGTACTTCTTCTTGTAATGGCTGTTGGTGATACAATACCAAAATGATTTGTACACCAGGAAGTCTAGATTTGAGACTACTCCACTTCTCACAAAACTCGGCCACCACCATACCATCCTTTGCGGCACAGATAATCGAGCCGAAAAGTTTGATCAATGATTCACGCCACGTCGCGTTCATGTCCCCACAAAACCCAGACGAGGGGAGCTCAATAGCTATCATCCTTCGACATTCAAGCCAATTTCATGATGAAGCCAAGCGCCCCAGAATACCAAGCACGCAGGTATGAATACCCAACAAATGTTGCCCACATATGCGTCATGGTTAGCACCGTTTGAATGTCAATAAACTTTCGCCTATTATTACTAGGCGCCGCCATTGCATTTTCTGCCGCCGCCTACCTGCACGGCTAGCTAAATTAAGGCTGTCGGAACAGGTTGCGCTCGATAAACAGAGAGAGGCGTAGGGAGATCCTATGAAAAGATGAAATCCGTAGATGGAATAGGATGCTTGGAGACTGGGTGAGTCATACAGGTATAAAGTTAAAGGTGTATGGTGTCTGGAAAAGGGCAAATCAGGCATGGGAGATGATTAATCAGAACTAGTCATCTAGAAGGAGATCAATAGTACTTTGGAAATGAAACCCAGTATGTCTGTGTTTGTGCCCTACATTGGCAATTACAGGAGGGACTAAGGAGAGAAAATAGGAAAAGGGTGAAGTTAAACAGGTAAAACCTGCACCTCTCTTCAAATGATATTGGGTTGAAATTAAATTTGATATGTAATTGGGACTTGGGAGTTCTTATTAATGAAGAAAGATTAGATATTACCAACCTAGGAAATTAAAATCAATCACTGACTAGCCCACTCTATGAATAACCCCGCAGAAAATTGAAGTAAAAAATGCATAATGGACACAAAATAAGACAAGAGTTGCAGACTATTCTGTCAGAGATAATAGGGACAATTTAATCATTAAACTGAAATGTTCTTCACTTATATCAAGGATCCTGCTGAAATCTAATTATATCTATATCTTGAGTTCTTCTTTTCCTTTCTGTTTTGAAAACCATTAATGTATCAGCACTAAACTACCATATTTAGCCTACCACCCCAGTAAGCAACTAATTAATAATGATTGTCATACCATACAAACCAGCATCATATATTTCAAACTTCCAATTAAACTAAAAATAACTGTATCTCCCTCAATCACATCTCCTCCAGCTTTTATTTATTTCTTGTTTAAAGGACAAGTCCACCCCAACAAAAACTTGATTCGAATAAAAAGAAAAAAATTCAACAAGCATAACACTGAAAATTTCATCAAAATCGGGTGTAAAATAAGAAAGTTATGACATTTTAAAATTTCGCTTCATTTCACAAAAGAGTTATATGCACATCCCGGTCGGTATGCAAATGAGGGAACTGATGACATCACTCACTCACTATTTCTTTTGTATTTTATTATATGAATTATGAAATATTTTGATTTTCTCGTTGTTGTCATGTGAAATGAAGTTTCATTCCTCCCTGAATATGTGGAATTCCATTATTTTAACATTTTGTGGTTCAGGCAAGGAGGTCCTTATCGTCAAATTCGTAAAAAATTGAAATATTGTATAATTCAAACAATAAAAAACAAAAGAAATAGTGAGTGAGTGACATCATCGACTCTCTAATTTGGATGTAACTGGCTCGTTCATATAACTATTTTGTTAAAAATAAGCGAAACTTTGAAATGTCATAACTTTCTTAATTTACATCCGATTTTGATGAAATTTTCAGCATTGTGCTTGTCTGATTTTTCTCTATTGATTCAAATCAACATTTTGTTGGGGTGGACTTGACCTTTAATATCTCCATCTCCGTTCCCTTCATCATGGCCTTCATCATCATCCTAGGGAAAGGTGATGCACTCCCTATCATCATCATCATCCATGTAAACAAGCATCATCATTCTGCATCCTGGAGTGACCCACATTCACCAAACACTCTTATTTATTCAGCAGAAAACAAACCACCTCCCGCTCAACCGCAATCTCTCCCATAGTTAGTTGTACCATAACTGCCTGAAGGAGGACTTATCATTGTCTACTCAAATAGTGTCATCCCGATCACAAGATGATGTCCCGAGGGCGACAACTCAAATGGAAAATGTCAGGCACCGGCCAGACTCCGGTGGCGCTCGTGCCCTCTATGGTTGTAATGTGCATGCAGAATAGGACATTTACGAACAAACCACAAACATTTTGCTGATGATGTGCGGACTGCGGAGGAACAAAAATTATCAAGGAGGACTAAATGTGATTAATTGCCACATGCTGGAATGTTTGTGCACAAATAACCAACACCACATGAAAAACCAGAACTTTATACTTAAAAAGAATTTACGTAGAGCAATAAGGATGTAATTAATGATTTATTCTTTTATATCCTTTTCTTGGCATATCTTCTGAAAAATTTAGCATTTCTGTATCCCACTCCTTTAAGGAGGAAATTCACCCTGATAATCAAGTTTCTCTGAGTAAAAGCAGAAAACTAATAATTTGAAAATGAAAGTTTTGATTTTGTGACATATATTAGCAGATTCCCAATATGTTATGTACCGGTAATAGAAATTCTAAAAGATTATATTTCTGGCTCATAATGACTATTTTTTTTAATCAAAACAATTTTCTAAAGCGACTACCTTATCAGTAGCAAACTCAGTGGTAGTGGTATGTGTAAAATTTAATCTTATATATTCTTAGCCATGCACAGGAATCAGAAATAAAAATATCAGCTTATTTTCAATAGCCTGAAGAATATCAAAGTTGTAACAAATGGGATCAAATATATCTTACCTACAACTTCTCATATTATATTTTAAAAACAGTAGCAAAAATGCATTTCTTCCCTTTCTTTAAATGTTTGTTTACGATACCATTCAATGATGGCAATGAAAAGGTGCTTAGAGCATGAAAATAAACCTTAAAAAAATATATTTCTAAAATGTTGAAAACTTCTATGCAGAACTGTATGAGGCGCCGAATGTACCAATATTATATAGAACAATTATTTGTTATATAATCATTATTTATTAAATAATTACTATTATTTATATATAATTTACATTTTATTTGTAAATAACTACTATTATATAAAATATCATTTCTAATTATTTATATATAATTCCAAGTAATACTTCATTATTTGTAAATAATAATAGTTCGACATTCCATTATTTATAAATAATGATTATTTGTTTTTCATTATTTATAAATAATGATTATTTGTTTTTCATTATTTATAAATAATGATTATTTGTTTTTCATTATTTATAAATAATGATTATTTGTTTTTCATTATTTATAAATAATGATTATTTGTTTTTCATTATTTACAAATAATGATTATTTGTTTTTCATTATTTATAAATAATTTGTTGAGTTTTCCATTATTTATAAATAATGATTATTTGTTAAATAATGAAAACGTCTACTTCATTATTTATAAATAATTTTTTCGAGTGCACCATTATTCTCATTATTTATAAATAATCATTATTTAATGTTCGAGTTTTCCATTATTTATAAATAAAGATTATTTGTTAAATAATGAAATATCTACTTCATTATTTATAAATAATAATTTTGTTTCAATATCCCATTATTTATAAATAATCATTATTTATAAACAATTTTTACAGTTTGCCATTATATACAAATAATCATTATTTATATACAAATAACCATTATTTATTAAATAATGCCATTATTTATTAAATAATGCCATTATTTATTAAATAATGCCATTATTTATTAAATAATGGAAAACTCGCTATAACATGCAAATGTGGGACCGCCCATGATATGAATATTCATGATGCGATTTCCTTTTTCGTGATTTTTCTTCACAAATTTTTGTCCATTTCCTCTTCATAATGACATTTCTTGAAGCAATTTTCTAGGGATATGGTCTGATTGTAATATTCTTCATTTTCTATATAACTTCGTCTTCGTAGAAATATCAAAAAGTGTAATTTTATACGATTTTTCCTACAGTTCACAATCCCCATAGGCGCGCGTGTACGGTAGGGACAACCGGTGAATCGACGGAGTGCTCTTCATCGAAATACTACGTTGGTTGGTCCCCGGAAGTGGCGGGCGGAATTTAGCCCGAATCCTCGATGGAAGTCGATCAAGTGCATATGAGCTGAGAGAGTGATAATATCAGTGTACTTGTACAGGCCCTTCTACTTTTTATAAATATTTCTTGTTGCTTTTTTTGTTAAGTTAATTTTTCCTGGTGTAGAAATAAGTTTCAGTTCTAATAATGCACTTCAAATACATTTTGGAGTGTCTGTTTGAGGCGTTTGGGGCGATTTCACCCTGGCCCCAAAATGCTCGCAACGACAATACGGGGGCATGATGACCCCTAATTTTTTAAAAACTTATTTTTCTATTGAAAATTATCACAAAATTCACCAAAAGTGTGCACGAAAGCCTTCGTATTTCACTTTTAAAACTCCAAAAAGTGCCCAAATGACAAGCTTGGTCGCTTCGCTGTGTCGCTTTCAACTAGAACGTTTACGCGTCTGCTTCCCCCCCCCCCCCCCCCCTCCTCCGAAAGAAATTCTGTATACGGCCATGCTCTAAAGAGCCTGGCACATTGATTTATGTATACTTCATTTTCATTATTTTTATCTCATTATCATCATGGCCTTACGCAGAATTTTTTCCGGGGGGGGGGGGGGTGGGGGGAGCAGGACGCGCGTAAACTTTCTCATAAAAATCTTGAGAAAGCGAAGCGACCAAGCTTGTCATTTGAGCTTGGTCGCGTCGCTGTCTCGCTTTCAAGATTTTTTGAGAAACTTTACGCGCGTCCTAGCTGCCCCCCCCCCCCCCGGTAAAAATTCTGTGTAAGGCCATGATGATAATGTGATAAAAATAATGAAAATGAAAAGTACATATAAATCAATGTGCCATATGCTCTTTTGAGCATGGCTGTTCACAGAATTTCTTTCGGGGGGTGGGGGCAGACGCGTGTAAACGTTCTCAAGTTGAAAGCGAGACAGCGAAGCGACAAAGCTTGTCATTTGGGCTTGGTCCCGTGGCTGTCTCGCTTTCAAGATTTTTTTGAGAAAGTTTACGCGCGTCATGCTCCGGCCCCGGCCCCCCTGGAAAAAATTCTGCGTGAGGCCATGTTGATAATGAGATAAAAATAATGAAAATGAAAGTATACATAAATCAATGTGCCAGGCTCTTTAGAGCATGGCCGTATACAGAATTTCTTTCGGAGGAGGGGGGGGGGGGGAGCAGACGCGTAAACGTTCTCAAGTTGAAAGCGACACAGCGAAGCGACCAAGCTTGTCATTTGGGCACTTTTCGGAGTTTTAAAAGTGAAATACGAAGGCTTTCGTGCACACTTTTGGTGAATTTTGTGATAATTTTCAATAGAAAAATAAGTTTTTAAAAATTTAGGGGTCATCATGCCCCCGTATTGTCGTTGCGAGCATTTTGGGGCCAGGGTGAAATCGCCCCAAACGCCTCAAACAGACACTCCAAAATGTATTTGAAGTGCATTATTAGAACTGAAACTTATCTCTACACCAGGAAAAATTAACTTAACAAAAAAAGCAACAAGAAATATTTATAAAAAGTAGAAGGGCCTGTACAAGTACACTGATATTTCACTCTCTCAGCTCATATGCACTTGATCGACTTCCATCGAGGATTCGGGCTAAATTACGCCCGCCACTTCCGGGGACCAACCAACGTAGTATTTCGATGAAGAGCACTCCGTCGATTCACCGGTTGTCCCTACCGTACACGCGCGCCTATGGGGATTGTGAACTGTAGGAAAAATCGTATAAAATTACACTTTTTGATATTTCTACGAAGACGAAGTTATATAGAAAATGAAGAATATTACAATCAGACCATATCCCTAGAAAATTGCTTCAAGAAATGTCATTATGAAGAGGAAATGGACAAAAATTTGTGAAGAAAAATCACGAAAAAGGAAATCGCATCATGAATATTCATATCATGGGCGGTCCCACATTTGCATGTTATAGCGAGTTTTCCATTATTTAATAAATAATGGCATTATTTAATAAATAATGGCATTATTTAATAAATAATGGCATTATTTAATAAATAATGGTTATTTGTATATAAATAATGATTATTTGTATATAATGGCAAACTGTAAAAATTGTTTATAAATAATGATTATTTATAAATAATGGGATATTGAAACAAAATTATTATTTATAAATAATGAAGTAGATATTTCATTATTTAACAAATAATCTTTATTTATAAATAATGGAAAACTCGAACATTAAATAATGATTATTTATAAATTATTTATAAATAATGAGAATAATGGTGCACTCGAAAAAATTATTTATAAATAATGAAGTAGACGTTTTCATTATTTAACAAATAATCATTATTTATAAATAATGGAAAACTCAACAAATTATTTATAAATAATGAAAAACAAATAATCATTATTTGTAAATAATGAAAAACAAATAATCATTATTTATAAATAATGAAAAACAAATAATCATTATTTATAAATAATGAAAAACAAATAATCATTATTTATAAATAATGAAAAACAAATAATCATTATTTATAAATAATGAAAAACAAATAATCATTATTTATAAATAATGAAAAACAAATAATCATTATTTATAAATAATGGAATGTCGAACTATTATTATTTACAAATAATGAAGTATTACTTGGAATTATATATAAATAATTAGAAATGATATTTTATATAATAGTAGTTATTTACAAATAAAATGTAAATTATATATAAATAATAGTTATTATTTAATAAATAATGATTATATAACAAATAATTGTTCTATATAATAATGGGACATTCGGCGCCTCATAGAACTGTGCCTTGAGACTAGTTGAGACCCATATAACAATTTTTCCTTCAACTGATTAAACAACATCATCGGATTGCCAACATCAATTCACTCTTCAGAAAGGTTACTTCACACACAAAAAAACCCGCAAATACCAAAATGACTGATGAAAGAACATTTTGGCTGACCACAAAATGTTTTCATTTGCCATCATGCACTTCAATTTCTTCAAAAGACGTTTCTGCAAATGGTAAACTAATATTTTCTTTATCACCTCCCCCTTCCATCTGTAACTATTTCTTCTTAATCTTCTAAGGTCTCTCCCCTTTCTTCAAGTTTACTTCTTTCAATACTCTTCATACTGCCTGAACATTTTTTAATCAAGAAAAGCTCCATGACTTGAATTCACAAAGGCGGTTTGGAATCCATGTTTTCAAACCATGGTTTATGTTGATTTCATTAATTGATTACTCTGAAATAAATCAGTGCAAATATTTATAAAGCATCCAATAGTAATTGTGCTTGTGTCTCATGGCGCTTAATTCATGCCTGTCACTACATTTGAAAGAATGGGGGAGTGATATCCTTTTCTCAATGTTACATTTACCACTTTCACTGGTGCAACCCAACATTTTAATTGTTCAGTTTATGCCAGGTTGGATAAAACACTTGGAAAAGGATGTCACCCCTCCAACCTTAAATTGTTGATTTAACATTTATTTTTTTTAGAGATAATATTCAATTTTTAAGAGTGCAGGGTTAATTAGTCCACTGTTTGTTAATTAATTATCAACATAAACAGTGGACTCATAAATGATATAACATTTGCAACAAGTGTCAGTTCAATGAGCTGTGATAATAATTGGATAATTTAATATACGTAACATATTGAATAGCCATGATTTGAAACCAGATTCAAAACCACCTTCATAAATTCAGGACAATGTGTTTTAAAAACATTTTCAAATTCAAGTAGAGGATGTGAAAAAAAAAAAAAACATTTTAATTTTTTACAATTTCTTTACTTGTTTCAGATTGAATTCCCTGATGGGTAAAAAATAAAATTCCTTTCAGGCATCTACCAAGACAAGTATTCAAAATTGGTTTCATAAAAACACCAATTACCCAATCAATCATAAAAAATCTAAACCATTCTGACTTTGTGTCATATACATGTAGTCAGCTGAGAGCTAGGAGGACTCTCGTATCCATTTTATATCAAAATGTGACAAAAAGTCAAGTCCACCCCAACAACAAATAGACAGAGGAAAATCAAATAAACATAACACTGAAAAATTCATCTAAATTTGATGTAAAAGTATAAAAGAAGTGGCCATTTTTCCAGTTTTAGAACTAAATCAATATTAATGAAATCTGGTGTGTATCACAGCAAGAAAGGGTGACCAGTCGTTTGTAAAATCGCTTGTAACTCACAGAGTGCTTTATGCAATAACTACATGGATTTAGTTTGGATTCGATACTCTCAAATCAGTGCAAATGAAGTGACATTACCCAATATAGGGCCTATATGACTTTCTGGCTCTGAGGAGAGGACTGACATGTCAGTTTCCAAGCAATAACAATGAGTGAAACTACAACTAAAGACCAATCTAAACATTGTCCTTTTTATGAGTGGTTTGACCACTGATAAAATAAAGATGGCATTTGCTGGGATGGGGACCACACACACATATGAATTCAATATTTTTCACTTGATTTGATTTATTTTCTTTATTTTCTCTAAGAAGTCAACCTGCACCGTATATTTTCTATCATTTATAAAGGTTATTCACAATTATTTATTCAGATATATCACACCTTTGAGGTTGTTTTCTAATATTTTCTATCAATAGTCATCTACTATGGACCTGAATATAACAATATATTCCTAAATCTAAGGGTGTGTTTATGCTTCCATTGCGAGGACAGAATCAGCGTTTTCAAACGTCGATTCAAAACGCCGATCGTAAACGTGGTTCTGGGAGTGCTGTTTATGCTTCACTTTTCAGAGGCGAAATCACGAACTCCAGCTGGCTTCGCATCGTAATTTTCGTTGAGCAGGAAAGCGAGGTCAAATTGGGTGCGCCCTTTTTCGAAAGTTTTTTTCCGAGAGTTGTTATAGGGAAGGTACGTTGACTGTTATTTAAACATTGAACAATTTCCGATATTTAGTCATTGCATGGAGCTACTTGACATAGCCATATATTTTCCACCATGGTGAGGATAATAGTGAGAAAAAATAAAGAATATTAAAGTATACATAATATTATAAAATAATAAAACATCTATTTGTTTATAGGCATCGGGCGATGTCTCCTCATTATAACTCATGTTCCAGTTTTTTTTTGTAAATCCCTCAGCATTCATCGTGATGACAAATTGGAAGAGTAATACTAGTGATAGTACTTAAATCAATTATCACACATGTAAATGTAACAAGGGAGATGAGAGGTAATGAGAGGTAACATGCGACCATGGAGCAATGCGACTGTATTTGCCCACGGATTTTCATCTCACCGGAAGCATGCACCAAATGACGTCATTTAAACACGTTTACGATCGTGGTTCTGTTTATACTTCCCCAGAAAGCCTGATTCTGGTCAAACGACGTTTACAAACGCACCTTTTTGTGAGTTTACGATCGGCGTTTTAAAACAGCGTTTAAATGAAAGTAAGCATGGACGCAACCGTGTTTTGGACTAATCACGTTTGGAAACGCTGATTCTGGCCTGAAAAGTGGAAGCATAAACACGGCCTCAATCATGTTGAAAAAAACTTGACTTATTTTTGTTGTTGTTGTTGTTGTTGTTAAAAAGACCAAGTTGCTTAGCTTAACAAACCTTCTCGTCATCCTTTGGCAAACTTCCAGCATTATACTTTTCAGTTTGAAAGTATTCTTGGACACTAGTATGGAATATACTTCTAAATTAAATTATTTTAGTAAGTTACTAAATACGAAAAAAATATACAAAACTTTTAAATATTCCATTTGATATGGGGAAAATTGAAAAAATCACAAATTATCCCATTTTGCTAAAATGAACTTTATTCCATTGTGAAGAGGACCTACCACCAAAGCAACCATTTCATGCTGTCAAATTCAAAGGTCAAGTTCTACTAACTCACTCCCTTATCATTGGAACCTTGTTTGATGCCTCTTGGGGAATGGAGTGCATTTAGGAACAAGGATACTCATAATGGTAAATAATTGACAAGATTTATTTGGCAATAATTCTGGTCCATCCATGCAGTTACTTTCACACTGGAAGGTGAACAATTAAACAAAGAAATTTTAAACATTAATGACATTGGCCCTGGGCGGCAAAATTTCAGCTTAATTCTTGCCATGTAGATGTTGAAGGGCGAAAGGGACAATAAAATCAGACCATCTATACAAGCTGGAACATTCCATTATAGGTTTTTGGAGAAGTAGAGAACCAAGTAGAGGACCAACAGAAGGGAGTGGGGGGGGGGCAGAATAAAGAGCATCACATTTTTATTCATCTTTCCATTATAAATATGGAGCTTTGAGTGAACAAATCAATTCACTGTCTGAACAAGGACCTATGGTCTGAACGGGGAATGTCCTGAACTTGGGAGGCAGACAGAAAGTCTACAGCCACAGAGGCCCATTCTTCGTCTTTATGACAGAGTGCAATTCAGTTTGAGCTCCCTCAAAACTGAAATATTTGCTCCTTTTTGACACAATCTTCATAAATGTCACTTCGCTTTAATACATCTTGGGGAACAAGGGGTCCTCTTTTAGTGATGTAGGACATGCTCTGAAGTTGGATTAAGAGCAAATGCTTTCTGTCAAGAAATATGGATTGGTTGTTGGAGGACAGTTGGAGAATTTTACATAAATGGAAATGTTTTTGTATTTTGTTTCTTGGAATGAAAGCTTTCATGGCGGGTGTTTCACAAGCTGTTTGTGAATTACGATGACTTTGTGCATGAATGGTAACTCTTTCTTGTAAAACATGATATATCTCTATAAAGCTGGCTTAGCACTTGAGAACATACATGCGTTCATGTCATGTGTAACTTTATGAAAAGCTTTATGAAACACCCACTAGACAGTACATTAAATCAAGAGGAGGACATGGTGTCAAAAATGGCAAGAAAATGATAAATTTAATTTTCTATCATTGAATGCTGTTCAGTCAACCATAATAGCTTACAGGAATAAAGGCGTAAAAATATAAAAAATATTCAAGTTTGTACAGTAAAATTTGCACCACTGGTTGGCAAAGCCTCCTAAAATCTACAAGCACTTTAGCAATTGAACCGAGTATTACCAACTGTTGTTGTAAACCAAATTACTGTGTAAAATCCTCAGATATTCCATGCAGATGATGTGACACAATACGTGAAAATACTGAAAAATCAAACATTTAAACAAATTTATTTGTTCAGCTTCAAAATAACAACAGGAGGTAGCAAACAATTTTCACGGGGATTAAAGAAATATATATATATCATGCCAGGGTGCGGATGTGAACACTGTGGTTTTGTTATTGTCGAGGTTTTACATGTATGTTGCTTTGCTCCCCAAAAGATAATGCATTCACCAAGCACAAGTAACTGGTCAATGATTCAACCAGTAAAGTGACATGACAATACTGCTGCATGAGACAAATAGCCCCTCCCCCCACCCCCCGAAAAAAAAGTATGAAAAAATCCCCACAAAGAGAGATATTTTTATATGTTTGCAGGTTTCTGCAGCAGATGCTTAAAATTGAAATCTAGCCTACAATCAAAAAGTTTTTGAGAATACGATAAAGGCCCAATAACACAAAGGATTGTGCTCAACTGTAAATTTGAAAGAATCACTCTGACTTAGCAGTACAGAAAATACAAGAGGTCGGCGGGCAGTTTTGCCGTCATGACAGCTCAAGTTGTCACTAAAAATGGCATGCTTTGATACAGGGGCCATCATTACTAAAAACCTGCCACAAAAATTTCAAATTATTTCCATTTTCAATTTCAATTCATTCAACCATACAAAACATAAATACAAAAATAATAGTGTAAATAAATGACAATTTCAGCAGGCCATCATATTTATTCTATTTCTCTCTATCTTTCTATTTTAATTGTGCTACCTTGCATCCCCTCTTTTCATCCCCTTGCCCCTACCCCTCGCTATCTATATATATCTCTCACCCCCCCCCCCCCCTTAGCTGAATCTCTTGTTTTCTCTCTCTTACAATCTCTGACTTTTCTCTTCTCTCTTTCCTCTTTTAATTCCATAAGTTTTCTTTTCTCCCTTTTTCTTTGTTTCTTGTCTCTCCTCTTATCCTCTGTAAATACGAAGAGTTCACAGACTGGCTCAAAGGCAGTGTCTATTACCACCACCCTGCACCTAAAGTCAAATATGTTTTGCGGAAGAAGAAAAAAAGTAAAATGAGATCAGAATTTAGATGAGTCATGTTTGCATATCAAAATATGAACAATGGGCTCAAGTATTCTTAATAAATGTATCTAGATCAGACAGAATGGAATGTGACTGGGTAATAATATTTTTGTTCTCTTTTTTCGTCTCAAAGTGAAGTGAATGTAATCATTTGTAATATTCCTGTCAACTTCACCTTCTGCCCTGCTTACCTCAATGATTCATTCCTGTTCTCGATTGTACAAGATCTGGTATTTAACCTCATTTATATTTCTTCTTTTTGTTATTTTGCATTATTTGTAAATTTCAATACCTTTAATTCATATTGAATCTGAAACTTTGTCTTTGGTGCATCAGCGAATCTTGTTTTATGTTATATTATGTGATTATTGTTATTGATGTTGTATTATTTAGAACTATGTCATGATCTGTCATAGTTTGTTTACCTTATGCTACTGTATGTAATCATGGTAATTATCACGTATTGTTTTGCCATGTTAACTATGTTATCAAAATCTATGATTAGAAAGTAAAAAAGGGGCCTAAGCTTTCGATCCTAGCAGAATCTTCGTCGGAGGCAAAATGACCTCTATGATTGTGTCAAAACTTTGTAATTTGGCTTCATGCCTTGATTTTAGTTTTTAACCTGAATAAACCATTTTGAATTGAATTGACATCGAGGGTACGGCCACAGACATGCAGGTTAGATTTCGGTATTTTTTCAATAAAAAATAAAAATGGTGACGTCTTTTTGAGCGCACACACCATCCAAAGGCGCTCACCCAGAAACAGTTCCTTTGGATATGTATAGAAAAACTACAAATATACAAAAGGGTACAGAAATTTACAAAAAATATAGTTTTGCATCATCCACTGGAATTCCCAGCTTCTGTACATCCTTGTGGGGCCTGGTGCCCTCCTTCATGAGCTCTAGCAAATAAGGGCACTAGCCGACTTGTGGGTGATGACAATTTTTTAGAGTATATATTTTAATATACAAAAAACTCGACTTCCATTTCATCTAAGATTTTCAGGCCTCATCCTACAGCAGTCTGCTATGCATTACTGAACACAAATTTTATTGCTTATTGTGGAGTATTTGGAGTGGACCAGGAATGGGAGAATTACTCAAAGTGGCACTAATCATTACTGAGACTACCAAGATTACTCAAGAAGTGGGTTGAATAAAGGGCATACCCCCTCTCTCCTTTTCTCCGAATCTCCAACAAAATTCCATCAAACTCCTGTATCAAGCCTAAACTTGACTTGCACAGTCCCACACATGTCCAGCAATTAAAAAAAAAAAAAAAATCACACAAAAAAAAATTCCCAAGTCCCTGGACTGTCCATCTCACACAAAATTTAATGAAGTGCTCTTTAACATTATATCTTCCATCTCTTCCAGTCAGGCTATGATTAGGCCATCCTCATGATCCCTGATTTCACCAGCCCAAGTTCTAGAAGTAAATTGCCAATTCGTCTACTGCCAACTTGTCCACTCACCACATGGTCTACTTTCATTTAGTCTAATGCCATTCCGTCTTTCAATACTTCATCCAACAACCATTTGGTCCAATAACCATTTGGTCCAATAACCATTTAGTCCAAATAAATATTCTTTTAAAAGGAATGAAAAAATATATAAATCTACTAATTCACCCATCCAAAATAGCCATTCATTAAAGCTTTGAATCAATTTAAGATATTCTATAAATGTAAGCTTAAGCCCCCCCCCCCCCACCCCACACTTCAAGGACTCAGTTGTAGTTTATTAATTTCTGTCAAGAGCGGAGAATATTATGGGAAATTCTAGCTCAACCAAGCTACCACATCCACCCTTTCCAGACCAAAACCACATCTGTCCTACAAGTGTTTGTAGCTTGGAAATCTGTAACTTGACAGTTTGGCATGTGACAATCATAACGAAATTAGAATGCAGCCTACACTTGCACATTCACAATTTATTCTGTTATATACATTTTTTCCTTTAAAAGCCAAGCAATTTGAATTGCTAATTTAATTTCAAGAACCTGTAATAAACATGCACAGAGGTTTAATTTACCAAGATAGGTAAGATCTCTGCATCATTTGGCGCACAGGACACAGGCTTGTCAACGCACCATTAATAAACAACACCACCACCATACTCATAAACTTGGAACAGACAGACTTCTCCTGGGGTCATTATTGAACAAGCTTTTTGAAACGATAGAAAATACTGGCATATTTGCTTTTCACAGAATATTTCAAGCTGAACCCATCATAGATCAGTTTTAATAATAAATATAAGCAGTCTGGCACACTCTGCATTGGTATTGAATGTCAGTTGTCAAAATTGCTTCTATGGAATGAAATACAACTTTGACACCTGCAAACAAAGAAGGAAAAGAGATGTTTACATGTAACTGTAGGTCCATGTGTTTACCAAGTGAAGTTAAAGAGAAAAAGAGGAAGAAAGCAGAGGGGAAAAGAAAGAGAGATATATATATATCAGTCTATCAGAGAGAAGTGACAGACAAGACATAAGGACGTGAAAGGGAGATTTGTAGAGGGAGAGAAAGGTTGTCTGGGATGGGGTAGACCTACATAACATAATGTAGAGGGAGAGAAAGAAAGAGAGGTGGGGTTAAAGGTATATTGTATGATTGGTTGATCTCAGACAAGGGCAATGAATCAATTTTGAAATTATTACATTCATTAAATACCTATATTATTGCTCTATTTTATCACGGAAAAGAAACTTGCATAACTTTTCTATTTTCATGATATTGAGGGGTAAAACATATATTATGACTTGATCGGTTAACCGTTATAAGGTCGAGCTTTCTTATTGACGCCCTCTCGGGTTAAAAAATAAATTGATATTAGAACACCGTTCGAATCATGCATATTCATTACGACTCATGCATATTGATGAGTACGTCATGGCGCATGCGCAGTATCAAGAAATCCCCGTGCAGTACAACAAAGTGCAGTACTGTGTGTGTGCATAGTAGCTGAGTAGAAAGCAAACAGCGAACGGTGCGTGCAAGCTCAATGATCCGATGCTAGCCGAGCCGGCTAGCGACATGCTTGCGCTCTGCATTAGTTTCAGATATAATGCACTATTAGCGATAGCACACACAGGATAAGAATATATTGAGCTGTAGCTCCATGATTGTATCGTACGTGAAAAGGGATTCAGACACGCTGATTATCTGACGTGAATGACGAAGCAAATGGTTGCCCAATACGGCTTACTTTCGGAATCTTATGTCATGAATCTGAAAGTACTCCAAGACCATGGACCTATTACGAATAGGTCCATGCCAAGACTAAAAGAGATACGAGAATCCCAGAGATGGGCAAGGGCCGAGTTCCGAGTTTGATCTTTATTCTGTGGATTGTAGCTCTTTTATGCACCTTTTCCCTTCATACATAGCTTGGCGTGCTATATACGGGAACTAGAGCGAGGTGCTAGCGCAGCTTACTGTATACTGACTCCTTGGCCCTTCCCAAAGGAAAGGGGGAGGGGGGAGAGAGAAGAAAGAAAGAAGTGGATTGGTGAAAGAGAATCAGGAGAGCCATCATAAATACAACATATCCTGATTTAATATCTTTCCTAAATGTTTCAGTCAGTTTCAGATTATTTGGCTCCACTCGCAAAGTACAGAGGAGAAATTGGAAAAAAAAAGTTAAAACAAAAGTATTTAAAACTCTAAACAGACGGCCACCACCATTCTGTCTACAGGCACAGCCAAGCATGAAGAAAGGGAAAGGGCGAAGAGAAAAACGATTACTTTCAGGGCGGGTTCTACGATATAAAACAGGGTTTATTTCATACGGGGTTAAATATAGGCCTATAGTAAAACAACGAAGATTCAACCCCAATGCAGGGTTAAATATAGGCCTATAGTAAAACATAACGAAGATGCAAACCCAATGCAACACTAGACTACTCTTCGTTTGTTTAGATTGAACTCGCGAGGTCAAAAGGTGAGCTGAGAAACCTGTTGATGCGAAGTACGTACGTGTAGTCTACATTGTGTAGACCGTGATAGCACGCATCAAGTTGCAAATTTCGAACAAGCAGAGTAGAGGCGTCATGAGCCAAAAAAAAATGAGGGGGCAGACATGACCGTACCGGTACCCCCACGCGCACACATAACCAACACACACACGCCCTCCACTGATTCACTTACCCCCAGTGATTCACCTAACCCACTGATTCACTTTTTAATTGGCCCGAAAAAAAATGTTGTTTCGTGTGACTATTCAGGGGTGTGTGTATGCGTGTTATGGGGATGTAGTGTGTTGTGTTTGGTAGTCGTATCGTACAAAATACCAACAGTCCAGGAGGTGGACTAGCTAGCGATATGCTTGCGCTCTGCATGCACGTCTACTTTAGACATAATCCACTATTAGCGACAGTACACACTGGACAAGCATATTATATGGAGCTATATAGCTCCATGATTGTATTGTACGTGAATAAGGATTCAGACACTTGGATTATCGAACGTGAATGACGAAGCAAAGGATTGCCCAATACGGCTTACTTTCGGAATATAATGTCATGAATCTGAAAGTACTCCAAGACTAAAAGAGATACGAGAATCCCAAAGAAGGGCAAGGGCCTAGTTTGATTTGACGGCCACCTCGCTCTTTGCGCTCGCATCAATATTGTTAGGTAGATGACAATCAGAGATATCTATGATGACAATCCTGTTCATGATAACCATAAGTGCTTAGAATGTCAGAATTTTAGTTCAGAATATCAATCACTTTTTAAGCCCAAGTGATTGATATTCTGACCTAAAATTTTGACATTCTAAGCACATGTGGTAATCATGAACAGGAATGTCATCTAATTTTAACTAAACAATATTGAAGCGCGTATAAAAAGGGCGAGATGAAAAATTGTCATATGTATATATATAGACGGCCACCCCCATTCTGTCTAGGGCCGAGTATGAAGAAAGGGAAGGGCGAAGAGAAAAACGATTATTTTCAGGGCGGGATACAAAATAGTAAAACATAGAAGGAAAATAAAAGTTGATTGGACCATGGAGGACACACAGTATTGACATGAAAGTAGGATTATTCTTCGTTGTTTAGACTGAACTTGCGAGGTCAAAAGGTGAGCTGAGAAACCTGTTGATGCGAAGTATGTAGCGTAGTCTACATCGTGTAGACCATGACAGTGTGTGTATCCGACCATTGTCAAGTTGCAAATTTAGAATACAGTGTTATTTGGTCAATGGGGGTCAATCTTTACAAGCAGAGCAGAGGCGTCATGAGCCAAAGCAAAAAAAATTAGGGGGGGTAGACGTAAGGGGCAAGATTTCTCGGAAAACTCTTATTCTTGCAGCCACACAAGAAAGCTTGTAGCTAGATGTGGAGTAATGAGAAGTTGAGTATATTCAATATGGTCTATGGTAGAACCGTTGCGCTCTAGGTATCCAGAGGGGTGAATTTCGGAGCCGACCCCGGGGGCCGACCGGCATGTTTTACAACAGAACTTTACAAGTCATGCCGTTTGAAACAGGGCAACGAAGTACGTGAAAGAAGACTAAGCAAACTTGGAGAAGCAACGTCCGAGGGGATAGTAATTTACGTCTGCTTTGAAACGTGTATCAATAAGGATTTCCAGAGAATGGATCGCAGAGTATTTCTCCAGTATGGGGAGGGTGGGGGTAGCCTATAGGCCTAATCAATCCATCAGTGGATGGATGGATGGATGACTGAAAGAATGAATAGATGGATGAATAGGCATATATATGAATGCGTATCCGGACATCTACCCCCTGGACATCCACCCCCCGGACATCCACCACCCGGACATCCACCCCCCGGACATCCACCCCCTTAGGACATCTACCCCCTAGGACAAGTACCCCCTAGGACATCTACCCCCCGGACATTTACCCCCCGGACAAGTACCCCCGGACATCTACCCCCCGGACATCTACCCCCGGACATCTACCCCCCGGACATCTACCCCCCGGACATCTACCCCCCGGACATCTACCCCCCGGACATTTACCCCCCGGACATCTACCCCCCGGACATCTACCCCCCGGACATCTACCCCCGGACATCTACCCCCCGGACAATAACCCCCCGGACATCTACCCCCCGGACATCTACCCCCCGGACATCTACCCCCCGGACATCTACCCCCCGGACATTTACCCCCCGGACATCTACCCCCCGGACATTTACCCCCCCCGGACATCTACCCCCCGGACATTTACCCCCTGGACATTTACCCCCCCCCAGACAGGCTTCCCCCGGGCATCTACTCACGGATATTTTGGATACGGGGGTAAATGTCCAAGGGGTAGATGTCCGGGGGGTAGATGTCCGGGGGGTAAATGTCCGGGTGGTAGATGTCCGGGGGGTAGATGTCCTAGGGGGTACTTGTCCTAGGGGGTACTTGTCCTAAGGGGGTGGATGTCCAGGGGGTAGATGTCCTAGAATCATATGAATGGATGGACAAAGACAAATGGATACCAATGACGAATAATAGATAGGGGCGCCCCATGGGAGCTGTTGTTGAATGGGCTACCCCTTATTAAATAAACAATAAACAATTAAAAATAGATGGAAAGATGAACTTTTATTGCAACAAATGAGAGGAAGATAGGCCTCCGGGATACACGCATACAGTGTGTGCACGAGCATGGACCTATTCGTAATAGGTCCATGGCACGAGCAGTTCAACTGTTGAAAAAATGTGAATGACTGTGATGCGTGGCGACGTGAGCAGGACAAAGACATCACTCACATCTTGATTGGCATAACGTAGACTTATTTAGCAATGAAAGTGGAACCGGGAATTGGGACTCCCATTTTCCTGCTATAAATATAGGAAAAACGAATGATAACTGTTGTTTTATAGCCGAGGAAATGTATTCTTCATATTGGGATTGGGACCAAGGAGATCCCGGCGTGTCAAAATTTCACAACTCATGGGGAAAATAATATAATAATCATTTTTGATGATTGAAAAAAAATGTGCTCAGTTCACACTGTCACGATTTTTTTTTTTGGTGGGGTTACCTGCAGAAAATAATTTGACAAAGCAAAAGAAAAACATCGTTGGTCATTCCATACATTTCTCAAATTTGACACCTATCAGAACTCCAGGGGGTGCTGCCCATGGAAAATAATACATGCCGCATCCCCAGCTCCCCCCCCCCCCCGCTTCCAAGAGGCATATAATCGCGGAATAATTAATCGTATCAGCAAGTATCAGATCAGTCAAGGCGATCGTATTGATCGTAGAAAGTGTTGGAATATGGTTCAACTATTTTGGAGATCAGTTATGAAAGGCCAATCGTGCATGGTGTTCGTGACGGATTGCACTATTGTAGGAATAAGAATATTTTGGGGCGGGAAAGTCGCCTACTTCCAAGCGGTGATGACTTTCGGGGAAAAAAAGAAATTTGTGTTTGAAATTTTTGGGCAAGCCCATTCTGGCGAGGTTCAATGGGTATACGCCTATTCTGATGTATTTAATTTATGGTGATGTGATGCAAATATGTTGCCGATAAAAATATAATATTTTGCCTTTATGTGTGTTTTACAACTCACAGGGGGGGGGGGTCAAGGAGAATACAGTAATAGCTCTGAATACTGACTGAGAGACACTCCGATCTGCAAAAGTGAAGGCAAAGCTGTCATGGGGCAAGCAAACAAGTAATACTTTCTTGAATAGGCATACCATAATAAAGTTTGTGAGAATAATATTGAAATAAAGAGAAAACTAACATTGAGAATGCGAACATAAGGAATACACACAACCTAAGGTTAGGAATTGTATAAACAGCGAAAAATACAGAAAGATGTTATGAACATGCTTTCACTATTCATGAATGTATAATGCAATGATATAAAGGGAAAATGTTTTAAGTTGAATTTAATTTTAACCAGTGGCGTAAATAATGAACATAACAAATGAAGGGGCCAGATATACATATAGGGCACAAATCTTGATTTTTTTTGTTGTAATCTATGATAGATTTTGACATGATATTCAGATAATAGTTTCCCTTCTCTCTTTCCTTTTTTTTCTTGGCCGTGACAAATTTGGGAATCCATACAGCCCCAAGCCTTATTTTGAACGCCACTGATTTCAACTGAATATCATCAGAAAAATATTTACAAGGTAGTCAAGTGGCAGCCGACGCAGCGTGTAAAAACAGTATGAATTTCATTGCATGATAATAATAAAATGATAAATAATGTCATGTGTGGTTAGCGGAAACGAGGATAGGACGTTTTGTAATTCGCTATGCAGTAAAATAATGAGAATGACTGAAACGATATATATTCAAAATATAAATTTCATGAGAGAGAAACGATTCAAACAATAACAGAGTATAATATTATGTTGCGTTCAAATTCCCTTTTGATCGTTCTTTTGATTCCCTTTCAACAATCTATTTCTTTCTTCCTTTCTTCTCTCTCCCCCTTCCCTTTATTGGGGCGGCCGAGCTAAGGATGGAGGGGGTATCGGATATAAGGAAGCAGTTTAGGTGTTATGGCACATGACAAGTTCAATTCAGTGGCCTAGTACTAGTAGGTCCATTGGTAAATTGCCAATTCGTCAACTGCCAACTCATCCATTCACCACATGGTCTACATTCATTTAGTCCATGCAATGCCAATCCGTCCATCAACATTTCATCGAACAACCATTTGGTCCAGTTAGTCCAGTATCCAATTCATTTTCATTCATTTTGCACAATAACACGTCCAATAACCAAATTGTATATGGACTAAATGACTATTGGATCAGATGGTTATTAGACGGAATGCTGTGGATAATGAACGAACTGATGGTAGACCAAATAATGATAGTAGACGAGTTGGCATCAGACGAAATGGAAGTAAACCGATCCGATCAGTGGACTAGCGCCTAGTATCACGCCGGTATAGATAAGGAGGTACAATGTTGGAAACGATGCCCAACGGACATGCCCGTATCCAGGATCCATGATTGAGCCCGACTATTTTGGCGCCCCTGTGAACTTTTCGGAAAATGGCACCCCGACCCGCCCAGCACGGCTATCATAGGTGCCTTAAATGCAGTTTGAATTATCGTATTTCATAATCACGTGAAAAAGGCATCGAAGACCACTTTTTAATGTGTTCATGAAAAAAACCATCCATGAATATGTTTTAACCACCTTTTGAAAAAAATAAATGCGACCAGAAAGCACAGAATTTTAAACATTTTTGGGTTTCAATTTAGTTCAACTTCTCATCAGAGTGGTAGACCATACTAAAATTATGTGCGGGAGCTGTAATTTCTTAACCGGGGGCGGATCCAGCTTTCGCCAATAGGGGAGGGGATATTTTCATCTCTTTTCCGATCGAACATTCTGAGTTTTATTGCAACCGTGAACATGATGGGTATATGTATTATCTAAACAATATTGATGCGAGCGAAAAGAGCGATATGAAAATTGTTCATATTCTTACCTAGAATTTGGAAAAATCTATGAGCACTTTTGGTAATCAAGAACAGGGTGGGTATCTATCAACATTTTATGCGATCGCGAAGTGGAAGCTGACAATTTTTGAATTTCCAACCCAACACTGGACATTATAAGTACTTTTCACATGTGTTTTATAATCATGAACAGGATGGGTATCTAATTAAATAATTAATGCGAGCGCGAAGCGCGAGTTGAAAATTTTTGATTTTCTGACATAAAATTTGGACATTCTAAGCACTATTGGGTAATCATGAACAGGATGGGTATCTAACAAATCATTTAATACGAGCGCGAGGCGCGAGCTTAATTTTTTTGATATTCCAACACAAAACTGGACATTCTAATTTGTAATCATGGAAAGGATGGGTATCTATTTAAACAATTGTTTGTGCGAGCGCGAGGCGCGAGCTTAAAAGTGATTGATATTCTGAACTAAAATTTTGACATCGACTAAGCACTTTTGGTAATCATGAACAGGATTGTCATCTAACTAAACAATATTGATGCGAGCGCAAAGAGCGAGATGAAAATTTTTCATATTCTTACCTAAAATTTGGATAAATCTATGAGCACTTTTGGTAATCAAGAACAGGGTGGGTATCTGTCAACATTTTATGCGATCGCGAAGTGCGAGCTGACAATTTTTGAATTTCCAACCCAACACTGGACATGATAAGCACTTTTTATAACCATGAACAGGATAGGTATCTAGCTAAATAATTAATGCGAGCGCGAAGCGTGCGTTAAATTTTTTTGATATTCTGACCTAAAATTTGGACATTCTAAGCATTATTGGGTAATCATGAAAAGGATGGGTATCTAACAAATCATTTAATGCGAGCGTGAGGCGCGAGCGTAAAATTTTTGGTATTCCGACCCAAAACTGGAAATTCTAAGCATATTTTATAGCCATGGAAAGGATGGGTATCTATTTAAACAATTGTGCGAGCGCGGAGCGCGAGCTTAAAAAGTTATTGATATTCTGGCCTATAATTTTGACATTGACTAAGCACTTTTGGTAATCATGAACAGGATTGTCATCCTACTAAACAATATTGATGCGAGCGCAAAGAGCGAGATGAAAATTTGTCATATTCTTACCTAATATTTGGACATTCGAGTAAGCATTTTCGATTATCATGAACAAGATGAGCACTAGCAAAACAGTTTATGCGAGCGTGAAGCGCAAGCTGATTTTTTTTTTATATTTCGATCCAAAGTCGGACATTCTAAGCACTTATCTAACCATGAACAGGATCGTCACCTTACTAAACAATTAATGCGAGAACGTAGAGTAGGATGATTTTTTTTTTATTCTGATCTAAAATTATAGGCACTTTTGGTAATCATGAACAGGATGAGTATTTGATGCGAGCAAACCTGAATTTGGCGCCCACCCCCCTCCCTTGGTTAATTGAACCTGAATTTGGCGCACCGGGACAAACATAAAATAGGCGCCCTCGTGTGGTGAACATCCATTAGACACCCCCTAGGTTGAACATCAATTCGGCATCCCCCTATGTCAAACATCGATTCGGCAACCCTATGAAAAAAATCGATTCGGCGCCCCAGCCCCTAGGTTGAACATCAATTCGGCGCCCCCTCGGTGCCCCTATGTCGAATTTCAATGCAGCCCCCTCTTATGTCGAACATCTATACGGCGCCCTGAGGTAAAACATTAATTCGCCCCCCCCCCCTCCACCTAGGTTGAACATCAATTTGCCACCCCCTATGTTGAACATCAATTCGGTGCCCCCCTATGTCAAACATCTATTCGGCAACACTATGGAAAATATCGATTCGGCGCCCCAGCCCCTAGTTTGAACATCAATTCGGCGCCCCCTCGGTGCCCCTATGCCGAACTTCAATGCAGCTCCTCCTATGTGGAACATCTATACGGCGCCCCGAGGTAAAACATTAATTCGCCCCCCCCCCCCACCTAGGCTGAACATCAATTGGCACCCCCTAGGTCGAACATCAATTCGGCGCCTCCCTAATTCGGACATCAAGTCGATGCCCCCAATGTCGAACATCAATTCGGCTCCCCTATCTATGTTGGACTTAAATTCGACGCCCCTATAGGTCGATTATCAATTGGGCACCCCCCTCCCTAGGGCGAACATCAATTCGGCGCTCCCCTTTCCCTCTTTTGTTTTCCTCCTCTCTTTCTTTCCCCCTTTTCTCTTTCTATTGTTCTTTCCCTCATTTTTTCTCCCCTTTTCTCCCTATTTTGGGCGCCCCTTTTTCGCCTACCCGGGGGGGGGGGGGCGTGCCCCGAGGGCCCTCGAATACGCGCATGGTGGAGCTACGGATATAGAGAAATAAGGACAAAGATGTAATGCAAATATAAGAACTCTTGAAATGTTTTACATTTTCTAGGCAAACAAGAATCCAAAGCGTATAAATAATGCCCGGCTGAATAGACCTCCGTTTGCATCCTGTTTGATATGCTCGCGTTTAAATAAAATTTCCTGCAAGTTCCATTGCAGGCTAAATAAAGGGCAGAAGTAAAAGTTTTTTCTTTGAGAGGGGGGAATGACGATAAATAAAAATACCAGCAAGTGCGATGGGTGATAATCAGGGGCGGCGGAACATATTTTCATTTGGGGGGCAAAAGAGGGCATTAATATCTGTTTTTTATGCAATTGAAATTTTCACCATGAGATTATCATCTGCGTTAAGTAGTTGTGCGTTTTATACTAATTAAGTTGAGCAAAGCCTTTTTGAAGTCTTTTCTGATTGATTAAATATGTAATCAGGCTTTATTTTTCCGGGAGCGAGCGTAGCAAGCAAGCGGTTGGAAACATTTTCAAATCTGAAGTTGTGAAACTCGCTTTTTGGTCAATTATTACCGCGCAAATTATTGTTAAAAGAGCATCCTTGCGAGATGTCGTGAGCGCAAATCGCGGGCTCAAAATTTTGGACATTGCATGTACTAATAAGACCTGAAAATCAAGCATTCCGAGCAATTGTTTTTGTTGTCATGAAAAAGATGTGTATGTAACTGAATAATGGACGCGAGTGTGATATTCCAACCTGAAAACTGGACAATCTAAGCACTTTTTGAAACCAATAAATAATAATTGATGCGAGCGCGAGCCGAAAATTTGTGATATTTCAACCTGATGGACATTCTAAGTTTTGAAACCAAGAATAAACAATAATTGATGCAAGCGGAAAGCGCGAGCTGAAAATTTGTGATATTCAAACTTGAAAATTGAACATTGTAAGCAGAAGTTGTAACCAAAACACTTGCACCCCTCTCCCAAAAAAAATCCCAGTAGGGAAAAAATGGAAAGTGCCCTTCTTTCAAAATGATGTGAGTGCGAAGCGCGAGCCAAAATTTTTGTGATTTTCTAACCTAAAATGTATTGTTTGACTTCAAAAAAGGTATTTTATTTTGAAAAGGGGCACACATCATTTGAAAGAAGGGCACTTTCCATTTTGAAAAAAAAAGATTTTTTTCCTACTGAGATTTTTTTTTGGGGGGGTGCAAGTGCTCTCTGCCCCCCCCTCTCCCCCCCCCCGGTGCTAATATGGCATTGGGTTAAAATTTTTAATGTAAGTTGAAACTGGTATTAACAAAACATGTTGGTTTGACTGCATCAAATTTTGATAACGATGGTTTTCTTTAAAATATATATTTTTTACCATTTCGATCCATTACATGTTTGCATTTATTTTGTTATTGTCCGTTGACATGCCCAGCGCTTAGAAGTCGTGCCAAAACGTGATTTTGCATAGAGCACATTCGCTGAACCATCATCGGAACTTCGGAATAACAAATAAATGGAAGACCCCTTCCCCAAATAATTCCGCCTAGCTGTATGTCCTCGATATATCTCTCCATGATACGTACGCAATTTTATTCGCCAAGCCCAGAGGACCAAGGAGGAGTGGGGTGAAGGGGGAGGCACCTAGGAGACGTCATCATCAATTTCACTGAGAAAACCGTACTAAAGTTTTGGTCACAAAGTTGGACTAAGTCAAACGTGATACTTGTTTAGTATATACTACCATAACAAGTTGAAAAGAAAAATACAAATAGAAACTTTCGGGGGGGGGGGGGTTAATCGATGTTACATAAACATCAATTGCTTATAATATACAGGCCTGACGTACCGGTATCATAGGCGGATCCAGGAGGCCAACGGGGCGCCCCCACCCCCGGTGCATAATAGGGGGAAAGAAAGGGAAACAAAAGCAGAGGGTGGGGGGAGAAGAAAAAATATAAGGAGGAAGAATGAATAAAATAAGGTGAGGGTAATTCAGACTTGGGGGGGGGGGAACCATGTCACTGCATAAAACAATTAGTCCGCGCTTCGTGTTCGCATTGCCTCAGGTTCGATGGAATATCTATTTATCAATACCTATTGATTTATTCATTCATTCAGTCATATTTAAAAAGGTTCACAAGATCAGAGTTGTAATTACTGTTTTTTTTTTCATCTTCCTTGTATAATAAAACATAGTAAAATAGCGATTACAATAAAAAGGTATTATTCATATCAAATTAAAGAAATATCAGCTAATCGATATAAACAAAAACAGGCCTTAGTAAAACAAACAAGGGAACTACCATATACTAATTCAAAAGCTTGAGCGCAGTTAGCCCAGCTAAAGCCGGGGTATCAGCATGGCCCGCTGGGAGAACAGTTTACGGAACTGAAGTCGCTATACCCGGTGCACCATAGGCCCTACGTATACCGTTATGATCAGAGGCAGATTTAGGATTTTTCAAAGGGGGGGGGGCACATTTTCCCGAGGAAAATTTGACAAGCAAAAAAAAAATGATTATATCGATAGATTTTTACATAAGAAATATTGATTGTGCCTCTGAAGGGGGGGGGGGCGGGGGCACAGCCGGCACGTGCTGCATGGATCCGTCAATTTTCAGGACACAATACACGATTTCCGAAAATTTTACCTCGCGCTCGCATTTTTTATAGGGCTTATGAGTAACTGTTACGACTATATAGATACAAAAAAAATAGCTTTGAGCTGCGGATCGATCGGGGAAAATATTTTTCAACCCCCCTCCCTCTTTATTAGTGAAAGCTGGATCCGCCCCTGGATATTGTAAAAAAAAACACTAGGCCACGCGGTATTTGTCCAATTTAATTGATAAATACGTTGAGGCAGTATATTGACGAATTCAGTGGTGGAGAGCTATAGGACACACAAAGCAAATAACGAAATTGGCGGCCAAGCTAGTTCAATACAAAATGATTTCTAATTTTTCCTTTAAAAAAAATGTAGCATAGGCCTATTATTCAAACAATTAAGAAATTACAACGTACTACACGTGATAATAATGAACACATCAAAATACAGAACCTGAAGAAAATGATAACAATTCAGTGAATCGGAAACAAAACAAAAATACATATAAAAAACTAGAAAAAATATAATAAATAAGAATATAGCCCTTTCTCTCCCTTGCACCTTTCTCCCTCCCTCCCTCCCTCCATACCCTGGAGAAATAGAGAAACAATACAAATCAACGAAGCAAAGATGAAAGCAAGGAAAAAGCCGTCAGACTTTGTTTTCAATGTACACGCTTTCTACGAAATGCAATAGAAACCGGGAAAGAAACCCGTGCATTCACGGTGTACAGACTCCGTACCCACCCGCCCATGCGTCTGTACCGTGCATCGGCACTTGATTGAGACTCGCGCAGAGGCGAGAGCTAGAGATATGAATATTCATGAGCAGGTATTGATGTCATTTGGTCTCAAGGTGGCGCTCTTCATTTTTTTATGTTAGTTCGAAAAATAAATTAAAAAAAGCTCACTCGGCAAATCTTCTCATCTTTATATATTTTTTTGAGAATAAAAACAGTTCTTTCTGGCCAATGCAATACATTGTATGGACTCAGAACTTGTTTATGAATATCGTGGAAAGCAAAGAGTGAAATTTAAAAGAAAGTTTTGAAATAAACCAATGACACAATTTACCTTTAAAGTGAAATACTTACCGACTTATGGTGGCTGTAAGCAATCCTGTATGGGTTGAAAAAAAAGTGAGATAAACGCATTAATGCCGTGACATAGGAAGAAATTTTCATGACGAAAACAAAGATTTAGTAGAGATACATAGAACTATGAAATTGTGTTAAATAAAGACAATAATGATATTAATGTTTTATCTTCCCAGGGCCAAATAGTATGCATACAATGTAGATAGATAAAACATTTTAAAGTTATAGAATCACTCTACCAGTGGGCCCTGTCAGAATCTAAACACCGAGTTCCAGCATGTACATGTACATGTAGCTACATACATGTACATGCAAAGGCAGAAGGTCCTATTTATTTGTAGGTTTTTGATATGTCTATCTGGGAATCGAACCCCAAACCTTTTTGTTCAGGAGACAGGTACTCTATCACTAACCCTATTCCTATTAACCAACATGCCTAGATAACAAATACAAAAATCTGATAGCTAATCCTAATCAATGTTGTTTCTATTTTACCCAATAATGCCTGTAAAATTACTTTCCTAGTTGCCGATACATGTATGCATTTCTAAAAGTAACTTGTATTCTATCCTTGGAGATATTACTGCTAATACTTTTGAAAAGCTCCTTTTACAGGTCTGCCGTCAGTATAAAACTTTGAATACATTTCACATTCCTTACAAATTAGCTGCTATTTCTTTGATCAGAAATAGCAAACTATTTTGAAAACACGAGACGATGAAAACGGATCTAAGTTTCTTACATTGAAAACATGTACGAAGTTTCATCGCCCGAGGGGAAACAGAATGTGCCTGTTGTTTGGTTTCGCCAATCCTCCGGGGAAATTTGCAAAATCAACTTATAGCATTAACCTTTACTTCATAAGATTAACGTGCCAAAAGAGTTGGATCCACCTGAACATGTGTTTGAGCAACTTTGAGTGTACATTGTCAAGAAAAGTAGAGCCACCGATGCAGCACCAAGGGATGAGTGAGGGTTGAACGTTTTCTGCAGTCATCACTTTGGGGGTGTCACCCCTCCCCCCACCCCCACCTCTCCAGTTCAAGTCAATTCAATTCAATTTAGTAAAAATCACATGAGTAGATATATTTGTATACCACAGTTGAGTCATGTGAGTGGTACTGTGGAATACATGTTAGTGATGAACTGACGACATTGAAACATGTTCCAGAGTCTGGAGGTTTGAATTTTTAGTGACTTCCACTTTGTTCTTGATGTTTTAATGATAGGAGAGCTTGAAGCAGGATGTATGACGACTGTGGATGTTCATAGACATTAGTATATTGTTCATGAGTGTGTTTTTTATCAATCATATCATGACAATAAAAAGTTGATTTGAATAGGAGTGTAATAAAAAAAGCTTAATGAAAATTCCATTAAAGTCAGAAGCAAAAAATAAGGAAATTATGACATTTTAAACTTTATTAGATTTTTCTTTTTTTTTAAATTCAAATCAACCCTTTCTTTGGTTAGACTTCCCCTTTAATAACTCTCTGCTTCTTTGTGCTGTGTCGCTTTCCTTCTCTCTGTCTCTTTCTCTTTTACCTCTCACTGTCCATCACCTTTGAACTTGACCTTCATTCTTGCTTCAGCTTCTTTTCCTCTATAGACAAAGATATTCAATACTTATCCATGCACTTATCATCTCTTCAAATTAATGTAAGAATGACACAAGTGCTCCTGGACGAGGGGCAACCTGGACCCTGTATCATAAAGAGTTACGATTGATCCGATCATACGCAACTATGGACGGCCAGCAACATCAACATGTATTACTCATGGAGTCATGGTTGTTCAAAATATTTTCTAACTATGTGCAAATTTCCTGTAGAAAAAATTATGACACTGATGGATTTCCATAGAGTTATGATTGACTGGATCAATCATAACTCCTTGTAAGACGAGGCCCCTGGATTGCTGCTGGCGAAGCACACTGTTGAATCTAGCACTGTTTGGAACTAGGAAGGTGTGCATATTTAAATATTTATGTGCATGCACGAGATCTCTTATTCCAAGTACTTCTTGCAATGCGACTGCTGTTGCACAGACGATACAGGAAGTTGATGGCAATGGCATGCATTGTACAGTATAAAGCATGCACCAAAGAAGTTAGAACTATTAAAATGTAAATTGTGGTGATATCTCAAACAGAATCTAATAAAGTGACCATTCAAGTGTGCCAAATGATCCTAGAAGAAATTGTCTATTTGCTGAGAAATGAGTAATGGCATCCCAGCCAATGTCGGTTCTTTTCCCAAACAACAATATTACGCTGTCCCACGTGTGCTGGTGATTTTCAGATATAAAGATTTCATGGTTTTATAAACCTGGGCCCCATAACACAGATGTTAGCGATTAATCGCTAAATGAGATGGCCTATCAAGATAATCATTGCATCCTAATTATGCCTAGAACACTGACTAAGAACCAATCAGAACTGTCCTTTCAAATTAGCGATCAATCGCTAACCTTTGTGTTATGGGGCCAAGATCAAGATCAATCATATGGTGACAAAACTTTGTTCATAAAGAATTTCTCGTGAAATAATAATTGTTCACTGCCACTACTTCAATTTAGCTTCATAAGTGACAATCATATCTGGATACATTTACCACACAACTCCAAAACCATTTTTTTTAATCACAACTTTACAAGCACTTTCTTTCTATTTGCAATCAAATATGATTATACTGAAGTATGCGTATCACAAATACACTTGCAAATTACGTACTACATGTAACTAGCCTAAAATGAAACTGTACTATCCATGTAGACTTTTTAAACTATTTCATGAAATAAGTAAAAACATCTTAGCCTATTATTTATGGATTACCATTTATCCATTATCAATGTCTTTTGTAGTTGTTTATATTTCTGGTAGAATGTTTGTTAAACTGCATGTCACTTTTGCAAAGCAGTTTCTAAACTGAATAGGCCAACAGTGCAGCATAAAATATATGAAACAAAATAAATAAAAAATAGCTTCAATCGTATCAAATTTGTACCAGATGATCAAAGTTGTAAGAAAGAAAAAAAAATTGTATCAATCTAGATGAGAATGTGTTGTCAAATAAAATACTTTCCAGCAAAATGACTGCACAATTATAATGCTGCTCCATCAGTCTGAAATCTACTGCCCCATTGTCCAAAAGAAGAATACCTAAGTGGTTGCTTTGAATTAACATAATTGCAGACCATAATTTGGTATAGGGGGCAATCATTGTCCTTTAAATATAAATGATGTATCTTCAATGCAAACTTTGGTCTGGTAAACTAAAACATTTGTATTTTTACTATTTCAGAGAGAAAACCCATTTAGGTTGAATATATCACCTTAATCTGCTTGCAAATTGCTTCCAGTCTAATTTCCTCCATAAAATAACATCATTCAATGTATTACATTTACAATTTACAAATCTGAAGATCTTTAATCAGGAAAGGATAGATTTGCCCTCATTATTTGCCTCCAATTCTATTCTCTGCCATATTAACTGGTTTTGTTGAGGGCTATTTTAGAAGATAATTGCAGACTGTTTGTCTGGTCAATAACTCCTTGGTTTAAAGACATTTCTTAAGGCTCATCATAACAGATGAAGGAGTTCTACTTTGGCTGATAATGGACAAACATACAGATTACAGGTGCCAGGGAACATGGTGTTTGTGCATGAAGCCATAATACTACAAAACTAATGGGCTGGGATCATATAAAGAGGGGGGGGTATTTTGTACACCTCATCTTCCAGTGCCAGTGACTGTGTCAAAGGTGCATACTGGTTACTCTTACAGATCAAAACTAGAAATATCACTGAAGGTGCATGATTAATACCACCCCCTGTGTCATTACCATGGCAACGCATTTTCAACACACTTGGAAGGTGTATATTGCATGTCCTTACCAAAGATGAATGTTTGTGCCAAATTTCAAGAGCAATGGTAAAAAACTAGGGAAGTAGTTTTCTTGGGTTTTGGGCAATAATATGCCCAATTGTACCTTTTAGAAAAGGGAATTACATGTTTTTTACCCAAAGACCAATGTTGGTGCCAACTTTCATGAGCACTGGATAAAAACTGGGGTAGTATTTTGATCCACAAGTTTTCCTGGGTTTTTGTCCATAATACACGGTAACATATAACCATGGCAACACAATTTCTAACAAAAGTGAAAAAATGTGTCTTGCTCTCCTTAACTCAAGATCTATGTGTGCACCAAATTTCTTGACAATTGGTTAAAAACTGATGAAGTAGCGTAACCGCATGTTTTTTTACCTCATTTTCGCCATATATGTTGCTACCATGGCAACACATACTCAAAACATGTGTCTAGCACATCTTTACCTCAAAAAAACAATGTGTGAGCCAAAGTTCAAGAGAATTGGTTAATAATTTGAGGAAGTAGTTCGAAGCGCAATATTTGCAACAGGCCGACCGACCGCCCGACCGATCATACACTGATTCCTATATAGGCCTACCGCCTACCCCCTTCAAACTTTGTTTGGCGGGGGTATAAAAAATGAAAGAAAAGCAAGGTGGAAAATTTTATGAACAGGACTAGAAATTTACAGTTCTGTCACGGGTGACCAAAGAACTTGCAAAGAACCCACTTGCTACAAGAGTGTAGATCTACAAGGCATGCTAGAGGATAGAAAATTCTTACATTTCAGCAAGAATATCCCCCTAAATCTAAAGGAGTTCCACAACTGATTTACATGTCCATCATTCTCAAATCTCGATGGATTGTAGAAGTTCCTCAGCAAATCACTCCATCAAGAGAAGACTTCCGCTTTTATTTCAAGTGGTGCAGGATTAAGCTTTTTACTCTGATGCATATAGCCGGGACAAGTAAGGTTTATGTGGGTGGTGTGACATTCCTGAAGCTATTCAGGACAAGTGTTATTTGGCTTGTTTACAAGTCTCTCAATCGCTTGTTTATCCGATACCCTTGTTTACCACCAATCACCGATTTATAAAAAATGGCTTATTGTAAGGTGACTCATGCTCCAAGCATGCATATTCAGGGGCAATGGCCTGGCTCATGGTGTATTTGGTACACATTTGAAGCCCAAATTCCAAAACAAATTTCCCTCAAGTTTTGATCTTTCACATTTATAACTCCCCATAACCCTTTTTCTTCTCCCACCCACCCCTCAAATCCTTCCCCATACCCGGGATATATAAAGGGATCAGGCCTAATGTGTATTGAATATTTTGTTTAGCAATTGTGATCAAATGGAAAAACTTCTCTGACATGCGAAATATTGATCCAAGTATATCCAGTCCAACTATATATATTTGCCTACATGTATGCCTTGGTTTATATTGATTTGGAATACAATATGTAATATTGTGGTACAATTCCTAAAGCAATGAAAATAAAACAAAATGAACTGGTCAGCTCTCTGCTGCCAGAAACCACAAATGCAGCGACTATCACGCTTCTATAAATTTGTGATGTGTTCGAGTATCTAGAACAGACAAGATACGAGGCGTATATTGATTGACCTATGTGGTGAATTTGGAGTCTGAGAGGCATATCTGGTATACTTGTATTTGATGAGATTACGCAGATATAGGTACATGTACATATGACAAGATTGATTTTTTTCTCTATATTTTGGAGGAAGGAGCAAAGATACTGAGAGAGAACAAGTCAATAATCAAATCTAGATTCTGGAACATACAGTACACCTACACTGTAGGGGGTGGGAAATTCATTTTTAGGGGCTATTTGTTTTCACATTCGATGATTGCTGAATTAATTTTAAGGACTACTTTTATTTGAGCAATTATGAGAATAATTCAAATATCATTATTCTGCCAATAGAATATTGATTTTCTAAATGTTCCTGAATATTTTTTGTGACAAAGAGGGTCACTCAAAAAGCATGCAATCAAGGGATTTTGTATTTCCTTCAAATAGTAAAAGACCTATTACAAATTGAGGCAATGTGTAGATTTCATTCAATTATGATAGATTCATTGTTAGGTCAGACACCGGCACGGTTCGAAACATCGGCAAAATACCCTATAAATGTTATTTTTATCATCATCATCATTAATAATGCCATTATCATTAGTATCATTAATTCACCCCTTTAATTGTGCCCTTTCATTACACAGTCAATGTAGAACAAATTGTACTAAATTGTGCCCAGAGTTATCAAGGAAAATGGTGAGAAAATAGGCCTACAGTACATGTACATGTAGTCACCATGGCATGAAGACATGAAAGCAAGCAGCCTAATACTCCATTAGATCGGCAAGCTACAATTAAAAAAAAGCAATTCCATACTGTAGATTTTCCTGGCATTGATATCAAAGTCAATGACATCATGCAAGACCCTGTCGGCTGGATATTGATTCATCTCGAGGAGCAATATTCATTTGGGGTTTCCTTGAATTTCCACTGAAGGATTACCACAGTAATGTACACTGTATGTGTACGTCAATGTCATGGTGCTTGCTTCTACATGTATCAAGAACCCCTGCTTCTTACATGTTATTTACCATGTACACACCCTACATTGGGAGCATGAAAGAAATGAAATCAGTTTGAAAATAAAAATTGACAACTTTTTGTTAACATTTTGTTACGATCATTCTTTATCACTTACGTATTTCTGGACAGTACAGGTACGTACAGTATACATTTGTTAAGTTTCAGAGTGAAAATGTCTTTTAAAAAAATTTGGGAAATTTGGAGGGCACAAAGGATGATTGCCTAACTTTTCTTATATTAAAGTTTAATGTAATACTTTACAAGTTTGCTAATTTTTACTTCAAGAATTTTGCACATTGCAATGAAAAAATTGCAGAAGACAAAATAGTAGCACTGCTGTCATTTAACAAAAATCTTTCAGCGTTGGCATTAAAAATGGATACCGGTATTTAATATGGTACTGTACATATCACGATTCCCCTCTGTATTTTCACAGGTCATTGGCACATAGTAAACAATTCCACAGGCACAACAAATATTAATCATAAATAATTTTCTTCCATGACATTCCACAGATCTACATGTATGGCATTTATGAAGGATATTCCTGACTGCTTCATGCTTATTGAGCCTATTGTTACTCATACTTACATGTATGTGTGTAGGTACATGTATGTAGAATTGTAGATGGGGTAGTGTACATAACTTGTAGAACACTAGTAAAAAACAAAATATAATAGCTCTAGAGACAATAAACTTTTCTAATTTTACTTTAGTCAAAACATATGTCAGATTTACATGTAGTAAAGATATTTTGTACAGTGTAGTTCTTTTAGATTGCATATTTGAGCTATTAGTTTATCATGGCTTATATATACATGTATGTATATAATGCCTACTGATTCTGGTGACTGTGGTCAAAACTGGATTAAAAAGCATCAATTAGATTGTTTTTTTAATCCACTGAAATGACTTCAAGAAATCTGAGCTGCATGGCCCCATTTGTCACCTGTGTCATGATGGGACATAATTGCACCTGAAAATCATTATTAACATAGTAGTACTTCAGATATAACTTATTATAAACTTGTGTTACAAAATATTAAATGATCAGAAACATTTTCCCAATTTTATTCAAACTGTAAGAGCAATATAGACTCCCAAGGCGATACAGTGTAAATTTATTTTTCAATCACAGCTACAGATGTACATGTACTGTCTCTAGTGTACATCATGATCTGATACCGTACATGTACTATACAGGCATATTCAGAAAGAAATCCACAAAGAAAAAAAAAAAGTTTTCTGGCATACAAAATTACATATTTACAGCAAAGTATTTGCTTTTTAAGTCAAACATACATTTTAGGGAATTTTATATAAACATCTACATTGTAGGTGTAGGCCAACATTTCACTGCTATTTGAGGCTTTCCAGAACTCTTTCCAAAAGTAATCCCTATTCCCTTCCAAATACCAACACACTCAAGAAATGAAAGTTGTATCAATTTTGTCTCTTGACAAATTTCAAGCCATCCTATCGGAGATTTCCATATTTTGAGCTTCAAAAGGTTTTTTGGTAAAGCCAGCCAACCCAAGTTCCATTTTGCTGCGGTAAACTGCAGATGGATCTAGAGGCAACTGAGGTAAAATGGATATGAAAATGCTCATTTTCAAATCGATTAAATGAAGAACCTCTCAATCAACTGCACAACAACATCAAGGTCAAATTGTGGATGAATATTTAAAATCCATTAGGGTAAATCAATCTGCAAAGTGGCCATGAAATCAATTGATTTTTCAACAAGAAAAAAACTTGATATTCATTGAAGGACATGTGTAAAATGGTAAATATTTGATGCAATGAAATGATGCTGCATTTATTTTTTTTAAGTAAGAGTTATTTGGGTGTGATATTGAAACAACATTTCATTCAGTATGATAGGTCAAGTCCATGGGCAACAAAAAGTTGATTTGAATTATTGAATATTAAAGAGCAAAATTAATCACTGAAAATTTTGCCAAATTAAATTTATATGTAAAAGAGGAAATAATCAAATTTTACTAAACCTTCTTATTCATTGTGTATTCTTTCTCAAACAGTTATGACTCATCATGAACCAACGAATTTATGAAAAAGGTTCACATGTACACATATTAAACCTACATGTACAAAGTCTAAATATAACTTAAGCTAGTAATTAATTACAATGATGCCTTTTTATTCGGGTGAGAATACTACCATGAATCATCTTTGCTGTTTCATTATTCCACTGACGATGGAACAAGCACCGGTTTGTTTGCCTGCATGCACAAAGGTACTGAATTACAGAACAAGGCCTTCCACTGATACTCCTGTTCGACACACCTTATTATCAAAGAATGGCTGCTATAGCCGCCTCGCTTTCAATGTCAATAGTTTGTTAAAAATTCATTGCATTTTTAAAAAAGGGTTTGTGTTTTTCAGGGGGTGGCTGCAAGGACAATTCATTTCATATAATGTAAGTCTGAAGGAAGTATGAAACAACCGCGTACATGTAGCCAGGATTTCATTTTGGAGGGGGCGCTAAATGCACGCGAAGCGTGCCAACACTTACAGAGCGCGCGAAGCGCGTTCCCTAGGGGGTGGGTGCAGGGAGGGGGAGTTTCCCCCTCCCGCGCGAAGCGCGAAGCTTTTGGTGTTTCATAAATTAAAATGAAAAGGAGCCGTCTCTAGCACCTATATCAGCTCCAATTCAGTTGACAATATTGTGATTTTGAACCTTTTTTTCATGAACCTCGTTTTCAAAGTGATTGTGAGCGAACGCATAAGAAAGGAATACAATGGAGGAAATTAAAATGATAATAACCCCGCGCGAAGCGCGGAAGCAAAAGCGTTTCTTCAATTTTTTGCCATAAAAAGGGTCCCGATAAAAGGGTATTCTCAAAGATATATTGAATACTTCCCTTGGAAAGATCAGATTTGATTACAAACAATTTAGCGACAGTGCATAACTCGCAAAACAGAGGAGAAGAAGTGTATATGCCGGGAGGAAGATATTCCTCCCCGCGCAGAGCAATGAAACTCTGAAATTTCGAAGGGCGGACGTATCATCAAATGCAGATATCTCTAATACCCCATCGGCTCTAATTCAATTGATTTTCTAAGATTTTTGAACTTCATTACAAGGAAAATAGTGCGCAAAAAGTTGAAACTTCTGTGATTTATTGAAATAATATAAACAACGATGCCTTATTTCTTTGACTTATCCTGAAGCGCTTCATTTTGAATTATAAAGAAACTTCAGTGTCATTCAAAATCTGAGTTTGCAATACAGGACAGGAGATGAATGTGCAGGGAAATGACATGAAGTTTAATATAATTTGATAATAATATTGTACTTTTTATTTAATACGACACGAATTTTATACCTTCCTCTTTTTAAATTAGGAACCTGTTTGCCCCAAAATTGTGGTTATTTAGTAATGAGCTGAAAAGCGGGAGAAGTTGACTTTATGGAGGTGACGGCAGAAATTGATATAAAGATTTTACCCGCCCGGAGCCGACCCGTCCAGAAGTCGCGCGATCAATTTAAAAAAAAGATAACTTCATATACTTCGGCCTAACCCTACTCTAATTCCATGCCCTAATGTATAGATTTGAACTTTAACTGGCAAGAACACATATAGCCGAGGTGGAAAAACAGGGTTAGAAAAAGGGTGGGGAAACAATGGAGAATTTCAATATTATCATTTAACCGCGCGCAGCGCGGAAGCAAAATTCATATATAAATTTAGAGCAAGAGTGAAGGAGTTTCTCTTTTGAGAAAAAAAAGAATAAAAAGAAAAAAAAACACAAAGCTACCTTTCCTCCCTTCCCTTTTCCTTTTCTCCTCTCTTTTTCCCCCTTTTTTTTTCTTTTTGGGGACGTTTTGGGGGGGGCGACCGCCCCCACCGCCCCCCCCCCTGGCTACGCGCCTGGTATGAAATGATTATTTTCTTCTTTTTTCTAACAACTACATGTACATGTTCATGTAACTTGCTTGATAGTGGCTTTTGGTATATATGTACTTGTACATGTAGACCTACAGTATATGGGGGTGTCATGGTTTAGTGGTTAAGACTCTCATCTTTCAATCTGAAGGAAGTGGGTTCGATTCAGCAAGAAATTTACCCACATTGTGCTGCACCCAACCCAGGTGAGGTAAATGGGTACTGGCAGGAAGTAATTCCTAATTATTAAAGCTGTGCGCACCGGAATCGGTAGACTAGCTTAGCCGAGGTAATATGGGAGCGCCTTGAGCACCTAGCAAGGTGGATAAGTGTGCTATACAAATCCTATGTCAATACATGTATTGCAAGATCAGTGTATATTAACCTTGCTTTCAATCAATTCTTTTTCATAATTTTCCAGGGCACCGTCCACTGAATTTCAATGTCGACATGTAATCATGAACCAATTAACCTACATATGTATAATGGCTTGTATATAAAAGTTAGATCTACTGATGAAATGATAGAAAAGAATTCATGAACTACGTATCCATACTATGGGAAAATACTATTTTTAAAACACATAACACACAGAAAACATATTCTAATATAAAAACAATGTAAGCCTATCACATTCATAATAATTACAGTTACATTTACATGTTGCACATTTTTTTAGTACTGTACATGTGTTCTGCGCATTCATGAGTTGTATGGAAAGATAATGTTTTGTAAATTGTACCAACAAACCTGGAATCCCTTGTACATTACACATCCTGAATGTGAATGTTGTTCAAAAATTTTGGGAATATCAGTGTCCATTCTTTAGGCAAGGAGAGAGAAAATATGAAACTGACACCAGCATCCCTAAAGGTCCCAGAAGAGAAATCTATAGATGTCAGACAGTCAGAAATAGAATACCATGTACTGTATATCAAGTACATGTAGGCAAGCACATGCATTCATTTCTCTCTCTCTCTCTTATTGCTGTTTTTCTCCCCACATGTGTAACAAGAGAATGCAGAATTATCATAAAAAGAATTTGTACAAGTTAACAAAGGGCTCACCCTCCAATACGATTTGTGCAGCATTCTTCTTGCTTTAAAACTACACAAATCTTGTAGATCAGAATTCAGACATTCTGAATCTGTTCTGTAAAGATACAATTATTTTGTTCAGGGGGGGGGGGGGCTACACAAATTATCAATGATTACAATCATATTAAAGATCCTTTTTTTCTGTTCGAGTCAATGTAGTAGTGTAATCTTTAACCCTTATGCTATTTTGAGTGCATAATTGGGTTCCTAGTGGGCAATTTTTGCCTTTTTGTGCAATGAGCAATAATTTATGCAGTAATCATTATTTTGCTGGTCAAATGTAGGCTATAGAATATTGATTTTGAATATTGTTGGTGACGGATCTTGAGGCAACCATTGAAAAGACGGTTGCACCAAAGCATGAGGGGAATTTCAGGAGTGATTGATTCATGCGCTGATACATGTACATGTAGGCCTACTCATTCCCTGATCATGCATGCGCTACAGTAGGTCACTGACCATTAGGAGAAAGGCAGGAATAGTCACTTCATTCATTGATGGTCATCACTCATCAATATCTCAACACCATCAGCAAATAATTCACATTACTTCCAAGGCACTGACTCCTTACAAGACCAAGCCATTCACCTTTCAAACCATTGGACCCGATTACACAAAGGTCTAAGCTTGATTACACAAATCAATAACTACCTTGTAATGATCTCACTGTAAATGTAGATCAATGCTCTAAAAATACAATACATGTACAAGTATGTACATGTATCTTGAGAGGTCAAAGAATATAAAGCAGTGTAATTTTCTAAAAATTTCATTTCAAACAGGTAACTACATGTACATTGGTTTGTGCATGTACATAGTAATATAATAATAACAATAATAATACAAATTAAAAACAAGAAATAAATAAATAAAGAATACAATAAAAAATAAATACATAGAATAATGAACAGCTGTCACCATTTTAAAACAATATACACATGTACCATTTGAGCCACCTCGCATTCATGGATTTTCTTGTACTGTACAGAGTCAATTTGAATTTCACATCCACTACTGCTTTTTTTCTCACAGGTATTAGGTACACGAACATGCTGTTATCTGGGTCAGCGGAACAATACTGGTATCCTTTTTGATGTCCTTAGCTAATGGCCATCGTGCTGACCAGAAGAGTGTTTTATGCATTCGTGACTGAAGGCTATTACATATGAAACGTGATATCATGATCATATGTACTGAAGTTGATAACACAGCAGGAATATTGAAGGATGGTTAGGTGTAATAAATGACATGGCACAAACTTCAAATGCCAACACTATACAGTATGTGAACACATACATGTACATGCACACGTCCAATCTGCTTTGCAAACCCTTCAGTCACTCGAGGAAAGTAGTCTGAATTTGCAGCCTAATAATAATAAGACATGTAGTAAGTTCTTGTATAGCGCATAACACATTATAAATAACGTCTCTATTATTACCCCGGCTGTAGCTCAAGCAGCTAGCTTTCAGCGCTCGGCATTTCAAGGAATTAATTCCTGCCTGGGTTGAATGCAGCACAATGTGGATAAATTTCTTGCTGAAGGAAACTACGCCAGGGCTGGGATTTGAACCCACGACCCTGTTTCAAAGTCCGGAGACTAATCCACTGGGCCACACCACAACACTCCACTATATGCTCCACAGTGCCTAAGGTCCATGCCATCGATATACAGAAGGCCCTTCTCAGCAAATTGCCATTTGTGCTAGTCTTGTGTGAAGACCAACTTGTTGATCAAAGTTTTAATCAGGGTCTGTGTCGTGCTGCAGAGTGCAGACTAACTTACACCCATGGAGGAAAACATACATGTAGGTTACATGTATGTACCTGTACATGTGTCATATTTTGGACAAGCCGAATTAAAGGGTACATGTAGTTCACCCTGACAAAAAGTTTATTGCAGAAATCAGAAAATACAATAAAAAAGTATTGGTGAAAGTTTGAGGAATATCCATTAAATTGAGAAAGTTATTATAATTTAAGTTTTTAATTTGTGAAGTCATAGATGAGCACCTGCCCCAACATACAGTATGTTGATATAAAATACATTTATAAATTTAATTTGTTTAAATGGTTCATGACTAAAAATTATCTTCTTTCAGGAGCGGGTGTGAAATATTTGATCCATTGATATACAAATAGTACAATAAAACCCATTTTTCAATTTTTTGAAAAAATGATGTTCCATTTGATTTTTTAAATTCACAATACAGGTGAAGCTGCTTGCATGTGACAAAACATATCAACAAATTAGACACAGTTCTCACTACCGTCCTAAAACTAGTTTAGTAAAAACTACTTTAACATGTAATGGGAACGGTCGAAACGGTCTTCGAAGCGATCTTCCAAACTGATTCAGAAAACCACCTCACGATATAGTTTTAAAGATCGCATTGCCTCGTTAAACTGGTTTTAGCGTAAGTGAGGACACAACCGTTCTTCGGGAAGCAATCTTCGCACAATTCGAGCGTGCTACTCCACTTTGTGTGGAATGCCCACGCTGCGGTTTCAAATTTCGCACGAAACACGTCACCCCACTGAGAGTGTTCCCATACATGTACATGTATGTAAACAAGACCACTTTGAAAACTACTTTTGGGTGATCAAATGGGAAAGCTAGCAAAGCGATCTTCCAAACTGGTTTCCTGAACCGGTTTCCAGTAAACCAGTTTTAGAAAGTATAATGAGAACGGTGTGTTTGAATTCTAATAAATTTTGAAATCTTTAATGGATTTTCCTCAAGCCTTCGCCAATATATTTTATTATTTTTTCTGCTATTTTTACAATAAAATTTTGTCAGGGTAAACTTCCCCTTTAAACTTTTATCATGGAAATTGTATTTTTTTCTCATCGACTGTCATTTCAACATGTTCATGACATCATGTACATGTAAGTATAAACCTACATGATCCTAATGATAATATGTAACACCAGGAAAATGCTATTTTACTAAGACCCTGTTCTTTAAATGCTACAGTTCTTATGCAAAGGGAAAACAATTTTGGAAGATGACAGATCAAAGCAACGCCAATGCAAACTATCTAGTTCGTAGCAGAAATGATGAAGTACAGCCATCAAGTGTCCTCGTACATGTACATGTACATATAGAGACTCAGCACAAGCATGAAGAGTACCCCCTCCCCTCAAAAGAAAGATGAAAGGGGGCGTATTAAAATGTCCTCTCATTTTGCCTTTCACTTTCCCTAGTAACTTTAGATTCTGTTTTCAAAGGGGTGATTCCACCATCAAAATGCAAGAAAATAAATGCTTTTGGTACAAGGAAACAAAACCCATTTGGATTATAGCAGGCTTCATTTAATACAAGAATACTAGAGATCGAGCATCCCTTCCCCAGACAAAACTTTAACATACCAAAACATTTGTGGCCTGCTGAGTTTCAATCAACCATATTTACTACACACTGGGTTCTTGGCGACAGCGACACATATTTTGTCAGACTCGCTTTCATTTCGGAGAGTTGCACATCATGTTTTCGCTCTGCACCTAACGCATCAAGCGAGATGGAAAATGATTTCTCCTAAAGTGTACCTTATCATATTATTCATAAAGAGAATTGATGCATAATACCAAACCCCATTATACGTTTCACAGATTAACCCTCCGGGGTTGCAATGACAGTGTGCCAATTTAGCCGATGGTAGTAGGACGGAAGAAAAACATGCCATTTGACATGTCCAAGCTTCCAAGTTTACCACAAAAGGATGTAATTTCAGAATCTAATCATTCACACTGTAGGCCGACATGTCCATGTATTTCACTTCTTTGGAGCTACAAAATTGAAAATGCTTTTGCATGAACGAGCGTAACAAGTTGTGATGTCGAAACCGAAAGAGCAGCATGATGGCACATTGACTTGCCTGACAGACTAAAATGTGCGATTCACTGTTAATAATTGCATTTCTTCTTGCTGAATTGAAGGAAATTGTTGATGGCTTGAAAATGAACTGTTTTGCAACAAAAAGAGCATCTGTCACAAGCTTTTATAGATTTTTTTCTTCTTCAATTTCCCCTCCCAGCAGGTACATAAAGTTACCTTTTCATCACATAAGGAGAGGATAATGAAATTTACAAAATGATCAAAGGCAAAATCAAAATCAATTGTATTTTTCCACACTGGGGCATTATCTATTCAAAGTAACCCTTGGACTTCTGATAGAAACAACCACATATTTTCTACCTCATCAACGACAACCTAGAAGACAAGTTGTTTTGCTCTGCAGGCCAAACAAAAATCCTTTGTCTGCTGGGAGAGAGAACTTGTCAAATCCAAAGACAGTTCCCATCAACTTGCTTTAATCTAGACAAGAAACAAAAACATTATTCATCCAGGGCATGAAACATGCTGGAAGCATTTGCAATCTCGTTTGAGGATCAGAATCGCTTATGATCTTCAAGTTCAACAAAGTGTGTGTGCACATACATGTGCATGTAGCCCGGAGCTGAATGTCATTTGCTTTATCATACAGTTCAAACCTATCCAACACAGTCTTTCATTTCATGCTGTAAGCACTCCCTTCAATTTCTTCTTCTGCAGAAGTGCCTCCGGCTCAATGTCATTACTTGATGTCATTTGTCTGAAACCCTCTCCTCCTCAATCTCATTCAACCGAGCGCATCTCCATCCCCTCAATCACCCTACAAGGGATGCCTTCTAGGGCAGCACACCATTGTCAAGCATGCATGGCACAGACAATGTTCCAACTAAAATGCCTGATTGGGGATTATCTTGAAAAATGATCTTTCCTAAATGCAGTTTTCCTCGATGCCATTTCCATTTGTCTAATGAACCAGAAAATGGAATTTGTTCACCAAAATGTATTCAAAATCATGGATGCTTCAATTCCTGCATGCATAATTAATGGTATTGCAGGAAAATTTGACTTGTTAATGTCTTCATTTTTGTATCCAAGTCTTAACAAAAATCAAAGGAACGCCTGTAAAATAAGTTTTTAAAATCTATTGTCATACTCAATACATGTACATGTAATGTACACTGTAGACCATATATTTTGCCGTCAGTTGTGGTACATGTATTAAACTAAATGTAAGTCCCTGGTTGTTCAATGCGTTTAATATCAGCTTATCAGAAAAAGAATAATAAATTTAATACTATCAAACATTTTGTTGAACATAATTTGCACCCCCCCCCAAAAAAAAAAAAAATAAAGCAAATAATCATCTTAAATGCTATCAAAATAGTTGCCAACTAGAGGACAAATGTGCACTCTTTTCAGGCTTTCCTGGAACCTTGACATCTCAATTGAAGAAATGTAATGCCATTTCAAGTTCTCAAACAAATTCAAAGACTTATTTCTGGGAGTTTCTCAGTGTTCAAGGACACTCAAACCAAATTCACTCAGAAAGCTAATTAAAAAACAGAAGCACAGCCTTCATGTTTATCAACCGTGATCGACATTTCTTTTCACATAGAAGAATGAAAAAGAAAAATCCCAAATGGAGACTTTGAAGTACTTTATATAACCCTGATGACAATCGAAAAGAAGATTGCCTTTGGACTAAAGTCTGGACAGTTATTTGCTCTTGAAACTCGATCTGCATGTCAATGGGATAACTATGATGGAGAATGAAAGAATTTCTCCAGAAATAAGAGGAGTTGGAAGGATACCCATGAGGACACTAGATAGATTCTTATCCTTCCTTGGCTCTGATTTCAGTAAAGTGATGCGGAGAAGACAGCAGGCACGGTGGCTGTTTGACATTCACTGGCAACATAAAATACAGAAATGCAATTTGTAGGAAAGAACACGAAGAGCGTTGGACGCAGTGGTGAGAAGAGGGTAGACTAAAGAGAGAGGATACGGGAGTCCAGAGAAGGAGGGATGGTGCACAGGGGAACACAAGAGAGCAACTGAAAAGAGAAGCAGGATAGAGAAGGCTGCCTGTGGGAGAAGGGTGAATGAAGAAAAAAAGAATGATGACAAAGTTTGATAGTTAAATCAGGGTTAAGCGAGGATACCATCAACATTTGTTGACAGACAAGTTGTCAGATCTGATAACTTTCCTTGCCAGTAAATTTGATTGGCTGAGAAGCACCGTTACTATGTAACTGTCTGATAAAACAGAACTTGTCAGATTCATGTAAAATGTCTTCCTTTCTTGAAACGCTTCCCAGGATGGAGAAAGGTTTGAAAAGCATTCACTCAAAGAATGAGTTTTAGAAGAGGGTGTCTGCACTGCAGATACATGTACATCGAGCAAAAAAAAAGGGTAGTCTAGATCTAGACATTAGTAGTCATTTGTTAATGTTATAAAAAAACCTACACTCACTCGTTGCAAATGCATTGTAGTTTACACATCAATATATCAGCCCCCCCTCTTTTAACAAATTAATGGTCTTAATAACAATACCACTTGGAACAAACCAAAAATAACAGGTGGTTTTAATTTTAAACCACCTCGATCACGAGAATCTATGTTAAGTTACTAGAATTTTTCAGGCTAAAAAATACCTGATAATTATTCCCACATCCACACCGCCCCGAAACATACCCTTTGGGGAAAGTTCCTAAATTTACAAGCATGTGCAGTATGACCTGATAAGCAGGCAAGGCGCAAGACTAAAAATTGCTACGTGTAGCTCAGCAGCCACCCACGGCGCCCGCGCCCAACTACACACTGGGCTATATTAATAAAGTTCCCATAATTTGCTTTCACACCGCCAAAATAGCCGCGACCTTGGAAACTCCCTGCGAAAGTTCTCGTCATTTTGACAAACCTACTATTTAACAGGCGTTTTCTTACGGGGATATTATGAGTAATTTGCTTTCACACTGCCAAATTCCCTGGAATTTTTTGATCAGGGTAGATCAGGGCAAATTTCCTGATCAGAAAATACCTGGAAATCTGAAACCACCTAGTGTGGTTACTTTATTCAGGTGCTCTGGGCTCCAATCTAGTTTTAAGCTCCATTAATTCACATGGGGGAGGAGAAAGATCAACTTAAGATGGGCATGAGTGATTAGCTTCTTATCTGTCAAAACATGTATAGGAAAGGTAAATGCTATTATCACACTATCTTGGGGATTTCTTCAATAACAATGGATTACCACCTCCATCCCACACACAGATTTGGAAACAAAACACCAAGTACACTACGTTTGGCAACAAACAGTAGAAACAAGAACAAGATGATTTTTGTATTTTACACTTGGACAACTACAAAAGGTTAACACGAATTTCATCGAAATCTGATAAGAGAAATTTCATTCTTAAGAAAGTTTTACTTACTGGGGTATTTAAAAAAAAAAAATCCAGGTCTAATACTGTACGTCTGTCTCTCCTAGCTGGCATTCAAATAGAGAAACCAATGTCACCTACTCACTACATTTTTTAAATAATATTCATTTTGCATTTTATTGACAAAGAAGGTTTGATTTATATGGGATAGCCTACATGTATGTTTCAACTTATTGTGATTCAATGAAGCACTTCCTTTTTGTAAAATCTCCAAGAAAACAGAAGAAATACCTTTGACTAATCCTGGCACACTGCACGTACATCGTGAAGACCAGTAAAACTTTAAGATTTTGTAGTTTTGATGAAATTTTCAGTTTTATGTTTGCTTGATTTTCCTAGACTGTATTTATTCAAACCCACTATTTATTGGGGTGGACTACATGTAGCCCTCATTAGTCATAGCATGATCTGTCTGCTACATGTAGATGTTAAAGGTTGACCAAAAGTAAAATGCTTATACATGTAGCAGCAGTTGGGGCAGTTTAACACTGAGTCTTACATCTAGGTAAATTGCCAATTCGTCTATTGCCAACTCGTCAAATGGTCAAACTCCATTTACAGTAGTATACATTGTACTGCCATTCCTTCCATCAACATTTCGTTTAACAATCATTTGGTCCAGTCACAAGTTCATCTAAGATTCTAAGACCACTTCATCTAATAACCAGTGGGTCTAATGTACATTTTATTTTCATTCATTTCGCCCAATTAACACTTGGTCCAATTAGACCAAATGGTATGGACTAAATGGCTATTGGACCAACTGGTTATTTATTAGACGAAATGGCAATTAGACCATGTGGATAGTGGACGAACTAATGGTAGACCAGTAGTAGACGAGTTGGTTACTGGATGAATTGGTTACTGAACCGGTCCCCGGTACTACAATACTGCAAGAATCTTCAGGATTGAAGGAGGCAGTGTAGCTTGAAGAAGAAGAAGAAGAAGAATTGGCATTTGAGTTTTAGACCAATTGAAAAAACATGTAAACCCATGTATAAACATAGATGCTGGGCATGAAAAGCAGATTTGACTTTAAAATCATATCAAAACTCACCTTTAAAAAAGACTCTTGATTTCTGGAATGTAGTCATCATGTTCCATTCTCCGATAGGAATGCACGAGAATCTATGTTAAGTTACTAGAATTTTTCAGGCTAAAAAATACCTGATAATTATTCCCACATCCACACCGCCCCGAAACATACCCTTTGGGGAAAGTTCCTAAATTTACAAGCATGTGCAGTATGACCTGATAAGCAGGCAAGGCGCAAGACTAAAAATTGCTACGTGTAGCTCAGCAGCCACCCACGGCGCCCGCGCCCAACTACACACTGGGCTATATTAATAAAGTTCCCATAATTTGCTTTCACACCGCCAAAATAGCCGCGACCTTGGAAACTCCCTGCGAAAGTTCTCGTCATTTTGACAAACCTACTATTTAACAGGCGTTTTCTTACGGGGATATTATGAGTAATTTGCTTTCACACTGCCAAATTCCCTGGAATTTTTTGATCAGGGTAGATCAGGGCAAATTTCCTGATCAGAAAATACCTGGAAATCTGAAACCACCTAGTGTGGTTACTTTATTCAGGTGCTCTGGGCTCCAATCTAGTTTTAAGCTCCATTAATTCACATGGGGGAGGAGAAAGATCAACTTAAGATGGGCATGAGTGATTAGCTTCTTATCTGTCAAAACATGTATAGGAAAGGTAAATGCTATTATCACACTATCTTGGGGATTTCTTCAATAACAATGGATTACCACCTCCATCCCACACACAGATTTGGAAACAAAACACCAAGTACACTACGTTTGGCAACAAACAGTAGAAACAAGAACAAGATGATTTTTGTATTTTACACTTGGACAACTACAAAAGGTTAACACGAATTTCATCGAAATCTGATAAGAGAAATTTCATTCTTAAGAAAGTTTTACTTACTGGGGTATTTAAAAAAAAAAAATCCAGGTCTAATACTGTACGTCTGTCTCTCCTAGCTGGCATTCAAATAGAGAAACCAATGTCACCTACTCACTACATTTTTTAAATAATATTCATTTTGCATTTTATTGACAAAGAAGGTTTGATTTATATGGGATAGCCTACATGTATGTTTCAACTTATTGTGATTCAATGAAGCACTTCCTTTTTGTAAAATCTCCAAGAAAACAGAAGAAATACCTTTGACTAATCCTGGCACACTGCACGTACATCGTGAAGACCAGTAAAACTTTAAGATTTTGTAGTTTTGATGAAATTTTCAGTTTTATGTTTGCTTGATTTTCCTAGACTGTATTTATTCAAACCCACTATTTATTGGGGTGGACTACATGTAGCCCTCATTAGTCATAGCATGATCTGTCTGCTACATGTAGATGTTAAAGGTTGACCAAAAGTAAAATGCTTATACATGTAGCAGCAGTTGGGGCAGTTTAACACTGAGTCTTACATCTAGGTAAATTGCCAATTCGTCTATTGCCAACTCGTCAAATGGTCAAACTCCATTTACAGTAGTATACATTGTACTGCCATTCCTTCCATCAACATTTCGTTTAACAATCATTTGGTCCAGTCACAAGTTCATCTAAGATTCTAAGACCACTTCATCTAATAACCAGTGGGTCTAATGTACATTTTATTTTCATTCATTTCGCCCAATTAACACTTGGTCCAATTAGACCAAATGGTATGGACTAAATGGCTATTGGACCAACTGGTTATTTATTAGACGAAATGGCAATTAGACCATGTGGATAGTGGACGAACTAATGGTAGACCAGTAGTAGACGAGTTGGTTACTGGATGAATTGGTTACTGAACCGGTCCCCGGTACTACAATACTGCAAGAATCTTCAGGATTGAAGGAGGCAGTGTAGCTTGAAGAAGAAGAAGAAGAAGAATTGGCATTTGAGTTTTAGACCAATTGAAAAAACATGTAAACCCATGTATAAACATAGATGCTGGGCATGAAAAGCAGATTTGACTTTAAAATCATATCAAAACTCACCTTTAAAAAAGACTCTTGATTTCTGGAATGTAGTCATCATGTTCCATTCTCCGATAGGAATTCATAGGGCACCTGGAGAAAGCAGCATGCAGAGGCTAAGGTGGAGGCAGGAGGTGGAGCTATATTACTCCATAAGCCCAGCTCCTGGTTGAATATACAGGCATCGGAGATGGGCGAGTTGTTGGACCTCTCACTGCCCCATCCACCAAAGATAAAGACGTTGCGGTTAATGGCACAGTATTGGAAACAAGTTCTCTCTGGTATCCGTGCAAACTTGCATTGGGCCTCGACCCAAGCATTGCGCTCCACATTCAGTCTGTACGCTTTGGTCGACAGGTCTGTGACATATATTTGGCCTTGGTAGACTTCCACAACAGGACATTCCCAGAGGCCATCCTTGGTCGGAATGGATGCCGCAGAAGTCCACTCATCGGTCTTTGTGTCATAGCGCTCAACGATAGGAGTAGGTCTGCGTGACGAGTCCCTCCCAGCAATGGCATAAATGTACCTGTTACCAACAGACACGACTTGCATGTTGTACCGCTTTGTTGGCATTTGCGAGACGCAACACCACTTGTCAGCATCGGGATCATAACGTTCGACACTTTGCTGGACACGATCCCAGCGCAGCCCACCGAGAGCATAGAGATGACCATCACAAGGCACAAGAGAGAGGTATTCACGAGGGGTTTGCAGATAGGCCACTTCATTCCAAGAGTTGTTGATGGGGTCATAGCAATGCACCTTGCTCGTTGTAAGCTGGTTGCTTGTTCCACCTGCCACGTACATACAGTTGTTCAATATGGTTGTTGCATGGAATCGAAGCTCGTTGGGAAGTGGCGGGAGTGAGCTCCACCGGTTTTCATCGATGAGGTAAGCAAAGCAATCTGCCAAAGGTCCCTGCTCTGATACACCACCAATCATGATGACAACATCCGTCAGACGTCCCTTACGAGGCTTCAAGACAGGACTGTCGCTACAGTAACTTCGTCTCGTAGTATCTGTCTGATGTTTTGCTTCAGCCAACATGTTCCTGCACTCATCAAAAGCGGAAACAAGTTCTTCCTTCTCAACATGAGTAATGAGAAAATCCCGTCCCAGATGTGGCATACGCACATGAGATAACAACCGGGGAAACAGAGGCTTTCGGAACGCAATATCAAACTTCACCCACTGGACAACAATGTCATAGATACACTCTTCCTTTTCTACCCTGATTTTTTCATCAGTGATGAGTTCAAGGATATCTTCATAGCTGAGCCTGAGGAAATCTTCCATGGAATGTTGAATAACCTGCATAAACTGATTTCTAATGAACTGTTGTGAACGGCTGAACAAATCTGCAAAGCCATACAAGTCGGACAACTGCCTCACTGCCAATACGTTGGAGGCATCCATATTCTGCCACATAAATTGATAGCAATATTCCTTCAAAGCAGTCATCAGAAAAGGGTCTGCCCCTCTTAAAATAGACTCAACATTGTTGGCATTGATTGAGATTTTCCCTGTATACATGTAGTTCAAAATCTCATCCATTGCTTCAGCTGATGTACATTCGATGGTCGCGACGGCTGTATCCACTTTGTCTTCCTCCAGCCCGCTATTGCACATAGTATCGAAGTACGGACTACACGCAGCCAAAACATTCCGGTGGGCTTTGAACACCTTTCCCTCTACATTTAAAACAATGTCACAGTATTTCTCGTCTGCCCTCTGCATCCTCAACTTCTCTAGGATTCGGGAACCATTATCTGGTTCTAAGAAATCCATCCCTCCGCCTTTCCGGGCTCGTGTCATGGTACGAAAAACAACTTGACTGTTCATCGAACAACTGTCTGAGTCATTTATAATGATATGGGGTATGGTGTTGTGTCTGCATGTACGGGAGTGCGCCCGCAGAGACAACAATAGAATTCCGTACACGAGCGACGCTGTCGCCCGTTCGTAATGCAACGCAGCTTTTATATCTTACATACGTACATGTAGGTATAGCACAAGCAAGGAACTCCTTGGGGTGAGCGAATGGAGCTTCCGGTATCATACTATTACCCTAGGGGTAATAAATGCACCCCTGAGTAAGAACATGGAGCTATTCTGTAATACTAGTAGCTCTATGGTAAGAAGTTCGTAGATCGGCATGATTCCAGGAGGGGGGCACATCCGGCCCGTGCCCCCCCCCCTTTTTGAGTGGCATTATCTCTTCTTCCTTTATTTTGCTTGTTAAATTTTCCGAGGACGAAATGACCTTAAATTTGGGGTGAAAACATTTTTCGTTCTTAGTTCTTTGCTTGTCAGATTTCCTCGGGGAAAATGTGCCCCCCCTCCCTTTGGAAAATCCCGCATCCGCCCCTGCGCATGTTGTAGGCATATGGTGATAGTGGGAGACCTTTATATATGAGTTCAAGATTATGGGTGTTGATCCTCGGGGCCGATTACGGGGCCGTGGAATGGTTTTTAAAGCGAGGGGGGCTATAGGGGCATGTCACAATCAGTTGGTAATTTACTAATTTTGGCGGTTTTTTTAAAATAAGAATGTGGAAAAAAGAAATTGGAGGCTGAAGGCTCTGGCTTTACCCCCAACCCCTCCCCTGAATGGATTGGGGGGGGGGGGGGTTCCCCAACTTTCAGGTGGAGGGGACGGCATCACCCCAAATAATTTACGTACAACCATAGAGCTATGGTACAACAGTATAATTATGCTGAATCATATAAATGTCATCATCAAAATTGTAGTGCTGAAAATCGTATTTGCTGATCAGCAATATTTTTTCTCCCAATTTTTCTTATATGTTTATCGTTGTTGATTGAAACCAATAATTCATTTTTTAAACGGTTAGAAGCAGATGAATAGGTGAATCCGGGGCGCTTCAAATGCTTAGTTGGAAGTCATTCTTGTTGATGATTACATTCGTGCTTATAGAGTCTCGGATATGAAAAAAAATCTTGCAGTTAGATACCCATCCGGTTCAAAAGTGGATATCCAGCTTTGATATGATATGGTTTGCTTTGTTTATTGTTTTCTTCTGCATGTAATAATCATTCGTATCATACATTTTTCATAACATAACAAACATAATAACTGATTACTGTTTTTTTTTTTTCATGAACCCAAAATATCATTCCATACAAGAATGATATACTTCAAAATTCAGGAGAAGGAATGTCATCATAAGCAGATTGCTTGAAGAAAATGATAACCCCAGATTTAAGATCATTAAATTGATTAATATATTCATACAGCAAAATTTGTAAGGGCCTATTTTTTAAATGAGAAAAAAAATCAGATAATGAAGATGGAGATGATAAGGATGAGGATGATGATGAAGATGAAGGCTAAGTATAGGTGATGGTCATGATGGAAATATTAGTAATGATTGAATCAAAGAATGAATAATTTTATGATAACGTGAAACAGTGACATAACAGAAACTTTACTTCAAATATTGAGCAATAAGCAAATTAGGGTTGAGTTACGGGTAGGGTAGGGAAAGCATGGTGTGCATGGTAGGACTGAATAGATGTGTTCAAAACTTCATATTACAAAAAAAATGAAATGAATGTGGCATCGTGTTTTCTATGTACTCGAACATAAGCAGAAAGCTCTGAAGTGAATTTATGACAAATACTGTTTCACCTGTTTGGGACTTACGTTGTGGAATAGAAATGAATATTGCGAATCAGTAGGAATTCGTTTTTTTGATCTACTAAGTATGTTGTATTAATTTTATTTTTGGCACACGTTGTCCAAACAATATTGCAGGACGATATATAAGGTAATAATAATGAATTGTCAAGGGTAGTATGTGGAATTATGTTTTTCATTTTGTAAAGTACTGACACCTACGATTCAGGAGAAACTAGTAGTTTTATATCGTATACAGCCAGGCCTTCATCGTTTTCAGGTCGGATTATCAAAAATTTTCAGCTCGCGCTTCTCGCTCGCACTATTTGATTGTCGAAATATAATCCTATTTATGAGCCCGCAAACCACGCTGCAAATAGTCCTTAACATGTTCCTTTTCATGTCAGGATATCAAACATTTCATTTCGCTTTTACTGTTTAGTTAGATATACGCAACTTGTTTATGATTGGCAGGTCTAAATACATGAAATAAGCTCTATATCCAAGAATTTGAGCTCCGTGCTCGCATTATTCATTAGTACTTTTTATGAGATACCTTATCTTGTCCTGATTTAAGAATAAAGCTAAGATGTATTTATAACTTCAGTCATTAATTAGGCCTACCCCTAAAAAAAAAATAAAAAAAATTAACTTTTAGCGGTCGATCGGGGAATATGCGGATGAAAATATTTTTTCACCCCCCTTCTCTATTGATGATATATAGCTGATTCCATTCCTGTGAAATTTAATAGAAATTGCATAACTTGCAACTTTTAAAGGTTCATGATGAATGAAGTTAAGCCCCAAATTGATTCGATTTATTTTGTTTTAGATTAAAGAAATGGGGTTGCATATACTCACACAAACATGCCCTCGATTTTTCATACTATTTCTCTCCACTTCTCCGATTTTTGGTAACTTGGAAAATCCGAAGTGCATTCGCTATATACCTACCCCCCCCCTCGCCCAGTTGATCGCCGCCCCTGCGCTTGCCCTCATGAAATAATACAATGATTATTTCACTTTAATTCGTTATGTTCGCACCCCCTCTCAAAAATAACAATGAATAATAACTGAAACCTCGATCTCATATATATGAATAATATGTGCTGAATTCTATTTGTTATATCCATCACGATTAATCATTCATTGTATCTGTACAATCAGATAAGCAATATTCATCACAATATTCCAGGACATATAGGACGAAGGTGCTGAATATTGCATCCCGAAATGCGATATACCATCTAACAAATACCACGGGGATACACTACGCGATGAATAAATCATTTATTTTGACGCAAACGTGATGAGGAAGAGGTAATTTGATCACTTGTTTATGTAAAAAAATATGCATTATCATTATTTCCCTTCTAGCCCCTCTTAGTTTATCTATTGCACTTTCAAAACCAAGAGACTGGACATAAATTGATGGAAGGATAATGCATTTTGAATCCATTATCACGTCAGGAGACTGTGTTTTCCTTTTGAAATGTGGCTCCAGGCTACAAATTTTGTAGTGCAACGAGAGTAGCTTTTAATTTCGTAGGGGGTGATTTTATAAGGATAGGAAATTATATATTGGTAATCAGTGATGTCCATGCAATGCCTGGAGCACATTCACTGCATTGAAATTCATACCCCCCCCCCGTTATACCTGGGAATTTATACTAAGTGATGCCGCTTTGAGCGAAAGACAAGGCCATCGCTAATTGCACCTTTCTAGAGATGAGCATTCATGTTTGAGGCACTGAATAAGGTATATATGCAAGCATCAGGTCAATAAAAAAAGTACATGTATGCTTAAAAATATGAAACACTGGGGAATTTAATATGATGCGATTACTTTTCGAAGATATATATGCCAGAAGTCTGGAGGATTTAAATCTAGGTTTAATGGGGGAAAGGTGTCATAAAACCATCAACTTTTCTTTCCATCAATAGAGTAATTTTATCTACTCTTTATTAGTACTTTTCTGTTTACCCCGACTCTCCCTCTTTCTTCTCCAACTTTTCATTTATTATCAGTTTCGTATACCACCAACCAGCCTCTAAAGGTATAGTGCATCATTTGACACCTGCAGATACAACCACGCAACTATTGTCACATTATCAGAGTTCAGAGTATAGTTTTGTCTGCAGGTTTCAAATGTGATGCAATACCTCTAAAATGATGCTCGAAAGTGGTGATAGGAGCATTTGTCAATTCATTGTTCAGCAAGGGAAATACGACCAGGAATATGACAATTGCAAAAAAAAGTATTTATTTACATATTTCTATCAGAGAATGATGTTCATAATTTCAGCCATATTGCCCTTTCACTTGCTGAATGACAAATTAGATTGAAAGCATATTAACATGTATCCATTTATTTGGACATGTTATTATATTACTAAATAGGTTCATTATTGCGGACTGAAATAATCGCTAGAGGGTATTCATTTGTCTCGCAATCTACTATGGTCAACAAGGAAATTCGTGATCACTCTCGCAAAAAGTGTTCACTAGCTTATTATATTATTTACAGGGTGCAACACCTAATTAGCAGCCATTGCTATTTTGCAGTCCCATTTTACCTAATATATTTTCCCTTCTTTATTTTTTTGTTGCTTGTATAAAGTAAATTCGACCAACTAAAATAAGATCAAAATGGTGACAAACAAAGCACAAACTTCACAACTAGAAAAAAGCAAGGGACAAGAAATGTTCAATTTTCTTCATTTATTCTCTGATTGCACGAATGTGAATATTTACATCCAATCACTTTCAGTCACATATCCAACACATTTAGCAATCGGAACGAATACATTTAGTTACCACATGACAGGTATACATAACATTATCACTGGCTTCACTAATATCAAAAATCAACTTTAGTAAAAGGTTGTATACCAATATGCACTAAGATAACAATTATTTGACAGAGAGTCATAGCAAAATTAATCAAAACAGAATTAAAAACAACAGAACAATCATATCATTGTATAAGGTATATGGTTTAACCTGTATAGAAGACTACTTAAGGGCAGTAAGAAAAGTGTTTTTTAATAAGCAGGTGGTCTTTGGAAATAGGTTTCCTTTTGTACATGCTTTAATCAGATTAGATTTTTTCATTATCATTATTATTATCATATTTATTATTTCTATTAGTATTATCATCATTATTATTATTATTATTAGTAGTAGTAGTAGTAGTATTTTATTATTATTATCATCATTATTATCATTATCATTATTATCCTCATTATCATGATCATTACTATTTGCTCATTTATTCACTTACTCATTGCTCACTTCTGGTCAAATCAGATCAAATAAAGAGCAAAATTGTGCATGGAAATTAAAGAGAAGCATACAATGCAAGTGGATAGAAAAATTATGGATTATATGAAGAAAATAAGAAACAATAACAATAAGACATATTCACAAATCACATGATTTGTTTTCACTCTGTTCTTAAACTGGTTATAACAGTGACTAAAGAAAAAGATGATATACTAAAAATATTTTTGAAACATTTTAAAAATCACAATTGAAATATCTATTTCAATTCAATGAAATGAAAAATATAAATGAAAAACTGACATTCTCATTAATAGGAACTTGCTTTAAGCTCAGGAAAAAAGTACAAAAAAATATTATGTTTACAGTATATGACATTCATGTGAAACATCATACAATGCTCTCATTTATTACAGGAAATGAAGTATGAGCCTCTGACCAGCAACGTGTAGTATTATCAACATACAAATATAAAAAAAAAAATTGTAGTATTATCTAAAGCACACTTTACAGTGATACCATATCTGTTTATCTATATTCTAACTAAACAATACATTTACATATGATTACCAACATGTATATTATGGAATGTCTCGCATAGTTTCACAACATTTAATTTCATAACTACATTTTTCATGAAGCACAACAATAATCTTATCAATCTTTGAAATCAAAGCATCTTGACATTCGCTTTCAACTTTGTAGGTTGCTGACTTATGAATTAATATAGCAGGGGGGGGGGGGCTATTTCACATTTGGAACATGGCAAGTCAACATTTTTAATTTCAATCAGATTAAGTGAAGTTGATACAATTACACATAATTTGCATTTCAATGCAAACATACATTTCAATGCAAACATACATTTCAAGGCCAAAGTATGATTTGCCTGAATTTGAATGAAGAATACCCGTTACTTGCATACATTGTGCATGCCAGGATCCCATGATTGGGGTAAGCTGAAAGTGCTTAGAGACAATGTTCCAATGTATTGAGCGCCATATAAAAGCAAATTATAATTTTTGAGTTAGTAATTTATCCATGGCGCATACCATTGATACCTATTAGAATATTACCAATATAAACGATTGACATTGTTTTGATATATCATTAACATAATAAAGAAATCATATTTCAGATAAATTTTTGTATTAAAAAAAGTTTTGTTCTAACTATAAAAGATGTGATTAAATTTCTGAAAATCAGTTAAGAAAACAACTAAACTAAAAAATACATATCAGATAGAAAAAGAAATCTTCTTCCTATAACCTATAACTATGGACTTACACATATAAAGATATAATACAAATATCATATTTACTGTTGTTTTCAAATAGTCACTTCTTGATACTTTTTTTTAAATTGTCATGTGACCTGAATAAAAAGTGATTAAGGTGAATATTAATAGTCTAACATTGCAAGGCCTCTATCTAAATATAGAGTGGTACATGTAGTTGTGACTTTTTTTTTTTTTAAGCAAGACACCAGAGGACCAAATGTCATCTCCAAGAGGCCTGGTAATGAGGATAAATGCCTTAACAAAGGGAATCAAACCGTGGTCACCCGAATCCACCCCCCCCCCTAATGAATTAGCAAACAGTATCAGAGTTCACTGGTATGTGGACAAACTTTGCATATGCACATCAGGTGCCCATCAGTTCATTCCGGCCCAGTCTTATAAAGAGTTGCAAATGATCCGATCATCCACAACTACGGAAAACCAGCAACACTGTACATGCATCATTGTTTTGACAAGCCAGTGTGCTTCCTCTTTGTTTACAAAAGAACGTTATAAAATTTCCTGGATGAAAAATGAGATTGATCAAGTCAATTACAACTCTCTGTAAGACGGAACCACGGTACCAAGTTAACAAAAATGATGTCTGTAGCTACACTGCACAGAATGAAATATGCACAGCAATTCAGCTACTATTAGTTACATTGTGGTGAGGACCGTTTTCTCATTTTCTGGGGGAAAGTACATGTAATTATTTAATGACTAAAGATGCTGGTTTGGGGATCAAGAGGGCTTTCTGTATAGACACCTTGCTATTTGGCGTGACCATGATGATGTCAATGATGGAATAGTCCATTAATCCTCCATTGATGCTTCACGGCATAGCAAAATTTCTTCATGGGCATTTTGTTCTCAATATCATCACTAGAATATCTTTGGTCACATGATGCTAATTGGACCAATCACTACACAGGAATTAAATGTAAAATATTACATTACAGACAATAGTATTGAATGCTTAATATTGTGGCAAAGCATCAGGATATTTTTCAGATATACTTGTGTTTTTGGCAGTGTTTAAGTACTCTGTTCAATAGTCAAGCTGCTTTCGATTCAATTTCAGTGTGCTATAAACATTTTCTTCACACAAGGCAATATTTATCAAAGTTCGGATTATCCAGTACATTGGTAAACCCAAGAAAGTATGATTATGGTAACTTTGCTTTCAAATACCATAGCAACAGGTCACAGCAACCAATCAAAATCAAGGTTTCTATATTAGTAATTGTAATGGCTAAATAATGGTAGCCATACATTTTATGTAAAACAAAATAGTCAGTGACTTACACTGACAACTATGCTCTAACCCAGATGTTAGGACTTACGAATTTGCTAGCTTAAAACAAAAGTCAGTAAAAATCACTGAATATTTGTTTATGAAATGTCCCCCTGTTCAAGCCCCTGATAGTTCCAGTATGTATTTGGTTTGAAACCAACCAGCACATTTACTCAGGTTCATAGAAATGTACACCTACATTACCATTTAAAACAAGTGGAACGCCTCTGGCAGTCTCGCCTGCATTACGTTATTCAATATAACAGCAGTGCTGACTTTAAAATAATTATTCACAAAAACACCATTCATATGATAATTAATTACTGTGTTTATTGACCCTTTATGACCTTGGTTATGCAACCCAAAACTCATGCAAGATATTCAATGAAACTTGATTGCTCTTACGTCTTAAGTTTCATAAACTAGATTCATAAACTTTCAAAGTTATTATGGCAATTCAACAAATACCCCCAATAAAGCCTAAGTTCGTTGACACTAAATGACCTTTCACCTTGGTCATGTGACCTAAAACTCGCACAGAATGTTCAGTGATACTTGATTGCTCTTATGTCAAAGTTTCATGAACTAGATCCATAAACTTTTAAAGTTATGATGACATTTCAAAAAATTATCCTCGGCTAAGATTTCAATGTTGATTCCCCCAATATGGTCCAAGTTCATTGACCCTAAATGGCCTTTGACCTTGGTCATGTGACTTGAAACACAGGCAGGATGTTCAGTAATAGTTGATTACCAGTACTCTTATGCCCAAGTTTTAATAACTAGGTCCATTTACTTTCTAAGTTATGAAAGCATTTCGAAAAAACTTAACCTTGGTTAAGATTTCATGTTGACGATGCTGCCGCCGTCGGAGAAGCAGCGCCTATACATGTATAGTCTCACTCTGCTATGCAGGCGAGACAAAAAGCTTACAGATAGAATGCAGAAATATATATGTGGAGACTATAACACATTCAGTATGTTAATGTACTCATTAACTGATTATATGTATTTTGGTAAGGTGCCTCACAAGAAAGAATTGTACCAGGCAAGAGAACTGATTGCATTTAGTTAATTGCACCAGTCCGTTGCCAGATCCCACTGTTGGCTGATATTCTGACAACAAAACCAAGGTTTATATCCATCAATTACATAAGAATTAGTGTCTCCACTTTTATGGAATGCTATATTTCATTTTATATGGTTTTCAAGACCACTTTGCCTTGTTAAACCGGCCAGCCACCCTTGACCGAAAGTATGATGGCATGCATGTTGGGCGCGCTGCTAAGTATACCCGGTGCATAGAACACTGATGATTTTTCCTACGCTACGGTTTTGAATTTTCACACAACATGTGGCCTTATTGTGATCTTTCTCATAGCAACAAGCACACTATAGTACATGAAGTGGTTTTTGAAACCAGAAAAGGAGTATGGTGATGAGAACGCGTGCCAAGTGATCTCTAAACTGGTTTTGCGAAGCGATTTAAGTGAAACCAGTTCAAGAAAGTAGATGAGAACGGGGTATGATGTGTACTTGATGGATAAGATGGTAACCGATACTCCATAAAGTTGTAAGGTTTTATTCAACAAAGGTTAAACAAAACCACTGATCTGAGAATACCACCCATTAGCTTCCAAAAGCTCTGATGACTTCCAACGTTGATGCCTCAAGCAACCATCCTTGATGTACAGAGTCAGAAATTAATCTTGTCTATAAAACCTGGTGTACTCCATCATACCCAAAACTCCATTGCACTGTTCAAGACGGCCAGGGCTGCTGCTCCGATACCGGCGGAGATAGCCCAAACTGCTACCTTGACCACACGGTTACTCTGTCTCGATTCTCCCTGGGTTCGACCACCGGCCTGGCCTTGGAGACGGCGAAGGATGGTGTCGGGACGCTGACCCGTCAGGCTTCTATTCAGTTCTTTGTGTTTAGTGATGCTTGAGCTGAAAAACAAAACATTTATCAAAACAACCTGTAAAAATTTATGTTGACAATGTTGCACACACACAATTGACCCCCAAATGACCTGCTTGGTCATTATTGGTTATTACAGAAATTCTTGTCGTTGGGCTTATGGTTGAAGCTAGGCTTATGACTGGATTTATGCTTTGAGTAAGGTACACGAATGGGAGGATTAAGTTCGGCTTATGACTGGTTTGAGTAGTATTGGCCTTGTTCAGGTGATATCTGTCAAGATTAGTGATTAGAGTTAGGCTTACAATTGGTGTAATTAATGAGGCTCATGACAGGTAAGGTTTAAAGGGGAGTGAAATGGCCAACATTATGTGTAGTCATTGAATGTGTGTCATAAATATCTAGTCTCAATTATGCCTTTGAGATAACTGAATAATATAAAAAATAAATTAGCCCATCGTAAGGAAACTAAACTATTTTGAGGGAGAAGTATTTGTTTGCTACTTGGCAACAAAATTATTATAGTAATATATTCATTATGGTATGGTAACATAATTATGGTATTGGGTAGTGAAATAGTGTGTTATCATTCAAGTGGGTTTATATTACAAGACTACACTGCTAAGAATGTTGCATTATGGGTGAACAACCTGGCCCGATTTGAGTACTTGACGTAGTGCTCTAAAAGACTGCTGGTTCATAGTAGCTTTATGAATTGTGTTGGACCATTTTATATTGTACAACGTCCTATTAGCTTGTTGTATGCCAGCAAATGGGAGGCTCAATGTCAAAAATTTGTACCATTGCACACACGACGTACCATCCATAATGTACCTTTGCACGTCTTTAGGAGTTGACGTCGCAAAACGACTTAATTCATTGCGCTCAGTAAAAATGAAGGCGCAATATGTACGCGTATGATAGCCTGCTGGCTAAATGCGCAATGCTGCCCAAGGTCATGTGCAGTTGTGGGATTTTGCTTTTCACTTTCAATATTTTTGCTCCCTTTTCATAGATAACTGCAGGGAAAAACTCTTGATTTTTTTCCTATTTTCGCTAGATTTCGAGGCGTTGTACTACACAAATAGCAAATATTCTCATTCGTGCGATGGTGCAACATTTGGTATTCGGTAAAAGAAAGAGACGCTCTCTTCAACTCGGCTAATGCCTCGTTGAATAGACAGAGCTGCCAAGTTGTATTTTGCATTTTCAGTATTCTTATCCCCCAAAATCAGTATTTTGACAAAAAAATCAGTATTTTTACTGTGTGAGATAAATATTTTGTATTTTTCCCCCCAAAAGTGTATTTCATAATAAAATGCTTGGTGTACTCACCCATCACGGCGCTCAAGCTGCATGCAAGCTAAAATGTGCACTGCTCTTGCAGATGAAAAAAAAAAAACATTGAAACTTGTGTATATCTCACCCTGGTTTTTACAAAATGATTGACAAAAAAAACAAGTTACCTGAAATTACATTGATCTAATAACCTTATTTGTGTACGTTTTATGAAATAGAGACATATAGAGATGATTTTTCTCAATAAATTTTGATTTAAAAAAAAAAAAAAAAAAAAAAAAAAACGTACTGCCGTATTTTGGTTGCAAAAACATACTAAATACTGAATAGAGCATCTTTCTTTCACCTCATGCGAAATCTCGCACCATCGCACTCATGCCTATTTGTATAGCAGCATACCTCTTATTGTACTGTATCTGTGCTTCTTTGGCCATGACATGAGGGGGATATTGCACAAAAAGATCACCGGCCTTGATGACAAGCTCCTCCATTGGTAGGTCATCTGGGATCTTAGAGAGGAGACTATGGACAAACGCCATGTCACATTCAACTGCTAACACATCCGCTTCACGCTCTAGCACAATCTGAGAACAAAAAAAGAGAAAAGACTGCAATTTTATAGCCATGTTGTAATTACAATAGTTAAGGGATAATGGCTGTGAAAATGTACACAACTTCATTGATTTATGATGTAAAGGCTATATCCTGCTTGTTTATATGGGTGAAAATGTGAACAATAAGGAGATTAGGAGTTTGCGGACAATGGATTCAAGCTTAGGTACATGCTATTGATAGTATTAGCCATGGGGTAGGTCAAGAATTGAAGTCAGCAAGCTGCAATGCTCAGGTATTTATGAGAAAGGGGTCATATTGAAGTTTAAGACCCTTTTCATCACTTTCAAAGCTTGATAGGGATCTAATACCGCTTTCAGTAACTCGCTGATCCAGACCAGTCTCGGGCTAAGTCGTTAGATTTTGAGTTTATGAATGGCGCGGGCTATTTTGACGCTGCTTTTATCAGCACCAGACCAGCGACAGGCTCGCATACCCGAGTTTCTTAATGGGTGATCATAAAATTAGTGCCGGCTATACTATAGTTACTGAACGCAATGGTGTGGAATATTTTAAACGCGCGGGCCTCGTGCAGACCAAAAAATCATGAGTTATTGAAAATGGTATTAGAGTTCAAGACCCTACATATCACTTTCAAAAGTTTCCAAAACCTCCTCCTCCTTCTTCCCCTCCCCCTCCCGTTGACCTGTAACCCCCTGTGTGTTGCATTATCGTAGCACCTCGCATTGAACCCTTGTATGTGGTATAATACTCTGTTACTTATAGGGGCTTTTATCTAAACATTTTGAAAGGAAATAATGTCGTAAACTTGTAAAGTGTTTTATGAGCTTTTTGCCATGTATAAATTTATCTGCACGTAGGCAGACTGGCGCGAAATAGTGAGCGCTGATTGGCTATTTAAGGCCAAACGGTAAGTTTGTGCGCACGCTTGCTCTATTCTGATTGTTTTTCCCGTCAGATTTGGGGCAAGACTAATTTACCATTAGGCCTTAAATAGCCTATCAACGCTCGCTATTTTGCACCAGTCTGCCTACGCGCCCTTTGTAAAATTCTTTTGTTGTGTTCGCTTCCATTCATTTGTGCATCATACTCTGAAGAGTGCACAATGACAATTTTTTTTTTACTCTTTGCACGCTGAATTAAATTTGGGGGTTTAATAATGACAATTGTTTCCATGTTATTCTCTTTAATTCAAGATGTCCATATTGCGCAATTGATATAATTATCATTTAGATGCTATCCAAGAACTATTGCCTTTTATTAGCTTCTCTAATTTGAAGTTACGAGAGAAAACTAATTATTACAATTGTTTCATATAATTGTACGAACGTGCAAGATTGCAACATCAGCGCGCAAAGGGTTAATTGTAAAGAAGGTACAATAACTCTCCCACTAAGTGGATTTGAAATTGAATGTATCCAAAACAAAACTCCAAAAACTACAAAGCTATTGGATAAAGGGACATCAATAGGGAAGTATGTGGATGTGTAAAAATGCAGACGAAACACGTCTACAGATGTGTATTGATGCGAAAAACACACAAAGAATTAATCAAAGAGAGTAGTTCTACTTACTGCAGCAGCAAGATAGACTGGCATGAGAGGATGACAGGCTAGGAAGAAGTCATAGAGTCTGAGAATACTGCGGAAGTCATTCAGCACATGACCATACCATGTTATTAACCAGGCTAGAGCAAACACTGTTCCTACTTCAGATCTAATCATAAATGGATAGAGATTAGACAAAAGGAAAGCTTGCTGATGTGATATGTAAGAACACCGTTCCACCTTAGTAATGCTAATAGTTTTTATCCCTACTGATCACAAAATATATCACTATATTTTCGAAGGCAAAACTACTCGGAACTATTTGAAGCTATCGCTGAGTCTCAGGCACATGGAAGAGAGTATTGTCTGTAGCAGGAAACCCTCTTTATGTACAGGCAAACTCACTGATAGATTCCATTGAGTGCGGTGGCTGAACAAATTTGATCCAGAACGGGTTGCAGACTAACTGGGACTAGATTACCGAAATTTATTGTTCAAACTTAAAGAAGGGAAATTTGTTAAGGTGGTTCTTTTGAAAGTATAGTAGGGATTATTCATCATTGGTTGGACAGGCAATGAAACTATTTTTCAATTCTTTGTTGGGATGAACTTTCCCTTTAAAGGTTATGAAGAGTTATCACTCACCTTTCCATGAAGTCATGTAATTTGGGATTTGCTTTGCTTAAAATTGGCAAGAGGTAGTTTAGCATGTGCTTGGTGCGATCCATGGTACGATCCATGAAATCCCTGAGTGTAATATGACAAAATAGGTAAATAAATAGGATTTTGTTATTTATAATATTATAAGAGACCTGCCACCCCCAAACCGACAATAAGTTGCCAAGAAAGAATGAATTTTAGATTTTTATTGAGCTTGAAATAGCACATCCTAAGTTTTAAAATGATATAAAACTTGTCAGAATTGATCAATAACCCACTCAAGCACTTAATCCAATGTAGACGAAATTCATCAATGGGAGCTTCAAAAAATGAGAAAACATGGTATGAAGCTTGGGGTTCACTCATGTGCACACTGTGCAATCTCGGTGTGTTAAAAAAACTTCCAAGCAGTTTGCAAAAAATTGGTGTCAAAGAAATTCTAGTATCTTGTGTTTCATTCAACTTTACAACTTCAAATTTTGACAGTATGAAGAAAAACAAATATGCTTTGGGATAGCTAATTTTCTAGCTTTTACTTTGAAGAGCAAATCATTATTTTGGCAATCTACAGAGAACCTTCGCTGGCAATTCATTCTTGGTTTTGGGGTGGCTGCTAATTCGCATTGTCATGTCATATAAAATGGAATGTACCTGTCTATAGTTCAGAGTGAAAACATAATAAATCACTCATACATTCAGCATTCAAATAAACATTAATTCAGTTCTATTATCGACAATCATTTCAATTCATGTTTCAATAAAGCTTTACAGAAAGAAAAAAGATTACCAAGGAAAATTTATTAAAATGGGAGAGCAAATGAAAAGACCAGTACCCCACTATGCCCATATATGGCATGAGATTGGTGATGATGAATGATATATATTTAAAAAGAATAAACCCATTTGTAGTGAACTCATGATAAACTTTTCTTAAATGATGTTTTTCATTTTTCATTAGGATTAGCACTAACATTTTCAAATTAAGTTGCATGAGTTTCCTGACACAGCATCCTAGTGTTCAATTTCAAAGAAAAAAGGCATAAACCAGTTGACTAGAATAGTACATCAGTGATCAACATCAAATATTTGTTGTATTGTTCCTTTTTGGCACCTTGACTATTATTTTGGCTAATGGCAACTATCAATGATTATCAACACTTTGTTATTCTTCACTCTTCAATCATAGCTTTACAAAACACTCATTTAATAGTGAATTTGAAAATCATCTCGATGGTTTATCTTGAATGACCTTGAACAATTTCAGGACCAATACATTCCCACCAAAATATATATGGTGTACAATGAAACTGCTACATTATTTCTTTCTTCACCATGGAGAACTTCAGAGGTCACAAATTAAAATAAAAAGAAATTTACAAATGAGTCTAGCTAAATATTACAAAAGAAGAACATCAAATAAGTTGAATTTAGACCTATTGAGAAATGACATAAAAAAAGACTGGATGTTTTCGCATACCACTGACTAAATTCACTGTCAAGGAGTAAAAGCACTGTCAAAAAATCATAATTTTGTTATGAAATGAGAAGAAAGTGATAATACGAGTATAGAATTCAATTCAATAAATTTCTCCAGAACACATTCACCTTTTCATTGAAATTAAATAAGAAAGAGAAAATTAGCATTCTCAAAAAATATAAAGTAAATTTCTTGTTTAGTGTGGAGTTATAACTGTGTCCAATCGCGATCTATTTACCTTATTGTAGTTTCTCCTGAATACTAGCAATCACAAACGGAATGTGTTTTTTTTCTAAAAGGAAAAAATATACAGTAAAACGAAACCATTCCCAGTAGTACCATGTACAGTATGTGGTGTTATTCCTGAATAAAAGCTGTTTAACTTGAGCTAATCATTACATTCTCTAAATTGGCAAGGCAATGAAAAAAAAAATCAATGTTTTAAAAATGCAAATTGGAAATTTTTTAGTAGAGTTATTCTTTTATCATTGATTTCGACTCATGTCCTATATTTTGTCAAAGTATAAAATGGATAGAAAATTATTAACTGTTGCCAATTTGAGGAGGAAAATAAGATTAATATTTATCTGATGAAAGCTTTGTAGCTCTATGAGAATATCGCACTATGATTGTTTCTTCTTACCTAAGATGATGCGTTGATAACTTGTCTATGAGAGAAAAACACATATCTTTGCCTACGACCAGGAGGAATGTTACCACTATGTCATGATACCCCTGTCAAGAAATATGGAGAAAGAGGGAAGGAAAGTAAAGGTGTTCATTTATTACCAGAAGAATGACATAATACAAACTTAAAGAAAAAAATAATAATAACATTTAATAACATTTTAATAAAAGATACGCTTTTCAAGGTAATAAGATATATTTTATTCACCCCATCCTCCCATGACCTGATCAATCAGGTGTAGACATAGTGGCCCATATTCTGAAGGTTTAACTATTAACTTAGACCATGGTCTAACTCTGTGCTAAAATTATGGGAAGCCAAAAGTGTCAAAAATTTTATTAATTTGTATGTTTCTTATGTTTACTGTGCTCTTTCCTGATTCATTGATGGTGAAGACAATTATCTTTTTATACTTCCTACACAATTATGAATGATTTGAGAGCCAAATGAGGTGAAATATCATATCTCTACTACAATTGGCGATCCATACTTAAACCAAAACTTTAAACCTGAGTTTAAGTTAAACCCGACTTCAGAATACGGGCCAGTTAGTTAACAATTGAATTTACACTGTCCTAAATGCCTTTGTAATCTTATGTAAATGCATTCTTCAAATTTAAATGATACCCAAAGTGTACAGATACCAATGACTCTGTTAATAATTCTTAGTCTGAAGATGCGACTTGATTAACTTGAAACATGTTCCATTTATCAAAATGTTATACATATTACGTATATTCTATTAATTATTTCTGTGTTCACTTATTCTTGCCATGACATAAAATCACTTACTTTTATTTAAACAAATGACAAGCACATACCTGGGCCGAAAGTCAAGTCAAAACTTGGATTAAGCACAAAAAAAAGTAAACTTGGCCAAGAAATGAAAGGTCAAGTACCCCCTAGGAAAAATGTTTTCAATCAATACAGAAAAATCAAAGAAGCCTAATGCTGAAAATTTCATTAAAAAATTTTCATTTTAAAAATAACTTAGATCAAGTCTCCTGAAGTGATTTAAATATATTAAGGCAGAATACTAAAGCCAAATTCATGTGTTAAAATTGAAAACGGAAACCTCTCTATTTCTCCAAAAGTCTGTCTTCATTGATTAGTGTACAGTCACTATAGAGGTCTTATTTAAAGGGTACAAGGACCAGTAGCCTTCATACCCCCATCTCAAGTTCTCTACTTCTCATAAATGGCCAGATTCATTACCCATAATGCTACATTCTGAGCAGAGTAGTCTTGTAATAGAGGTCCACTTGAACACACAAATTGACTACTCTTTACTGCAATAATTACAGTGGTACCCGAAAGTTGGTGAACCCCACTAGAAAATGAACATATTTTAAGTGTTCAAAGTTCTGTCATGTTTTTGACATTTAATTGTGAAGTCAGGTGATAAAATATTACATTCAATAACGATTGTTTGCATGGGCTTGCTGAACGTTGTTGTCTACAATCAACACTTGGCATGAAGGAGTGCATTTTGTGATGGGGTTAACTAACTTTTTAGTGCAACTGTATGTTACTAAGCAGCAAAATAGGTAGCTTTCCTCAGAAATACATTTTAGCTCCTCAACACAAATGGAATACAGCTGAATTTATCCCATGTATTAAAAATCATTATATTTTCAGACTAGTTATTTATAACTCAGTCAATGAAAGATGACACACAGTTGGTCAGTTAACTCTCCCTTTAAATACAAGATCCTGGATATTGAAAAATCTTCCTCAAGAGATTTTGTGACAGGAACTCAGTTGAGAATTCTAAACCATTGAAAAAGACTACAGATCGGTGCATCAACGAAATTGGTCTTGTTTTTGCCTGTTTATTTGTTAGATTATGTTTATTATTTATTATTCCATTTTTTTACAGATGTACCTTGATCATCAGAGTAATGGCCTAACAAGTATCCATATCGTTTTAAAATTAGAATTCAAAATGCATTTCACATATTGTCCCAAATGTTCTGAGGATTTTGATAAATGGCTTTCAGAATGTGACAAATGAAGAGATTTACCTGGTAATAGTGTAGTTGATCATTGTTGATAAGTACTCTAACTATAACATCTACTAACTGGTCCTGTAATACCTCACGCTGCTCATCCCGCATCCCTAAAAATACATGGAACAGCAAAAAAAAAAAAAAAATAGGATAAGAATAACAAACTTCAAAACAAGTGTCAAACATAGAGGTTCATATGTCATTGACCAGCTAAAATACCCCCAATAAGTCAGCAGATTTTTTTTCAGTTGACTATAAATTGAATGAAAATAAGCAAAGGAGATGAAATGCTTTAAGATGATCTATAACTTGTCAAAATAAACTATCTACCTAACTAAAATCACTCCCTGATTTAATGCATAAGAATATTATCGATAAATTTCTGAAAAAGAACATACTATTCACTATTTGTTGAAATTCTAGGAAGTACAGATAATGGGTCTTCAGGAAAAATATAGAGCTCCAAAATGACTCATTCATACTTGCAAACACTTTACCTAGTGTAATACCTCAGTCACATTTGCTCTACGGCGGCCGTACGGCAAGTCCAAAACAGCCGTTTTAACATTTTTTGCACCAGCTACATATAGGTGGTTAAAAAAAAAAGAATAAAATGGCTGTTTTGACCCGACGTACGGTCGCCATAGTGCAAATGTGACCGAGGTGTAAGTGGATAATCTATGTATGGAAAATTATGAAAATTTGGTCATCAACAAGTTTAAGCCCCTTATAAGCTTTGGAAAAGGGGGTTAACATATAAAAAAAGACAAAAATACACAGATATTTCATTTTGGTTGGGTAACCAGTCTAAAAAAATTTGGTTTTTAAATCTGTAAATTCATCTATCAAAACACATTTTCATTTTATCCATTTTATTTGTCACATCATATCCGCTTTAGGGCACATACATTCATATGATCCAGTAATGAATGGGGAAAGTGACATACACTTTCTGAGGATTCAGCAAAACTAGAGATAGAAAACCCCCTACCTGGAGGAAACCTCTTGAGGGATCGGTTGACATCTAATACTACCTGATTGTAGTCTCTATGTTCCTCAATTGGCATTTCTAGATTTAAAGCAGATTGTCAGATACAAAAGACAAGATGAAGTATTAACAGGAAGAGATATTTGAAAGTGGACAAAAAGACCACTAAATTACTGTTCTAAGACAACTATACCAGGGGTGTTTCACAAAGATTAAAGTATGACTTAGGTCGCACTTAAATGCCGATGCGTACATGATATGCAACACACAATCTTATTGATCAATACACAGTAGTACGCGTCCTCTTGGCATGATGTGACCAATGCGGTCATGCCTTTTATATTGCAGGCAACTAGACATTTAAGTGTGACTCTGAGTAATATTTAAATCTTTGTGAAACATCCCCAGGTGCTTGCTTCATAAAGCTGTTGGTAAAGTTACCCATAACTGGAAAATGTTCTTAGTTAAGTCAGCTATATAGGGATATATCTGTAGAACAAGAAAGCGTCACCAGTCGAGCATAAATAGTCATGAATTTGTAAATTAGGGGCAGCTTTATGAAACACCCACCAGGGCAATGTAACATAAAGCTTAGCAATTGATAGTAGAACTGATTTATACAATTGATTGTATGATTATTGGTGCATGATCAATCGTACTAATCAACCTACGATCAATCATTGATTTTTATGTTTTGTGCCCAGAAGCCGAACCCCTATCCCCTCTAGTGACTTGCATTTTGGGTAAGGGGATCTCTGGGGAGACACATGCCCTGGAGACGTCTCTTCCAGGTGAGACGTGCTCTGCAGGAATGTCCCTGAGGGAATCTTATCCAGGGAAGTTTTCCTACCAAAGTAACAACTGACTACCCCGTAACACTAAAATACACATAAACCTTAGGAAGATAAATACAAGATTTTGGATGCATCTATTGATTGAATGGGCTTCGCCGATCTATAATTCGTTGGAAAAAAATATGATTTTCAAAAGTCTTGATAAGGATGAAAGTAATTGGGTGATACAAAATTCAGTGTTGGTGAATGGGCTGAAGGATGTTTAATAAAGCTTTTCGGAACATTATGCTGCTCATTCACAACTTAATGCCTGACCTTTATGCACAACTGTATGCAAGACTTTATGAAGGGCAAGAACATTTTCATAGGTGGTACTTGCTAAGTCATTTACAAAGTCATAGGAATATATCATTGATAAAAGAAAGGGTCACCACTCACCAGTCACGCATTAAGTCATTTGTATCTTACAAATAGCTTTATAAAACACACACCTTGTGTTCAGAGCACATATCAAGGTACCGTATCTTTCTCCAACAATGAGTACAGGTTTACAAGAATATCAAGCACAATGGTGATAGCTGAAAACATCATGATGTCATTACCAGCACCACCAGTCCATTTAAAGTTCGGTGCTATACCTAGTATTGCAACCTGCTTTACACTAACTTTAGCCGTTGAAACCGAATAAAATGTCAAGAATTTTATGCAGAGAAGGGGAGGTAATAAAAAAAAGGATGACATTGAGAACTTACTAAGCTTTGGGGGTGGATCAAAGACATTGACATTGAGTAATTTGGGCCAAGCTTTCCTTCTGATCTCATCTGTAAGTAGGCCACCCCGAGAGATGGCCAGTTTGCGTAGACCAGCGACATCGACCGGGTCTGAGTTCAGGGCAGCATAAATAGCAGCAAGTTTAACCTTTTTGGCTGAGTCGGGTCCTGGAAAAATATATCAAAGTGAGAGGTACATTTGTAATTAAGCCTCAGAGCAAATCCATGTGAAACATAAATTTTTAGTTGAATCGTACGCATGGTATACAAACATCACAGCAGGATTAGAAGCGGTAATAGCAGAAGTACGGAAGAAAAAGTAGTAGTAGTAGAGGTTGTGGTGGTAGTAGCAGTAGAAGTAGTAAAAGTAGTAGTAATAGTAATAAACTGGGTTGCAAAACTGATCAAAATTTACAAGGGCACTGCACAAATTCCACTCAGTCAAAATGAACAATATTTTACACAAGCTACCTTCAATAATCTTTACCGAGCACATGTAAATAATTAAGAGATTGGTTCAATCACAGAGAGGCTACAGCCCCTCACATCAACTGGTTTCAGAATCCAAACTCACAAAAAGGCAAAAGAAAGACCAACGAAAAATCAAATTATTGAAAGGATAATACAATTAAACTTAACAGTAAGTGAATGAATATTAATAGGAAGTTAATCTCAAGATAGAATTAAGGCTCTAATTTTGTTGAAGAAATTCTGGCTAAATTTTTAATATGTTACCAGCTTTTTGCAACCTTAATTTACATATCGAGGTGAATATCACATGTACTTGACTTCATGTACAAAAAAAAATTGCAAACAGCTATGGCTATGCTGTTGGGGAATTGGGTATTGCTTGCCAAATGTGTCAATAAATTTGAGTGTTGTTAAAATAGTGTCTTTTATAATATGCCAAAAATAACAGTTTATACAGAATTCATCTATTGGAAAATACAAGGAGTGAGCGAACCTTGTGGTGATTTAGCAACAGTAGGTGAAGAAGCGGAAGTGTCATTGAGGTCAGTGTTAGTGGGTGTCTTCTTGCTGTTTGGTGTTCGCTGGCGGCGTTTTGTGCTCATTCAGTCTGATGTTCTTGACAAAACATGAAGAAAACCCAATGTGAATGAACCCGCAATGGATGTCAAGAACTGTGGATGATTTTCACTCCCAAAGAGAATCTGATAGTGCTGATGGTAGCTGTTTATTCTTCAAGAGTTAAAGGAAAATCCTGTTGGGGCAAAATGTGAAGACAATGGTGACAATTTAATTTTATTATTAATTAATTATTATTAATTTTATTTAATTTTCATTTTATTTTTATTAAATTCATTTTGTATTGATGTATTGGTTTACTTGCATTTTAGGTTACTACATGGTATATTGGTAACAATGTGCTTTGGGTTGCTAAATTGCTTGAATGCTTTCTTGGAATAGTGTTAAAATATCAAGAATAATTGTTAACTTTTATACTATCCAGACTCCAGAGTCAGTTATAAATTTCCATGAATGTGTGCTTAACTAGATTAGGATATTTTCAGTGTAGCAAGTTTGTTATGTTTTACACTTTGGGTATAGACCTATATGTGTTTTAGTTTAGTTTGTTTGTTGCTTAGGACTTCATATTTTATACTGAAAAAGAAGGAATAAAGTGGTTGTGCCATGGCATGGTGTTGTATTCCAACCACTTAAGCTTACAAGCTACATGTATATTATACAGGCTTCTTGCTATTGCTAATTGGGGTTGATTCTCCCCTTTCAACCAGATTTCAACAAATTCCTTAACCACTGTGACTGGTTGTCCATCTTTATAGTATTGCCTTAACAATGGCGATTTGTCAACAAACAGTATAGAAAAGAGTGAATTAATGAAAGACTCTACAACGAGAAGATCGGACACTGTCTTAGCCGACTTTGCGTAACACAACAACATCGGTTTGCAAGTAAAAATAGTTTAAGTGCCCAGTCTTTCCCTTGTAGTTTCTTCGATATAAGAAATTTTGCACCCTCTATTGGCCAAAATGTCTGCCTCCTAATTAAAGGGGAATCCAACCCAAATAAAAACTTGTTTCTAGAGGAAAAAGACAAATAAGAGAAGTTGATAGGTGAAAGTTTGAACAATATAGGACAAACAATAAGAAACTTATGAATTTTTGAAAGTTGGAAAAATTGGTAATCACTATGTATGTACACATGGAGACTTCAAATTGGCTGCATATGTGATGTCACAGTGATGTAAGGCAAGGACTACTCTTCCATGTACTCCAATACATAAAATAGCTAAAATGTCATTTTATTCAAAAGTTTTACTTCAAATTATATTTTTCTTTCATGAGGACATAAAACAATATACTACCTGGGTTATATTTAGATTACTGCCCAAAGGGAATAGGAGAAAACCACAAATCTTTAATCTGCTTCATTTGGTGAATTTCTTATAACTTATAATCCATTAAATAAGATATTATTAGTTAATCTATAGTTATATCCTGCTAATGCAGTTTTGCACCGGCCGATCTGGCGGGGTTAGAAAACTATTTTTCACCTAATTTTTGTCTGAATTTTTGTAAAATATCTACCGGTATCTTATCAGTCATTAACCTGAATTTCAGCCACATCAAGCTTTAGCCCGAAACTTCAATCTCAATGTCGTCCTTGAATTCTCTCTCAGACTTCGCTCGATCAGCCATCGCCATAGTTTTGATATGGGCTGAAGTTAACGACCAAAAGGTCTGCCCATAGCAGCTTGCCCGTGTTCGCAAAATTTTGGTCGCTAATTTCAGTCAATATCAAAACTACGGCGATGGCAAAGCACCGCGATGTCCAACTGAGAATTCAAACTATGGCATCGGGATGGAAACGAAATACAGCCGTTCGGATGCCTAAAATTCAGGTCAAGGATCGATTAGTATATTGTAGATATTTGGCAAAAAAGGTAGGCACAGCCATAGGCACTAGTCGCATGCTCGCGGATGTGCACGTCGGTTCGCTTGTCAATGTATTGATGCCGCGATCGCAGCGTATCGCTAAAGTTAAATTCTATGGCAGGGCGGAAGAATACTCCATTTCTCCCTGTGATTGTACCCCTGTATAGTGTATACTGTGGCATCGTAAGGGGCTGGATTTTAGCTAGATTTTTAGACCAAATTTAGCTTCGAAATCCAATGTAATCAAAATAAGCTCAAATCTATCAGTGATTCAGAGAATCCGATAGCTCATTTTACATTTCGCCACATTTTTTCGCATTTTATGAATTTTGGGTTCGAATGGGTCCAAATTTATGGATCGTTTTCGAAACTTCAATTGATGAAGATTCGATATGTGGCCGTATTAGACCTGCGCAGCGCACAGGGCATCGCCCAATGCACACTGAAGCCATAGATATAGGCTTGCATGATGAAGTTAATGGATTTTCATGAATTTTTGCTGGCGCACGGCGATGTTTACGCACAAAATATGTATACTCCGCGCATGCACGCATCTGTGCAACGTACAGCTGAGCGAGGTACCATTTTTTAATGTACTTTTTGGCACACAAACATGATCTATTTTGCTACTTTTTCAGAAGTTATATGGAATTTCTGTAACTTTTAAGTAATTCTTATTATGTTTTAGGACTTGAGGATTATTTTTATGTATTTTTTATGACAAATTAAGAGCTTTCTAAATTTTGTTGTCCAACTTTAAAAAGGTGAAATTAGTTTCCGAACATCACAAGGTCCGCGTTGGCCGGTGTGAAACTGCATGTGCTGTGCCTGTGCTTTAACCAGGTTGAAAAGATGTCTCGTATTTCCCGGGATCGTCCCATATTTTGCTTTGTCCCGGCGTTCTGACAAACCCTTCCTGGGACACCTATTTGTCTTGTATTTCAGAATATTGAACAAAACATAATTAATACATCTTTCTTTCTTTGCTATCCTTCTTTCTTCATCCTTCTATCCTTGCCATTTTTTGTTCCATCTACCAGAATCTTTATTTCCAATGTTTCCTGATCCTTTCTCTCTCTCTGTTCATTATTCTTCCTTTCCTTATTTCTCTTACTTTCCGTTTTTTTTTTATTTCCTTTTTCAATTTCCTTCATTCTTTCTTTCCTTAAAAATTTCTTTGCCCCCTTCCTCTCCTTTTCGTTCTTTCTCTCCTTCCATTATTTTCTCCTTTTTTTCATACTTTCCTCACTCTTTCATTTTTTCCTCTTTTACCTTTCTTTCAAAGAATGAAGGAAACATTTTTCTTTCCTTCATTCTTTCTTTTTTTTCCTTCATTTCCTTTACTTCATTTTTTCAAAATTCTTGCCCATGCCATGCCTCTCAATTCATCTCTTTTCTTTCTCTCCTTCATTCGGTCGTTCACCCTCCCTTCCTTTTCTTTATAATTTTTACAAAACAGGAATAAAATTATTGCAAGTGCCGTGCCAGTGGTTATCCTGTGCACGGCGGCGGTAATGTACCCGTGGGTGTGCCTGTGGCTGTGCCACTTATATAGTTATACTTGCCTGACCGTAACGCCTACGCCTACGGTCCACACCACACACATTTTCACAGTTGGGACTGAGACAGTGACTGAGTGAGTGAGCGGTGAGAACGAAATAAAATCAAGATTCAGTCTTCTTAATTTCGTGCTAATATTAATCTTTCAATATCATAGTATTCTGGAAATCATTTATGAATTTTCTCAAATTCAAGCATCATAGACAAATCTTGATAAATCTGTTTCGAAATACGGGAGAAATATCTCAAAATACTTACAAAATCTTGTCCGTAAACTTGACGTAAGCGACCGACATATCCAGAGCACCGACCAATTACAGTGTCGCCGAAACGTCCAAACAGAAAAAAGGGGCCGGGATCAGAATGTTCAATGCATGTTCACTGATAAAAAGTTTATCTCACTTTGGCAACTTAAAGATGAAAAGGAAGGAAGAAAGGGAAAAAGTATGTTTCTAAGATAGAAAATTATAAAAGGCAGAGCAGTAAAAATTCGGACTAAATATGTCAATCCCAATGTTAAAAATTTAGTTGCAAGGACAAAATAGTTTGAGAAACTTTTGAATAACAGAAGTTGGGAAATTTTTAATTAAAACTTTGCACGACATTTGATTTTCTTAGCTATAAAAACATATATTGGCTTTTCCATGATATAAGTTGTCATGTGATCTTAATGTTTGTACTTCAAAACGTCCCTTAGAGGCTGTTCTCACTACGTTCCTAAAACTAGTTTCCAGTAAACTAAAGTTTAACGCGTAGTGAGAAGCGGTCTTGGAAGCGATCTTCCAAACCAGTTTGGAAAACCACCTCGCGAATCGGTTTCCAGTAAACTAGTTTTAGAAAGCGTAATGAGAACGGCCTCTAACTTTCAATCTTTTTAATACGCTTCAAACAAACAACAGAGCTCCTTCCATTCTCGCACCCCCCCCCCCCCCATCGCATCCTAAAATAATGTCCCAAACTCAAAGTTGAGTAAAGATTCGGACAAAATGTTATATGCTCAGTTGATTATAGCAAAAATAAAGAAAGTAAGAAGATTGAACATATGGTATAGGTCTTTAATACGGAACTAGTCGGGGTCTTATTTACCGGTAAGCAGATCACTTTGCCGCACTCAAATCCCCATCAGCATTTTTTTTTCTGTTTTCTGCACTGACGATGACATGTTCCATCACTTCTGATTCCGCATCAGTAGCGTACCCAGGATTTTTGAAAGGGAGGGGGGGGGGGTTCAAGCTGAATGAAATGTTGACAAAAAAAAATAATAAATTGGGGGGGGGTGCCGTTGAACACCTGTATCTCGCCCCACCTGCGTACGCTACTGTTCCGCCTGCTATAAGTTTTATGAAGTTTGAAATCTTACTTGTCCTCCGGCCGTAAGTTCTGTCTGGTGATTCTTATTTTTTTTAAATTGTTTTAAAGGGGACGTTCACCCTGAAGAAAAATTGTTATAAAAATAGCAGAAAAAAAAAATATTGGTGAAGGTTTAATTAAGAAAAATCCATTAAAGATTAAGAAAGTTATCAGAGTTATAAGTTTTGGATTTAAGACGTCATAAACGAGCACTTTCCCCATAAATTATGTTAAATGTTCAATTTTTTTTCATAATGGTTGCATGGTGATGACTTATTTTTTTTTCTTTTTAGGAACGAATGTGAAATAATTTGTCTATCGATATACTGAAGGTATTCAATTATCTGAAAAAAATTACATCGTTTTTTTTTTACCATACGACATGTAGGGAAGCTGCTCACATACAACGTCACAAATCAAACAACTGAAATTTTAATAACTTTTTTATTCTTTGATGGATTTTTCCAGGGTATTTTTCTCAAACCCTCACGTGGTAATATTTTTCATTATTTTTTTTTGCTATTACAATAAGAATTTTGTCAGGGTAAAATTCCCCTTTTAAGAGGAAATGCACTTTTCCCCTGTGCCCCCCACTTTAAAGTTCGTTTCGCTGCTCCTGCTATGCTACTCATTCAAGAAAGAAAATAAAAAGAGATTGTCAAATCCACGGAAAAGGGCAAACACAAATTGAAGCCATGAGCAATATTGCCGATAGCATAGAACAAAAATAATTGTCTGTTTTTGGTCCACTACTTCAGAGTTTTGACGACTGTCCGAAAGTCAACACATTATTAATTAACGGTATCTGTCGATTTCTCATAGATCTAGACGTTATGTAATACTGCAACATGAAAGACTTTCTTCTTGCCCTAGTTTCGGTTGTGGCTGCCTTAGCCGTGGTGATACTTTTTATAATGTTTGGTAAGTAAAAACAGACTTTATGAATGAATTTGTAACAAATGAAATTGTGTAGGACCTAGATCGAAATACAGCCCGGTCCCACACACACAAATCGAAGGTATTTTTTCTGGGCACTAATGTCAAAATGAGTAGAATGCAGTTTCGCACCGGCCGACTTCGAGAGAATTTCCCCGCTAGTAATTTATTGTTCGCAAATTTCATAGCAGGTCTCTCGATCACATTTCAAGGTAAATATGCCAACCACTTTTCCAAATATTGTGATCGATCGGGAACAGCTGTATAGTCATGTAGTAGTACTGTCTAGTCACTCCTAGTCCTAGTACCAATGAGGTCCAACATTACATGTATGGACCTCATAGGCGACATCAGTAGTATTTTTGGTTAGAAATCTCTGAGAACAGGATATTTATATATTATATCACAAGTACAAGCTATATTCCTTTCTCTTATTTAAATTATAATTTTATAGTGTAAATGCATCGTTAGCAACAACAAAAAAATGAAAGAAATGAAGGGGAACTTACATTTTCACGGCTTTTTCCTGATTTTCTGGGCAGCTGCTCTTCTCTTCTGACTCGCGATCGAAGCTGATATGAAGATCACGTGATTCGCGTTCTCGTCAGCTGATCGGTTGGTTATTCTTTTCGTCAGACGTTAATAATATATATTTTATAATGCTAGCATTCATCGCTAATTTAGGTGAAAGAGATTGAAGTTAAACAGCGCCAGGTCGGAATCATAATTATTTTGGAAGAGTGTATTTATACACTCGATCTCATACCTGACGTAGACGGCGCTATTCAACAAATGCACAATCTTCAATATAAAAAATAAAACAGAAAGAACGCCTTGAACACAGGCCAAAATGCCTAACGATTTCTCCGCGGCATTAACAACTATCGTAAAGGGCGCTCCATTTATCAATAAAGATGTATGTTAAGCTGTCTATGGCGACAAAATTTGCCGCAAATATTTACGAAGAATTGTGAGAAATGGTCTGAAAATGCAACAAAAGAACCGGTGAGTACCGATTAAACATTATCAATTTATTTAATAGAACATATTTAATGACTACAATGTAACATTTTTTAGATAATATTGCTTAGTTCTAAGCTAGGGCGGCCCAAATGCGCGTGAGTGGAGTCCCAGTTTATTAGCACGGGTAAGTATTGGGGTGTCGCCTAGAGTGGTACTAGTCAGTAGAGGCGCTGGTCCAAAAATTGGGATTGTCCCAGAAAACAAGGATATCCTCATAAACCAAGACAAATCATGTCTTGATAAATTGAGACTGTCCTTGTTTATGGGGACGTTTTTTTTTCACTTCCCCCTACGGGACAAAGACAGCAATTACGGGAATTGAGAGTGCTAAAAATAGATTCAGTGACCTCAATTCCCCCCAGTTCACCGTCTATTTTTCATGACTTACTGTCTTCCAATAATCTTGTTATGAAACCCGATATGTTTACATTGACTAGCACACTTGATTGGTGTCGGCACTTGACAGGTGAATGAAATTTCATAGATTTCTTGTGTGAAGAAATCCTTATAAACTGAGACAGTCCCTGTAAACTGGGACGATCCCAATTTTCTGACCAGCGCCTCTACTGCTAGTAGGCCTAGATCTATTTCACATTTTCAGTTTCGATCTTGAAGTTTGAACAGAACTTCATCGTTCAAATTTTCAGTCATCGGCATTGCTTCGCTTGGATTCGCAGTAATTATGATTTGACGACTGAAATTAGCAACCTACTGCAGCTCACCCATTTGTTAGCAGTATGTTCGCATGATTTGGGGACTAACTTCAGTCCATATCAAAATTACAGCGAATCCCACCCAAGGCCAAGGGTTCATTACATGCCGCCGCGCACAGAAAATTCAAGCCATAGAAGTCGTGTGTTGTGGACCCAAGAAGTGAGATCCCAGCACGCGCGACCCACTAGTTAGAAATCCACTGCCAAACGCGGTTCGTGGTGCGAGGTTAGTATACTAATACTAACCTCGCAATACGTGTGAGTGAGCGAATCCAAGCGAAGCGATGTTTATTCAATTGTCTGGCTGAAAATTCTAACGATGACGCAAGATCCAGATCGCGATATTCAGAAAAAGCGATTGGCAATATTGACCTTGAATTGTGATTGAGAGACTTGCTATGACATTTGCAAACAATTACAGGGCGCGACAAACCCGCTTGCCCGGGGCAAGTGAAAATGACGTGTGGGCAAGCATTTCTCAAAGTCAATTGCCCGATCGGGCAAGTGGTTGTTTTGAAAATGAAAAAGATAAATTGACAGTAAAGTTTAATCATTTTTTGATAAATTGCAATTATCGGCCAATTATCTCTCATACAATGTCATACCAGTAAAAAAACAGTGGAAACATGTCAAATCAGCACCAATTTACCGACAAAAGGCGACAATTTATCGCCAGCGGTCCCGTTCGATGGAGGCTGCCATCTTACTTTCTAAACTACAATGTGCACATGCGCTACTAATCGACGAAGGAGCTAGCTGGGGAAACCCCTCTCTCGCCCTCTGAGCACATGTACGGACGTACACGAGCGATCGCGCCAGCCGAGTCTCGAGCTAGATCGCGCTGAATGCATGCAAGCTTCGGACTGACTCGGCCAGGACCAGACGTCCCGTATTTTATTCATTTCTAAAACATTTTAGTTTTTTTTTTAATTTTAAAAATATATAAAAAAAACACCAAATATCATTAGGATTTTTGTTATATGATTGGATTGTTTTTATTTGCTTGAAGTTTGAACTTTTTCCTCTTTCTTTCTTTTCTATCCTTCTATCTTAATTTTTCCTTCTTGCCCTTTTTTGTTACATATCTATTTTTATTTCCTGATCCTTTCTCTCTCTCTTTCTCTGTTCATTTTCTTTCTTTCCATCTTTCTCTTACTTGCCTTCTTTATTACCTTTTCCTTTTTTTTGTTTCCTTCATTCCTTCTCCCTTCCACTCGTTTTTATTTTCGTTCTATCTCTCCTTCCATTATTTTTTTTTTTTTTCATTCTGGCCTCCCTTCATTCTTTCCTCCTTTCTTTCATTATTTATTTCATTTTGTCCTTATTTTTTTCCCTTATACTTTCTTTCCCTTTCTTCCTTCCTTCCTGTTTTCTTCTTTCTTTGTTTCTTTCTTTCCAAGAATGAAGGAAAATTTTCTTTCCTTCATTCTTTCTTTCCTCCTCCTTTTTTCTTACTTTCTTTTTGTCTTTCTCTTCTTTGTTTTGACTTTCACACATTTATTCATCTTCCCTTTCCTTTTTTTTCTTTCTATATTCAATTCAAAGAATGACAGAAACCTTTTTATCTATTTTTATTCTCTCATCCTTCTTTTATTAGAACTTTCTTATATTTTTATTATTTCCTTCATTTTCCCCTTCATTTTTTCTTTCTTTCTTCTCAATTCATCTCTTTTCTTTCTCTCGTTCATTCTTTCGTTCACCCTCCCTTCCAATTCTGTACTTTTTTCACAAGTCTAACACTGTGTAGCCTTCTTTCTTGATCTTTTTTTTTTGTCGATTGTCCCGTATTTCATTTTGTGAAATCTGGTCACCCTGGCCAGGACTCGGCTTCAACTTCAAACCAAATAAACAATGAGTCGTCAGACTAAAATAGGCGACTTTTGTCGTCGTGATCGGCGGCCAGAACAACTTGAACAAGAGTCAAGAAAAAGAAATGCCAAGGGCAGCGCCAGTAAATCAAGTTCAGCCAGGACAGAAAAGAATAATTAACAGAAAAAAAATCGGGCAAGCAGTTTTTTCTATTGGGCAAGCAAATTTTTTAATCACTTGCCCGACAGGGCAAGTGATGATTTTTTTTTGTAGAGGCCTGAATTACTGGTGGGGAAATTCTCGCAAAGTTGGCCAGTATGAAGCTGCATTAGTGCCGTTTTCTTTAGCAAAGTTGAGGACTCCGTGATGATATTTAAAATATTCATACCTATATACTTTTTCATCACGGAGCCTTGAAACCCTTCCCATTTTTGCATAAGCGAGACCTATACACCCGGATGGATTTCCCTAGGAAATCCATATTTAGAGCACTTGTTCACTGCAACCATCCTGCCTGTGGGGAATCTACAGGTAGGACTATGGTATGCCAATGCTGTAAATAGCACACACTAAAAAATCATTAAAATATCACTTTTGTGACCAAAATTACTTATTTCCAAACAGTTGCAATGTATTTTTCATTAGTAACTTGGGAATAATTTTTGTATTCACCAGAGCGCTCAAAAACTTGAATTTTGGGCATATTTTTGTGTACGCCCTCTATTGGTGGAAAGTAATATGGCAGGAAAATTTTAATTTTTCAATCTCTATTTTTAATTAAGAAAAAATAATTTAAAGAATCAAATTTACATAAGAGCCAAGTTATATGATGAAAAGCTGTATTGGAAACTGACAGTGTAAGAAAATCAAGGCATTTGTCCCATAGAAAAAGAGAAAATAAGCCAAAATTGCCACCCTTATTTTGCCACACATGGAGATGTAACTGAGAACAAGGTTATATCATAACCTTGTTCATTGCACTCATTCAATACACAGCATTGGCATACCATAGTCCTACCTGTAGATTCCCCACAGGCAGGATGGTTGCAGTGAACAAGTGGTTCATTGAATGAGTGATTTAGAGGGTGAAATCGGTTTGTATCTATTTATTTTATTTATCTATGAACCTTCATACGCCTACTGCGTATGAAGGTGTAAAAAGTGTGTTAGTTTAAAGATGAAAAAATAGAGGTTTCTTACCAGACCGGCGTCGTGTAGATCCCTCGATCCATTTGTAAACAACGCAAATACAATAGGCTTTAACCGCTTTGCTATGACTTACCTTCGATTATAAAATTATTATTTAATAAATAATAAAATTTGATACGTGATTATAAATACTTATTATAAAATTATTATTTAACAAATAATGAAATTTAAAACATGATTATGAATAATAATAATAATAATAATAATTATTTATAAATGATTATCATAATAATAACTAGATTTTAATTCGTCATGCGGACGAATTAGGTGGTCTGTCGTATAGATAGATAAACAGGAAAAAAATATTTAAACAGATATTAGATTGAAAAATAGATAGACAAACAGATTTACATAATCAAACAGATACATACAAGAAAGATAATTATATTAGATGGATGGAGTGATGGATGGAGAGATAAATTATAGGTGGTTATATTAATAAAACATAGACATATATAGATAGATATAGAGAGACAGACATATAGATAGAGAGACAGACATATAGATAGATAGAGAGAGAGACAGACTTATAGATAGAGAGATAGATTGATAGATATATAGATATATAGATAGATAGAGAGATGATTGGTGGTTATATTAATAAAACATATATAAACATATAGATAGAAAGAGAGACAGACAGATAGATAGACAGACATATATATAGATAGAGAGACAGACATATCATGAAGCTATTACGAGCTATCTCGTAATAGCTTCATGCTGCGTGGTCCTATCGCGTTATGTAAGCGGGCTCTAACTTTCGCCTGGCGGCTCGCCAATTGATGTTAGATATCGTTCCTTCGCCCGAAGGAAGCGATAACAAAGGATTAAGAGAGAAATTGGAAGATGGTTCTCCTTCTCGTGATAGCTTCATGGATAGATAGACAGACATATAGATAGACAAACATATAGATAGACAGAGAGACAGAAATATAGATAGATAGAGAGACAGACATATAGATAGATATATAGATAGATATATAGATAGATATATAGATAGATAGATAGATAGATGAATAGAGAGACAGACATATAGATAGATAGATAGATAGATAGACAGATAGATAGATAGATAGAGAGACAGACAGACAGATAGATAGATAGATATATAGATAGATAGATAGATAGAGACAGGCAGATGGATGGATAGATAGATAGACATATCTAAACAGATAGATACATATATATTAGACAGAGAGAGAGAGAGAGAGATAAACAGACAGATAGATATACAATGTAGGTAGATAGACAGACAGACATATGGATAGATAGAGAGAGAGGGACGTATTCAAACAGAAAGATATATATTAGACAGAGAGATAGATATGTCATGTAGGTAGATAGACAGACAGATAAATAGATATGATATAAAAAAGTAATTATAATCTGTTTTATTTTGCAATATTTTAGCTATTATTTGTTAGAATTCTTATAATTGATCGTGGGCAAGATAGCTAAAAAAAAAAAAAAAAAAAAAAAAATCATGTTCACCCGCGGACTCGAACCCCTGCCTGCATGATGGAATGAGAAGTAAGTCTGACGCCTAACCGATTGAGCTAGAATATTTCCCATAGACTTAACACGTAAGCAAAACACCAGAATCTCAAATCCAATCTTGCAAGTGAATTACGGGCATGATCCCGACATCTGATCGGAAAATGAAGGAAACGCAACCGAAAGCTTAGAATCTCAGCTACAACATACTAAAAGCTCAGGGATAACTAGCAACAAAAATTGGAGATATGGCTTACGAAATAGAAGAATGTAGAATCTAGTTTTGAGAAAAAGTCATGTCCCATAGAGATTACACGCAAAATGAGTAAAAATGACATGCCATTATTATTTGCAATTTTTGAGGATGATTTGTCTATCAAAATGAAAAATAAAGGCAATAACTCAGAAAGAGTAAGAACTAAGCTACAACATATCAAAAATTGGGTGAAAATTGACCAATATTCACGGAGTTAGAGCAAGATTTGCATAATTATAATGACGTCATAATAGGCAAAATGGATTTTTTGAATTCCGACGCCATTTTGATGACGTCATAATATACTTGAGGGTCAAATGAGACATGAAATTATATCTCTAGTTCATACTCTATCAAAATATGAAAAAAAAATTGGGGGTCCCCATGCGTTCTGAAGAGCTACAGCGGATTTTCTATAGGCATATTTTTGCCCATATATGGCCTATAGTGAGAGCTCGCGCGCACACGTGCTGCAAACTTTAACGGGTGTTAATTTCCTTATTAATGGTCGTAGAAGGTTGATCAAGGTATCAAATTGCTCAAAATTATATGATCAATGCAATGAAATAAAAAAAACGGTGTTTCTGAGTTGCATTCAAGGCGTTACGCGCGGAAACGCGCGCGCATACGTTTGCGCGCGCAATTTTTTGAAATGCTTAAAATGACCTAAAACGTACTCTGTTTTGGTCAAAAAGTGATTTTTAGCATTTTAAAATTTTGACGCGCGCGTACGCGCGCGTCGTGACCTTCAGGTGACCTTTGATGACATGACCTGATGACCCTTGATCTGAAGTTTATGTCATGTGAATTTGATTTATTTTTGATAATTGATAATGGAGATATGATTGATAATGTGATTTTACAAAATGGCGTCTAGATGACGTCATGATGACGTCATGACATTAAGATTCTTGCAGAATTGAGGTCTTATTGATGTTGATATGTGGTGATATTTTGATGATTATTGAATATGAACTTTCTGAGATTTGCTGTCCACAAGAAATGGAGGAAATAAAAATAAGAAATAAATAATAAAGAAAGAAAATTCGGACAAACATAAGAGGTGATCTGTCATAGACAGACCACCTAATTATTTATAATCATGTATTAGATTTTATAAAATTTAATACGTGATTATAAATAAGTTTCTGTTTGTGGTAACTCCCGTAGGAACTCGGCAGGACAGCATTTTGCTGGTAAACGCCAAGCTGGTATATAACCAATTACCTTTGAAACATTTTACGTCTAGGTTAATCAGTCATAGTGGCTGACGTTATAATCACGTATTAGATTTTATACAATTTAATACGTGATTATAAATAAGTATTATGATAATAATAATTATTCATAATCACGTATTAAATCTTATTATTTGTTAAATAATAATTTTTATCTATAAATTGTTCTTCAAAACGGCATTCTGTAACATCGCTTATCGAAGGTACATCATAATGATGCGGTTCAAGGGTCAAGCCTATTGTATTTGCGTTGTTTACAAATGGATCGAGGGATCTACACGAGATCGGTCTGATAAGAAACCTCTATTTTTTCATCTTTAAACTTAGACACTTTATACATGCAGTAGGTGTATGAAGGTTCATGGATAAATAAAATAAATAGGTAAAAACCGATTTCACCCTCTAAATATGGATTTCCTAGGGAAATCTATCCGGGTGTATAGGTCTCGCTTATGCAACTATGGGAAGGGTTTCAAGGCTCCGTGATGAAAAAGTATATGTAAAAATATTTTTAAATATCATCACAGAGTCCTCAAGGCTAGTTTTCCTGTAGTCTATAGATCTAGATCTATTCAATTTCTGAAGATGATCTTAATTGTAGATTGAAAATTTGAATTCTCACAACGTGACTCTAACGTTAGTACTCAAGAGTTTTGTGTTTTCTGTTAAGGAAAATGATAGGCTAACGTTAGGCTAAGCCTAATGATAGATCTAGTTTCATAGATTTTTTGATATACATGTTAAATAGGGAAACTGCTCGCATATTATGTCACAAATAAAAAAATAAGAATTCTAATTGACTCAGTCTTTTTTTTGTCTCACCTGAATTGGAACGAAGTTCGGTAGAGACCTAGTATCACTTTTCCTGTTGGTCTGTTAGTCTGTTCGAAAATTTTAAAGGTTTTTGTTCAACTTGCTCTCATTTCTTTATTTCTGCATCAATTAAGTTCATATTTGGTACATATGATCCTTGGGTAATACCACACGTGGGTCCATGAGGGTTATGGGGTCAAAGATCATATAGGGGCCAAAATATCAAATGATATGAGGTCATGTCTGTTCCAAAAATGTTAAAGTTTTTGTTCAACTTGCTTTCATTTCTTTATTTCAGCATCAATTATGTTGACAATTGGTACATATGATCCTAGGGTGAAGGTGATACCACATGTCTGTCCATGGGGGTGATGGGGTCAAATGTCATATAGGGGTCAAAAGGTGAAATGATAATGTTCAAGTTTTTTGTTCAACTTGCTCTTAAGTCTTATTATTTTATTTTTGCATCAATTATGTTGACACTTGGTTCATATGATCTTTGGGTAAAGAACATGCGTGTCCATGAGGGTGATGGGGTTTAAGGTCATCTTGGGGTCAAAAGGTCAAGTTTTTGTTCAAATTGCTCTAATTTCTTTATTTTTGCATCACTTGTATTTACACTTGGTATAACATTGGGTAATACCACACGTGTGTCCATGATGATGATAAGATCAAAAGATCATATTGCATATTTCATCGATCGTGATATCAGGCGAGAATTGTGGTTTGTGAACCACCTTGTTCAATCTTGATAACATTGGATTTTCCTCAAACCTTCACCAATATATATATATTTTTTTTGCTAGTTTTATGATATACTTCCCATTTAAGGTAATCCTGCATTTTAGGCCTAACATTAGGGGCATAAATTATTTGCACACATTAGTGGTCACTAAGTTAATACTCATCCCAGCATTTCACTCTGTCATTTATGGATGGTTCTAGACCCCACCCTGGGCATTGTGGCATGCGCCTGTAATTCAAACTGTGGAGAAGTTCCAAATTGATGAAGAGGTTCGAGCCCTGATCATGTCTTTTGGATGGTGATGTTAAAGGCCGGTCCAAGACGTAATTAGCCATATCTGGGGAGCTTTTCAACAAAATTTCTGTCCGACAAGTTGTCAGACCTGACAACTTTCCTTGATATTGATTGGCTGAGTATTCCTTTTAGTATGGTAACTGTGGGATAAAACAGGACAAAACATTCTACAAGTCTTTTTATGAAACACTCCCCTGGGCCATATTTCATAAATAGTTGCTATGATAGCAAGTCTTGCTGGAATGTCAACTACCATGACAACAGAGGGAGTTTTGCGTTTTGATTAGCTCTTCAAATGAAAGATGATATTGCAGCAACTGTATTATGAAATGGGGCCTGATTGATACATGTCTGAAGAAAACTAAGTTAGACACACACAAACAATTACACACTCTACCTTGTCTGTAACTTTTACTTTAAGCAGATCATGTAAATATTTTTTAAAGTCCAGATCATATGTATTTTCAATGACCATGGCATACATCTAGCATGTGAATAATATGAGGCTCCAATTATATGTCTTTTGTTCACAGGATGGTACATCGTGTGGGTGGCCTTCCTATCTCGGTTCAAACTTATGCGAGAACTTCTCGGTAAAAATGACGATATGGACGTTAAGTCAGAAAAGGAAACAAAGAATATGCCAGCAGGGTATGGGAAGTATCAACAGAAAGACAAGAGCAGATAGCGTAACTTGATGCATACATGAAAACATTGATTTGATGTTCACTTCATATCCTGGCTCCTGTTATGACTGATTTTCTTGGGAGATGCATTAAATCTCGGGTATCAGCTCTTCACCTGTTTTGTTGCCATTGATTGGGCACTCTTTACCTTTATTCAATTGCATGATAGCGAAGGTTTGTAATTGAAGACTACACGGTTACAAGGTATGATGGAGTATAGAGGATTGCAATGAAAATGAAATGCATTTCAAGATGGGAATCTGAACTACGACTGCAAGATAATGAGTTTGTGTTGAAAACTTGAATTACTGAAATGGAAGATTGATGGCCAAATTAGATTGTATATAATTGTGATACTTAATTGTTTATAACAATGCATGCATTATTTGTACTAATATGTAATATTTTAATGTTAATTGCTGACAGGATAAGATTTTCTCAACTGTAAATTGATAATTCAAAGAATGAGACTGAAATACATGTATTACTTGAGTATGGTACAATGTACATAAAATTGCACTTTGTATCCAAGTCAAATCCCACGGGACCACAAAAATAAGTTTTTCTTGGGAAAAATTTTAAAGCAAGAAGAGTGATAAGCAATGTTTTTCCTCAATGTTTTGACACACACACACACACACACACACATGAAATAGAAATTTTAGCATTAAACTGAAACTCAAATGAATTTGCTATCATGTGATCAATGCAGTTTTTCTTTGTCCATATATATATATATATATACATATATACACTATATGTACCTTTTTGTACAAGTAAAAGTAACACAGTAACAATTTAAGAAGATGATAACAGTACATGTGAGCTACCTCTGTAAACAAAATATATATCATTCAAATCATTACAGTATGAAAGCAGGTTTTTCACTATATCAAATTATCAGAACATTTTTAAAAAATACTTTTCTTGCCTCAGTTGCATTCAGGTATACAAGTATGTGATATTTAGCCAAGGTCTTGGCGCTGTTATTTCCCTAAACACGGCCTAAACCTCACCTGAAAACATAGACTATCATGCAAAGAGCAGCCAGTTGGTCCAATATTCACTACAATGAACACACTGCTTTAGTCTGTTTTCAAACACCATGCTAGCCCACTTTGCTAAAACGAAGACCCCACCAATTTCCCCGGGTTAAGGAAAAAATGTGCAGTGTTAAAAGTATAATAGAGATATATATATATATATAACCAATATCTGCAAGAAAAGTAATGTGAAAGATTTCCGTTATAAACACCCAGACTGGCAATGAGTTTATTGTTCTGACAGTTACATACATGTATACACAAGTACTTAATAATGTGCTTTTTCTGTATCCAAATAGCGCCCTCTTTTATTGAGGTATGTTTAGTCAGGTCAGGGGGGAAGAGGAGGGAAAGTCCAATTTGAAAATCCTTGGTTTATAAGAACTAGAAAATGGACAGGACCCCTGCAGATTTTGATAATTTATGAGATTGTCTTGAATAGGTTGAAGTACATGTAAATGTATTGAACATAAAATTGACAATATTGATAATGAATCATATCAGCGAATCTTCTGTTTGCTGTGCATATTAAACTAATTTGTTTTACTGGAACGTTTTACTTCCTTGAGACTTGTCGCGAACTGTCTGTAACAGTAGAGTCAGTTTGCAAAGATGATGAATTGCAAAGCTGTACATGTACATGTATATTCCTTGTTATTTTAATTGCTTCTCAAATAATTGATAATAATGAATTTTGAACCATTTCTTATCTTTCACAAATCAACAAGGAGAATATTGTTTTGCTTGTTTTTCCGTTGCTTTGTAATGTTGAAAATATGCGTGTAGCCTACATCCTTCACCCCTGTAAAATAAATTGAAGAGAAGACCAGGATGAAGGGTCTGGCAGTAGACTAATTGTTCAGTAAAACATGGGAATATCATAATATGCCCCTTGCCAAACTAATGTTGACATGACAAACTTTTAAATACAAAAGGTAAACAAAGTTGTTCTGTATCAATTTTCCTTGCATTGGTCCAGCCTTCTCCAATCTCCACATATCAAGCTTCTATAATCTACCCACAGTTCATAAGCAAAGCATAAAATTAATGAAGAATATATTATTTGATTATTTGATAATGATGATCACAGGCTATGATCAATTGCATTATCAATATTTTCATCAAGTAAGGGGTGGAGGGGCTTTGCCATTATTGGTCAGGTGCATAACTTTTTTTTCATATTTCTCTTTTATGAATCTAGTCATAGAAAATGTATTTATTTGTTATATTTGTAATTTGATATTTAACTCTGTTGTATTTGAAATTCGACTTGTGTATGATACTGTATGTTTTAGTTTGTAATTTGTGATGGAGCCATTTATTTGTAAACATGTATATTTCAGCCCCTGTCTGCATTTCAGTGACACAACATGAATGGAAATATCAATGTCCACTTTTGCTTTTTCATCATGTTGTTAATTTTGTTTTTTCCTTTGATTATATTTGTGAAATTGTGATTGTTTTATTCTATTTCATATTTTTTTGTAATATTTTGTTACTTGCCAGTAGAAGCCAGATTTCTATGTAACTTTGTTTACAGCTTATTGTATTTCTTTCCCAATAGGCCAAAGGTGCTCATACAATCATCATGTATGTTGTATTTATCAGTAAGTCAATTAAGTAATGTGATGGATGTTTTTTTTTTCTCTCTGAAATTTATCAAGTACATTTTCCCTAATCTCAGCAACTTCAACATTCAGTACAAAAATCCTCTTTTTAATTTCCATCAAATTGCATGAATGTGACTACGAATTTAACTGCATCCATTGCATTTATGCCTCAGTCTTGACAATGATGAATTCATGTCTGCTGTAGGAACAGTTGTCTCATCTTATTAAATCTACCGAGACATGTGTAGATTAGGATCTCCTTGAACTTGTGAACTGAATGGTTCTCAATATCCGAGGTGCTGAATCATTTAGATAGGTGCTAAATTTAAAACTCAGCAATTTGGATCAACTATGTTTGTGTGAATTCTTTCGTCACTGTATTTTCATATATTAAAAGGGAAACAAACCGACCACTACTACATGTATTTCTGGTCTCTCATTGACAGTGTGTTATAATTACTGTGTGTAGCTCATCTTAATTTATACCTTTTGAGATGATTATCAATAATATAGAGAGTAAAATTAGTCTCCAATTGCATAGCGTGAATATAACATTTTGTGAGGAAAAGTACTTGTTTTGCTACTTGGTAATAGGATTATTACGGTATGAATGTATTGAATAGTGAATTAGGGTTATCATTCAATTGGGTCTATATTACAAGATTACGCTGCTCAGGATGTTGCATTATGGGTCAGGAACCTGGCCACATTTGAGAAGTTGAGGACTTGAGGTGGTGCTATATTTGTTTTTGCTTGAACAGCAGCAATTGTATTGCATTTGATAATCACCAGAATGAATGTCGGGATGCATTCTGTCATATTACTTATATTGAGGCAAAGATCACAAGCAAGAGGTGAATGCAAGCATAAAACAGTCATTTTTGGAAAGCGTTCAGTCGCACTGTTTCCCCCCCCCCCCTTATTTTAAAACCCACCAATGAATGTTAAGGTTAAATTAAGTTAATGCCTGTATGCACAATGGGTTGACAATTTCCAGATGGTGGACCCTTGGATGGATGAAATTTCTAAATCATTTTTTTTTTACATAATAGTATGTTATGATTTCGTTTAAGTCATATTTAATCTATGCAGGATGCCGTGCAAAGACGGAATATAGATGCTGCATTGCGTACTAGCCTTTGCATTTCAATTCATCAGTTCCTAAAAAAGAATGTTTTGCTTTTTTGTCACGTATAAAATGGAAAATTCAGTGTGCTATTTGAACTTACTGTGATATTGTTGAAATAAAAAAAAATGATATATTGACATTTGTCTGCCTGATGTATTATTGTTATTATTTAGTATTATTTTTGAGCATCACCAGTGCCTGGGAGGCAAAAAGCAAACTGAATCACTATTACCCACAGGTCTCTCCTTCCGATATAAATGATTATGGGGGATGCAGGTGGACCACTACACCGGGTTTCCCCCTACTTATACAAATGGTGCAGTGGGTTCTTAACTCCTCTACATGAGCCTCTATTTAACATCCTATCTGAGGGACAGTGCTTTCCAATGTAACAGCCTGTATCTAAAGAACAGGGGAGGGACACACAACACAGGCTTCGGTCATCCGCCTGGGGTGGACTCGAACACACAACCTTTGGTTCGACAGGCAGACTCTTTATCGACGGAGTCAACTCGCTCTCGAGTTAATCATTTGGTGTACTAAACTTGGATAATTGAAATGTTACTGAACTATTCTTTCCATTTCACCCCCTTCCATACTTTTTTCGTGTCCCCTCTCTTTCTCTGAAGAATTCAAATCCACAGAGTTCTCTTCTACTTCTTCTTTCTTCCTCTGCCACCAATGGTTGGTGGGGGAGGGGCTGTTTCCGCCATGAGACTACAAGTGCAATTAATCAGAGTGTTTCACCCTTTGGGATAAAGAACATCTCTCCAGGGGAATCGGTTCATTGTGAAATTAATTGTAACCGACACCGAGAAGACCATGCTTAGGGCACTGACCAATATAAAAATGTCACCTAAATGCTGGGTTGATTTCAGTTTTGTTTGCATTAATGTACAATAGAAAATTCATGTTTTACTGACATTGATGATATAAAATAACATTGTCCTTTATTCAGTCAGCATATTCCTGGAATATTTTCATTTATTTACTTTATCTGTGCTTATTCATTTCTGTATTAAAACTATTAATATGATATAGTTTATTGCTTAGATCTGCCAAAGTCTTAAACTTGATGAATTGTACAATAAATTCCAAATCAGTTGTTGAAATTCAACACCAGATGATTCTACTGTCTAAGTGAAGATAGACGACTATGAAAACTCCCAAGTCACATACAATTCAGTAAATTGTTTCTGTGTGGTACCACTTCACTGATGCTAATGAAATATGATTCAATCAACCTGCTTCAAAATAGTAACATCTCTTGGCAGGCTTATCGGAGTATGCATGAAGATAGCCTCATTCCTTTATGAAATTAGTCTGAGGGTTTGATTTTCACTTTTATGGCTCTGTGAACATTAAGTGTGAAATGTCATTATCTTATTGACCACTTACATTGATTAGCTTGCTTTACAGACGTTGACCGAGATCTAGTTCCGGAATGTATCGGCTTCTTGCCACGTTCATTTAGATTATGTCATATCATGTTTTGCCCAGGGTTAGCATAAAAGAATGATGCCTTGTTCCAGGCTCTGTATACCTTGTTCTTTTGTTGTTTTCCATGATTACACTGACAAGGTATTCTTGTCTTGAAATAATCTTAATTGTCCGTATTCTGTAGGCCTACATTTATTTTGCCATATTCATGGATACATCATTATGACCAATTTCTGTGTCAAACTTCTATCCTCTCTCTCTCTTCAACGTTTTTTTTTCTCTTCTATACTTAAGATTGATCTCCCTACTGAATACTACACGATTTAGCTTATCTCCTTATATATCCTCTCCTTTCCAAGGGTAATTCTCCCTCCACTTCTCTTACCCATCCCACCCCCTCTCAGCTATTTCCTTATTAACATCTTATCTCTCCCCCTTTCTCTATCCTTCGTCCCTTCAACCTTTCTTTCTCCTCTCTTCTATCTTTACATGATCTCCTTTCCCCTCCATTCTTTCTCTTATCCTTCTGTTTCCTTAATTACAGCTCTCCCCTCTCTCCCTATGTTTTCATAAAACCTCCTTTCCCCTCTATTCTTTCTCTCATCCTTTTCTTCAATTACAGCTTTCCTTCTCTCTTTATCTTTATAAAACCTCCTTTCCCCTCTATCCTTTCTCTCGTCCCTTTTCTTCTTCAATTACTTCTCTCCTTATCTCTCTCTTCCTTTGTCTTGATAAAAGCTTTCCCCTCTGTTCTTTCTCACCCTTTTCTTCCTCAATTACAGCTTTCCTTCTCTCTCTTCCTTTGTCTTGATAAGACCTTTCCCCTCTATCCTTTCTCTCATCCCTTTTCTTCAATTACAGCTCTCCCTTCATCTTTATATATCCTCTTTCATCCTTATTTTCCTCAATTACAGCTTTCCTTCTCTCTCTCTCCTCTGTCACCCTTCTCCTTCTTGATCCCTCTCTCTTCCTTTCTTTTGCATTCTCCCCTGTCTCTCACACATTCTTTCCCTTTCTTACCATTACTTTAAAGGGGTACTCCTGGCTGAAAATAAGTAAATAGAGTGAAATTCATTGAGCAAGGTGCTGCTAATATCACAATCTGATAACAAATAAGTTATTGAATTTTAAGTTCTAGCTTCATACATCCTTTTCCAACAAATCATGAATCAAACTGAAAAAAAATCATTGTCATGAATAATATCTGTTTATTGATGTAAACTCATACATGGTTCATATCTACAAACACATTCACAAAAACATCCTCTCATATAATATCCTTCTTAATTCTCATCTTTTTAAGTACATGATGATAAACTTTCCTTAAGTAGAATTCATTTCAATCACTCCAAGATTGTAAAAGACAAATATATTTCAAAGACACAATCTTCAGCTAACAAACTAGCGTTGTTATTTGATGAATCTCGAATAGAATGAATACACTATCTTTATATGGGGGAAAGCACATACACAGTAATATGTACACATTAATAAACTTTGTGCCTTTCAAATTCAAAGTCCTTGATTTAAAAAAGCTCTTGAAAAGAAAGGCAAATAAATAAGTTTTATAGCAAAAAGCAACATCAATATACATGTATAGAATATAATTGTTATAAATCATGGCAACATAAAATCCACCAGTCAATGAAAATAAAGGACTTCAATGAATCTTTCCTCAAGAGAGAGCATCATCATTTTAGCTAATCACATATTTAGCTGAATAAACACTTTCTTAACCACATAGGATGTAATCCAAATTCTTTGTTTCATACATCATATAAGAGTCATTAAACATGTTTTCTATAAGGAGGTTTCTTATCTGAGTCTAACTCATTTAGTATTTTAGAAACCATGCAACAAGTTGAAACAAATATAGTTGAGGAATTGAGGACCAAAGTTAGGGGAAAAGAATGCAGAACAAGCCACGAAACTGTCATTTATATCTACCTCACATTGTTTCCAAAAGGCTAATGGATGAAAACTAATTCTGGATTTAAAAAGGGCAGTTTAATGAATTAGTTTCTTTTTTTAAGGACGTTCCACAGTTAAAGTGAAATCCATGTAATTTTCACCAAACTTTGCACATAGATACTTTAGAACCTTAATATTCGAAATATGCAAAAATTAACATATGTCCATGTGCTTGATTTTTTGCTATAGAACTTCAAAGTTCACCCAAATTGATGTTCTTAAGAATTGCGCATTCAAAAGAATTTGGCATTTTTAGACCGCCCAAGATTACTACAATGAGTTTAAACCTATATTACTCAGTCAAAATACATGAAAAAGTCATCAAATTTTGCAAGAGAGTTAATAATTGTATCGTTAGAATGGAGAATATATTTATAGTGCTATTTGTTTGCAATTTTAAGTTTAACAGCACTGTCAGTTCTTAAAAATGACGTAAAAGATAACAAAATCCCAATCTAAAAAATGTGAAATTTCAGTAACAAACTACAAAAGTACAATAAATGCTGCACTTTATTCAAAATCCATGTAATTTTCACCAAAATTTGTAGAGTTGTAGAGGAAGGTATACCTAAGAGGAACAAACATTAAAAAATAGGGGTTCATGTGCTTGTTTTTAAACTATCAGTATTTTTATTAGAGCAAATGTGCTTTTTAAAACACCAAAAATGCGCCGAATGCTTTGTATCTATGTGAAGAAAAAATCAAAACCACTCTACCATTTATTCAAACTCGGGGTAATATTCGTAATTCTTGGCAGCACTGCAGAGTAAAGTATTTTGAAATTGTAGAGAATCTTTTTTTTAATGGTCCATGGAATAATTCCATTTTTTATCTTCATGAAATAACGCATCAGATCTGCAGTTAAAGTGCAGAAGATGAGAAAAATCAGCACATACCCGCAGCTAATTAATCACCTGTTCATCCATTGTGACGTCAGCGCGCAGAGTGTAAACTATGCGCAGATCATAATGCGCACAAACATAACTGTGGAACGTCCTTAAACAATAGATTTGGTTTTATATTTCATCTCAGGAAACTAACTTTTTAGTTATATTTTCAACTGCAAATGTCATCAAGATGCTCTGGAAAAAAAACTTCCAAAGTAATTACCACTACAGTCCAGTAAATGATATTGTATTTACAGTGGCAAGTATAGAAAGGACAGCACATATTTAAAAAAATTATTTGATGCATACAGCGTCCATTTTTATCACTATATTGTTCAAAATTTCAGCTGTTTATATGGTTTAACACATTGTGAAGAAAATATCAAATGATACTATGAAAATAACTACAGTCTGGGCATTACTTTAAGCCCTTAGAAATTAAATAGAAATTATTTAATGCTTTGAACAGTGAATAATAATAATCTTGCATATTTGACAAGAAAATTCTGCTGCCATTTCTCTACCATTCCTCCATGTTCAAGTCAGCTATAACAGACGAGAAAATGGTATGAACACTGCTATTACCATAGTTCAGCCTATCAAATTCTGTTGGGTGTTTCAAAAAGTTGTTCATAACTTATGAAACCATACTCATGACTGGTGATCCTTTCTTGTGCTAAATGATACTGTTCCAGTCATGTGTGAACGGCTTTGTGAAACACCCTACCAGATTTGCTAACAAAGCACACTGTAAAAGATGTTTGAAGCATATTTCTATAATTCCTGACAGATATTTTTTTTTTCATTTTGGAATATGATCATTTGCAGCAACATACTTAAAGCCCTGACTGATGATGTAATCCCAAATCCACTGGAAAATGTACAGCTCTTTTTAAAACCTCTGGAATGCAAAAGCGAAAATGCCAACTTTTGGTCGCAAACAAAAACTTATTCAAAAAATCCACATTCAGTTAAAAGATTGCTCTGTACAGCACAATGCTGCTTGAAATGAATTCCATATTTAAACTTTCTTCACAAAATGAGAAAGAGGAAAACTCTCCTTGTATATTAAGCAATTCTAAATTAATTGTTATCTTCCAATACGCATTGGCTGTAGTCCAGGATAGAAGGGGTCGAACCTTGTTTTTTTATATATACAATGTTTTTTTATGGTTTCTTGTCAATTCGAGGGTGCTGATTCCGAATCTGAATGATGCCACTCGTGTAACCTTGAGCATTTTCTGCAAATTGGCAAAATCCAATATGGCCGCCAAAATATTCAAATTACCCATGAAAATCATAAAATTGTCCACACATTGGCTTTAAAGTACATGCAATTGTGCTGCCGGAGTGAAATAATATCTGAAAAAAATATTTTTGTCAAAATATTTATTTTCTTGATATCAAAATGGCCGCCATCATAGACCCCTGTACAATATGAATGGGGAAAATCAATTTTTACAAAACTGAGCACTGAAATGCAAGTAATTATGATCTATGAGTGAAGCAATGTCTGTAAACATGATTGCTAACGATGTATATCATTTGTTATGTCAGTTATGTGATAAATCCTGTATTTTTATATTCAAAATGGCCTTCAAAAGCCCTAACACTATTATGTACAATGTGAATGGTGACACACAAAAATCACAAGAGTGAGCACTAAAATGCATTTTGTTGAGATAAACGAGTGGAATACTGACTAAAAACATTATTGTTAACGAAATTTATTATTTAACATGCCATGTATGTGATAAACCTTGTATTTTGATATTTAATATGACCGCCAAAGGCCCTAAAATTATGATCTACGATGTGAGAGAGGACAAAAACAATCACAGGGTGAGCACTAAAACGTTTTTTTTTTGTGGTAAATTAGTGGAATACTGTCTTCAAATATAATTTGCAACGAAATATATTATTCGGGTTTCATATTTGTATTAAATATTGTATTTTGACTTTCAAAATGGCCGCCAAAAGACATTGACTGTATTATGTACAATCGATCTGGGAAACCAATTTTCACATGAGTCAGCACCATAACATGCATATAATTGTGATTTAAGAGTAAAATATTGTCTGAAAACATAATTCCTAACAAGATATATCATTCATTCTGCCAGGTAGGTGATAAATAATGTATTTTGAAAGTCAAAATGGCCGCTACAGGCCCTAACGGTAGGCCTATTATGTACTTTGTGAATGGGAACATATAATTTTAACAGAATTTGGCTTTGCTTGACTAAATGGTGTTGCATGTATGAGTGAAATATCGTCTGAAAATATGATTTTGTAACCAAATAGATCATTTCTTATGTTATTTAGGTGATAAATGCTATATTTAAATTTCAAAATGGCTGCAATATGTTTCTTTGTGGAAATTATCTTTCCCCATTCAAATTTTACATATTAAGATAAGGGACTATGGCGGCCATTTTTCATTTTTAAAAGGCTGCATTCATCACCTTTATGACACAAGCTATGATATATTTCGTTAGAAATCATTGGGTTTAGACAATACTTAACACTTACATCAAAATTAAGCCATTTTCATAGTAAAAATTTTGTCAAAACTATCTGTCCCCAGTTACAATGTACATACTACTTTGGGCTATGGCAGCAATTTTGAATTTCAAAGTAAGGCCTTTAATACCTTCTCAACCATTATGTGATGTATTTAGTCAGAAATCATGTTCAAGACCAAATTTTACCCATACATCACATAGTTACGTGCGTTTTTGGTTCTCATTCTGGTGATGATTAGTTTTCCCTATACGCATGTTACAGAATTTGTAGGGGCTTGTGCGGCTGTTTTGAAAGTCAAAATACAGTATTTATCACCTATGGGAGAGGAAATGTTATATTTCATTAAAAAAATCACGTTTTCAAACAATATTTTCCTTATACAACAGAATTATATGGATTTCATAGTCGGGCAAATCCTAATTCTTTCAAAAGTATTTGTCCCCATTTACATTGTAGATAATACTGTAAGGGCCCATAGGGGCCATTTTGAATTTTACAATACAGCATTTATCTCATGCATGAAAAATGAAATGATATGTTTCGCCAGAAATCATGTGTTTAGACAATATTTCACTCGTATAGATTACAATTACATTCATTTTATTTTTTTTACTCTTGTGAAAATTAGTTTCTTCATTCGCTTTGTACATAATACAGATAGGGCCTATGGCAGCCATTTTGAATGTCAACATGCAGCATAATTACCGAAATTGCAAGGGAAATGATATGTTTCGTTAGAAATCCTTGTTGTCAGACAGTGTTACACCAATATTTCGCAGTTATTGGCATTTTAAAGTCAAACAAATTCAAAGGTTGTGAAAATTATTTGTCCCCTTTTATATATTGTACACAGTATAAGGGGTCTATGACAGCCATTTTGAATATCATAATACAGCATTTATCACATTAGATAGTATACAAATGACATAGTTTTGTTAATAGTCATGTTTTCATACAGTAGTACACTCGCAGGTCACAATCACATGCAATAATAGTGCTCTTGATTGAAAAAATATTTTCCCCATTCATATTCTACATAATAAAGTATACAGGGGGTTATGGCGGCCATTTTGAATATCAATAAAATAAATATTTTGTCAATATCGCTTTTCCAATTGGTATTTCACTTCTGCACAACAACTACATGCATTTTATAGCTGTTGTGTTGGCAATTTTATGATTTTCATGGGTAATTTGCATATTTTGGCGGCCATATTGGATTTTGCCAATTTGCGGGAAATGCTCAAGGTTACAAGAGTGGCATCATTCAGATTCGGAATCAGCACCCTCGAATTGACAAGAAACCATCAAAAAACATTGTATATCTAAAAAAACAAGGTTCGACCCCTTGTCTATGGGGCCTATCCTGGACTACTGCACTATTTACAGACGAGTACAACAAAGCAAACATTCCCGAGATATGATCATTATATATGAGCTGGAATAATCATAAGACAATTTAAGTCATTTGCCATCCTTGAAATAGCATGTCACCTCATTAAGCCCATCTTTACATATCAACCCAATTTTAAAAATCATCACATCATTTAGGATTTGAATATCTGGGTTGGTGCAATCACAAGATTTGTTTTAATAACGACACAAGTGTATTATTTGGGACATTATCCAATTCGTACAAACCACTATGTGGCCAGCCCAGCAGGCAAGTTTACCTGGCATTCAACACAAACTTTGGGCTACCCTTTCTCCATTAAGCTATCGAGCAATAGCCTTTTCACACCGAACTTCAAGTATAAAAATTCACACTCATTGTCTCCTTCACAAAGAGATGAAAATAATATAGATAGACAGACGATAGATATATTTATCTATTAGTATAGATCAACTCTTTTTTAGTGGGTTACCTGAAACAATATGCATGTGAATGTGCACTTAGGTGTTGGTGTGGAATATTTGTTCATGGTACATTACAAATGCAGGCTAATTTAGCAGAGAGCCTGGAGTGTGCATTCTCAATGATCTTAGGTCAAATTTCAAATGAGAAGTTACCACTCTTTACCCAGGAGAAGTAAATGGGTACCTGGTAGGTCAAATTTCCTTGAATGCTCGAGTGGCCAATCAGGGTAGCCATGCTGAAGGAGAAGAGTATGTAGTGCTTAGGAACATTGTAAAGCACATTATTATTTTCAGCAGTTTACAAGGGCCTTGGGTGCAAATCATACAAGAGGGAGCCACAATTTATTTTCTTCAGCAAGAAATTTATCCATTTTGTGCTGCACTCAACCCAGGTGAATGGGAGACTAGAAGGTATGTGATTGTAAAGCCACCAAAAGCTGCTGTGCTATAGCCAGAGTAATTACATGTAGGCTGCATTATTACAGAGCACTGTAAAAGAGACTTCTGATATTATCTACTCTATCAACACATGTATTTATTATTATTATTACTATTATTATAATATTAATTTACACAGTACCTACAAGATAACTAATCCATACTCTTGCCTCTATTAATATTTCTCAATCTGAGATAAATTCTGATATAATCAAACACACAAAATATACTTTGATATTTTGCAATATGATGAGGTTTGCATACTTTGTACAAAATACCATGTCAATTGTTTGCAATAATTTACAACCTGTTATGTAAGAAATCAAACTAAAGAAATTGACAAGCAGCACCAAAATCAATGCAATAGTGAAAAACATTCCAATTACACATTCATTTAAAAATAAGGAATATTAGTGTATTATCATAATAGAGAAATAGCAAAATTGTGACCAGCACAGCTTATTGTTATTGTCTATAGATACATTTTAGATTTTAAAAAGAGATATAATACTCATGTATTGAAAAACTACTACATTATGTAAAGTATTAACATGAACTTGATGACAACAAATTCAAAATTACTATAATTACCATATGTGATTGAATATCAATTTGTGCTATGGGTAGAGAATCGACAGACATTACCAAGCTTGTAATTCAGTTTGTCACATAAAACATGCATTAAAAAGAGAATATCACAAATTACAGTAGTCTTTCATCATAGTGATACCTTTTGGACTTCAAATCAAACACCTGCTTGTTCATTAGCATCAAGCATATCTACATGATATATTGATCTACTGTTAACCTACCATTTTACACAAAAATTAATGTTGGTTTTGTGAGTTTGTCTTTTAAGTTTGGCTTTCACAGACACGTGAAAATGATTACAAAATGTTGTAATCAGAGCCGACCTAACTTACATCTGTTATGAATGCAACTATAACCATGGGCTTAGGAGGAACTGATGAAAAATGTCTTCCAATGAAGAACATTGATATCATTTTGTCTTTTCAACTTCCACTGAAATTCCAACTTTCACCATTGAAAGATATTGGATGCAGGCCCTGTATTATACAATGACTGATTATACCGACTGCTAATTTAGTTCATGTATTACTGTAGACGAACTGATTTAATCATACACAAACATTCATAAACAAGACAAACCTTACAAATGTCGTGTTGTGTCGCTGCAGCAAATAAACCTTCATGTATATGCATCTGTATAATGCAATTGATTTTTTATCATACAGCCATTGAAAAGATTTGTTTTTTCTACAAACCTGATGAGTGAAAGATGAAAGCATTAGTATGCTTATTTCACACATTTCACACAGACCTTTTTGTTCTATCATTGTTATCCACACACTTTGTTGAGACAGAACTGCATCTGTAGCTAAAAGAGAATTTCACCATTTATCTTTGAGAATCCTACTGTCATCATGCAGGAGTGTTGAACAAAATGATTTCCTTGAGGTCTCTGCTGGCGGATGCAACGTCCGTGATCCTGTCAACCATTTCCTGCAGAGGTTGTACTGCAGGGAACTGGAGAGCTGCATTCTTGGTGGCATTGACACTGACATTGAGGCAGTCACAGAGGGAGTCACTGTGGTGGATGATGCGATTCTTCACCTCAAGGTTGTGCAAGTTGTGGTGGAGTGTGTCGCCAACGAACACCAGCTTATGACCCAAGAGGATGATGTGCTTGCTGTGAGCAACAAACACCTTTGGCGGCTGATTGCCATCGATGCAGGAGAAGAAAAGATCAATGGCATTATGCAAGGCAGTGAAGAGAGTCTCCACCTCGGTGTAGTAGAAGGTCAGGAGCTGCTGATCTCCTGGAGAGAGCGGTGGTGACACTGGAGGTTGATCTGTTGTGATAATTATCTGCCTGTTGTTGATCGACTGGGGTTTCTGGACATAGCCATAATCTGGCATCTTACCATTTTCAGGCATGATGTGGTTTCCATTAGTTTGGGCATGGATCTGCTGTTGAGGAGCAACAGTGGCACTCGGCACTAGCGGTAGAGGCCTGTTGCGGATAGTTTCCCTGGTGGCTTGGATGGGTGCTGTAGTCACAAGGGTCTCCTTTTCTGCAGCCATCCAGTTGCTGGACATTCCTGCAGAGTTTGGAGGCGGTGTTGGCAAGGGTCTGTTCTGGATGATTCCTGCTCTTTTGAAGAGCAGTGATGAGTTACCCTGGACAAATACCACAAACCTCTTAACATCATCTGGAAGCCCCCTGGCTGTGACGGCAAAAGTGTCCAGTTCATTACTTGGACTTGAACCAGGTTTGTACATAAGTGTGTTCACATCCCAATTGAGTTCATCCAGCATTGCTGACGCTTTAGTCAAGACTTGGTGCTCATCCTGAATAGGCTTATACTGCTTGCTAAGTTTTTCATGGAGGTTCTGATCAGAAACATAAAGAGCATTCACCAGGACACCATCACAGAATTCCATGAACTCTTTAAATATTAATTTGAGCTGATTGCATGCTGCTCTGATTTCATGAATATGAGGTTCAAGATAGTTCTGATGCCTCCAGGTACTACTGACATAACTGAGCATGTATGCTACTGCAGAGTCAAGAGCTTGTTGCCGCTTAATAAGAAGGTCCATGGCGGCATCACGGTCAAGATTTAACCTCCTCCCTAGAGTTTCATCTATGCAGTCCGCTGATTTTGATAATTGCGGGAGAGACAGTTTAGCGACTCCATCTGTAATGTCGTCTGCAGAGCGATGGTGCTGTGAAAGCGTGACAGGCCCTACTACTGGCCTGTCCTGTGTTACTGTTGGAGGAATGTCATAAACGTGATCAGAGATGCGCCTCTGTGTGCTACCTGGTTGTGGTCTTAGACCACGTGCAACAGGAGGTTGATCATAGAGTTCATGTCCATGTCTTGCAGGTGTATCATATAATTCATCAGGTTGAACCTGCTTATTTGGAGGCACATCATACAAATCACTAGTGTCCTTTTGCAGTTGTGTTTCATACACCCGCTGTGGTGTAGGAGTTCTTTGTGGTAGGGTATCGTATAGTTCTACAGGGGAAGGGCCACCTTTAAGCGGAGGAATCACATCATATACGTCATTATCACCTTGTTGCGATGGCGGTATGTCATAGGTATCAACAGAGTCAAGAGTGCTCATTGATGGAAACTTTTCATCCTTCATCTTTTGGGAAGATGGTGGGATATCGTACACATCCTGAGTTGAAGTGTTCTGACCAGGCACATCTCGCTTGCAAGGGGGAGTGTCATAAATCTCACCGATATTCTCCTGCTTTGGAGAGCTCTGTCCGCTCTTTGAGTTCAACGATTCACCGCTTCCAAAAGCCCTTGGTGGCACATCGTAGGTTTCATTTGGGGAGATTCTCTGCACGCTTGGAGGTGTGTCGTAGAGTTCATGTCCTGGTGGCGTCGTCCGTCCATGGTGCGTGGGTGATACATGCAACCCTTGTTTCTGCTGGGGCGATGCCAGGGAGCTGGCATTGGGAGCTTGTTTACGGGCAGGTGGGATGTCATAGTCCTCTGTGGATGAAAGACCTGTGTTTGCTTGCAAAGACATGTATCCACCTGACGAGCTTGAAACATTCTGCATATGGAAAAAGAAAATGAAGAGCAAAAAAAAAGGTGTAAATATCAACACATATTTCAGGAACAATTGGATACAAAATTTCAGTCTTGATGTAGGTGGTTTTTTTACAACATTTCATACTTAGCAAGAGATCTGCATCTGTATTTAATCCCAACAAACTTAACAAACTGATGCTATGATTGAAATTGACAAGTTTTACAAAACAATCATTTTGGATACATGTATACAAAACAAAAATGGGAGGACTTTAGGTTTCACCTCACATGCCTCTAATAATTCTACATTAACTCCATAGGCAGACTTGTATATATTCTGTCCCTATTTTCATCAATACAATGTAAATCACGAGGTACATCACGGCTGTGTATTAGATGTATGCCTGGGTGATCAAGTGGAAGCCTTCCCTACACCCTGCAACAAGGTCAATAAACACAAGCAAAAACAAGTTCACATCTACTTGAGATGTAACTTTGTGAGCATTTCCATCCATTTCCCCCAAAGCTAGAATGATACTCATGGGGCATTGCAAGAAACTTGCAATTGAATGCAAATCGAGCATAACTCCCAAAATTGAGCATAAGTCCTCCAATTAAATGCAAATCTGCAATTGAACGCAAGTTACGTTCAATCCTGTTGCAAGAAAAAGTTGCGCTTGATCACTTGAGCGTAGATTAAGCGCAAGCTTTGCATGCAATTGATTGATAGACAGACAGACAGATAGATAGATAGATAGATACATACATACATATAGGTAGCTAGATATACAGATAGAAAATATAGAATTTTAATTAGAAAGACAGAGAGGAGATGATGGATAAATTGATAAAATAAGTGTACTCAAATCTCTAGTACAAGATGTTTTGTTAACACACTTTATTTAACACCTCCCGATTGGGCCCCATTTCATAACGACTAATGCAATTTTGCCATTATAGTATTTACCAGTAACAGGGCTCAACAGCCAATCACAATCAAGGCTTCCAAAGTGGTTACAATATGGCAAAGTTACAGTACATGTAACTCTTTATGAAACGGGCCCCTGATCTCAGACATTTCAGGATCGTTTCTTTTCTCGAGCCTGAACGCACCATCCATCCATGCTTACATTCTCTGCACGACTGGCCAAACTCCATTTTTAAGGAGAGCAGTTTTATTGGCTGTGGGGATTTGAGATGTGAATGTGTAAATCCCACGCTCCCTCTCACAAAGTGCATTTTTATTGCTGGACCTAACTAGAAGTGATTGCCTGCCTCACGTTTTTCAGGTACAACAATTTCCAGGTATTTTCTTCTTTGGCACTTCATCGCCTTCATAATTTCCTTCCTTCCACCACATGTCTATTTGCCTTCACTTTCAAATATTGAGCCTGAAAGTATTCAATCTATATCTTCAAGTCTGCGATGGTATTTGTATATATTTGTGTGTCTGTCTGTTTTTCCTGGTTTCAATCCCCCCCACCCACCCCCTCACAATGTCTGATATATCAGTCTTCCTTCCAATAGAAGACATATCTTGTAATCAATAACCGCACAATAAAGTGCCATCAGCTTTCAAATTTCAACTAACAATTAGTATTGCAACTTGTAATTCTTGCTCATGCACGTAACCACAGTCCAAATTCCATTCATGTAATCTTACAGCGATTAATGAAGAACTCTCTCTATGCGGTACAAATATGTCATATGTAGGGGACGGGGATCGCCCTTTGACCCATGCATCATTTTCATAATTGGGTCAATTCTGGTCTCAACATTAGACACACGTGACTGAACCCTCAAGATGAAATGAAACATCCATTTATCTCACAAGACACCATATGCCAATGAAAGAGATTGATATTCCTAAATTATTTCAGTTCTCTGAAATACAGTCTTTGCTTATAAAGGTCAAGTCCACCCAGGAAAAAAGTTGATTTGAATCAATTAAAAAAAATCAAACAAGCAGAATGCTGAAATTTCATCAAAATCAGATATGAAATAAGAAAATTATGAGATTTTAATATTTTGCTTATTTTTCACAAAACACTTATATGCCCAGCTCGGTGAAGGCAAATGAGAGAGTCAATGATGTCACTCACTCACCATTTCTTTTGTTCTTTTAGTGTTTGAATTATACAATATTTCAATTTAACTATGAATGGTGAATATCAACTGTAGATTTAACAATAGTAAATTTACATGTTCCTTCCTTCAAACAAAATTATACAGTTTGATGATTTACCCTGTTAAAAAATGAATTCTGCCATTCTCATACATGTAGCTTCAGCACCAGACACGCATGGTTTCAGTAGGTAATGGGTTAAGTGCCTGTAGCTCCTGTGTTTTCTAGGATCTGTGTTAACATCATTTACACACTAACAATTGTTGACGGAAGGAATCTCAACCTATGTCTGTCATCTTAGGAATGTTATACATGCAAATGATATGTACACACAAGTGTTGCTGTCTTGTTATTTTCTTCAAGAGATCATGTTAATTACACAGACTTGCAGCTTTGAGATCGAATGCATTGAGTGATCACCTCAAAGTCGTGATCGATCTGAATCGATGACCAATAGTGGGGTCCAGATAGAATACAATCATTTTTTCTTCATGTTTTATAATGTCATAATTAATGCCAATTACAACATTGAGAGCTAAGAGGATATAAAGAATTTCAAGTGATTTTTCTCCCTTTCTTTACTGTCTATTTTCATATTCTTTCTTTCTTTATAATTATCTTTATCCTCTTTTCTGTATACTTTCCTCCAAGCTTTTTTTTTTAATTCCCTTTTCTCCTTCTCCTTTCTTAAATTACCTCTCCAGTATTATATTTTTTTTAATTATCTGACTGGTTGAGCAAATGCACTGTAAAAACTAGGGCATTCAAATTGATACCATATGGTGTCACTAGACTAGAGGGCCACACCTTGAGGTGTCGAAATAACATCCTGGAGATGGAAGATAACACCAAAGAGTGAAAGAGTAACAACTAAAGGTGTTGTAATATCAACTAGATGTGTGTGAAAACCAAATATTTGGAGTGTTTTGCTGTGTATATGCACAGAGTGGACTAGATTTTCAACAGCCTCTCCAAAAACCAATCCTGCATTTTCGGTATCTAAACCCCTTTTCATATATACCACCTCCCCTCTCTTTTCTCAGTTTTTCTGTTCTCTTTTCTCTCCTGCCATGATATCACTCAAATATGAGTACAGTGATGTACACTAATGTATTTTGAGGTCCAACTCTATTCATATACACATATTCCAAATAAATTGATGAGAACAATGTTGATATTTGAGGTTCACGCAAGTTCACCTCCATATACTAGTATTCCAAACTGATGAGCGTGATGTTGTTTTCGAGATCCAGGAGAGTTCATGCACAGGTAGAGTGGATTGAGGAGCACTATGTGATTTCCGCGGCCCAGATTGAGAGTCAGAGTCGGCCTCTCTGAACCTCTCATGCTTCAGTTATTAACATGGTGATCAGCGGCTGCCTACCCAATGGGGAAAGAGCAAAACAAAGTCATGGTCCACAGACACCATCCGTCCTGGACTCGGGAAGGATAATTATTCAGCACCAAAATGTATGTCATAATATGGTTACCTATATATAATTAACGTAGATGGTCCTATGGGAATTAGAAAAAGAATAACAGTCTTATGCATGTTACATACATTTAAACACATTTCCCCCTTCTTCAACTTAACATAATATAAATATTGAAGCAACAGGAGGTGGTAATTATAATGAATTTCTGGTGTAATACCTGAATTCTAATTGAATACTTTAGTCAAGATAAACATCTGAAACATATTCAACGAGTAGGGTCCCCTGACTAACTTCCAGTTACATATACTCCAAGGACACATATAAAACAAACAAGTGTTTTACGATTATCTAATTTTTTCATTAGGCCTAAACTTGAATTGAAAAATTCCCAAGATATTTTAAATCATCAGATTAATTTGTTTTTATCCTTTTTGTGTCTAATATATATTATATTCATTTGAATTTGATTTAAGAATTTATACCCAGTGTGGAGAGATGTTATATGGAAATGATGAATGATAATTTTTGCTCATTTACCAATTATTGACCAAACATGTTGATACTTGGCTACGTTTCTTTCTTTTCAAAATAGGAGCATTATTTATCAAAGATTTATTAAATTTCAATTATTCAATTATAATTAAATTGATGACATTTCCCTTCATTCTCTTGTACTAGTTTATGTTCCCATTATTAAAGATCTTGAAGGGAAAATTTAGAATATAATTATATTGTGAATATATGGATAGTTTTAAAGAAAAAAAATGTTTCCAACCCCATTGCTTGTAATTTGATTCATTAGGAAGTGATATATATGATAAATGAGTTCTTGAGAGTTACACACACCACACAATGTTCGGCACCAATTTTGTTGACTCTGCGGTTGTAAAAATTGTTATCGCTTGGTATAGCAGACAATCTTTACCAAATCTTTTTAATGCTATTGCAATGGTATTTAAGTTCGGCACCAAGTTTGTTGACTCTGCAGTTGTAAAAATTGTTATTGCTTGGTATACCAGACAATCTTTACCAAATCTTATTTAATGTTATTACAATAGTATTAAAGTTTGGGTTGATTCGCTCCCTTTCCTTTCTGTTCACATGTCCTCTTTATATCCATTAAATTAAAAAATATATATTACTATCATTTTCATATTTGACAATAAATGATTCAGTATCATCATGTAGATATGAATGTGACAATACATAACTTTACTGCGAATTTGCAATTAACGTAGTAACCTTCTCTCTACCTGTATCCATATAGATTTTAAACAAGAATTTATACTGCCAGCTATCATTTTAAGATTTGCCAAGCACAGACCCACGCAGTCTGTTGACATTATGCCTTGCACTGACGCACACCACATCCAGGAAAGATAATGCTTTCAATTCTATTTACATGTCCGTTCAAATGTTGCTTCATGAAATGTCAGAGCCATTCTACAAACAATCCATAATTGAGTTTGCATTCTGAGTTGAAAATCACTTTAAGATATAATTGAGTTATGGCAATGTGGAGATAAAGTCCACTATGAAAGCACAGTATATCGCAACCAATTGTTTATCATGAGGAGATGTAAATACATTTGCATGCTATTACTATACAAGAATTTGGTTGATTTAAGAAAAAATTATTCTAGGTCGTGTTTGAACAAAGCAATATTAATAAGGAATTATGTTTAAGTGAGTTTGCTTTGATGTTACTATACTATGTAACATAAGAGAGATATGCTTAATTGTACCATTGATTTGTTTACTTCATGTTACAGGGTCCATAACTGACATAGATGAGAAAGTTCTGAAGTATTGACTTTGACCAAAACCCAACGTTCTCTTTAACGTCTTCCACCAAACATTTGCTTTTAGCCATTTATCACTCAAAAATTCCACTTCTGTCAACAAATGGAAAAGAAACATGAAAGCAGTAATCATCATCCATGCTGTGTGTCATGACAAATATTGTCATTACCAGAAAAGGGCAAAGTCTGATGCACAAATTTTGAGATTTTCTCCATTTGCAGTGCCAGCTTGACGATGAAGGTGAGTTTGACTGAACAAACAGGAAAAGAAAATAAGATCTTGACTGAGGGATTGAAATAAGCCAAGCATTTTTCGGAAGGTGTCTTGTACGGATAAGGTTTCCTGTAATACACTATCCTTACATTTTTCTATGATCAATGAGAGACAAACATAGAGATTATAAATCACAATATATTTATATATACGGCTCTGCAGTAAACTCAAGATTTAAAAAAAATTGACTTAAAATTTGTTACATGATGCTGTTCATCACATGGGGTTGGAAAAATAGAAGTGAAATCACACCTCTACGGTCTGCATTCTCTATCTACATTTGTCTTGTTAAAAACTTCTTATTTTGTGATTCTGAACTCTGAAGTTTTGAACCAGAAAAGATGACAGAAAAAAATATTAATGGAGATATCTCACAGAGAGCTTCCCACCTCATTATCACAAGCCATTCTTCTCCTTCTCATTTTTCATTCGCATCTTTTATTCTCATTCATCAGCCTCACCTATAAAAAAATTCCCTTATTTATATACACCTCACAAACCTGATGAGAATCGCTTTACAAAATGTAAACATGAAACAGAATTCCCATTTGAACAATTTCTTACAGGGTAAACACAGATTTGTCACCCTGGGAACAATAGAACACATGTTATCATTTCATACATTCAATGCCAAAGCAAAGAATTCAAAATTCACTGTACTATTGAAGCTTTGATAATTGTCATCATCTTTTGTTGGCTAGTATATTTGTAAAGTGATGGATCTATGTTGGATGTCATTGAATCGTTGGCTTATAATGTTGGGGAGCGCCATATGTTGCATTTTCATTTTTTTTATCATAGGGAGAACATGCAGGGCTGTAGTGTGTGAAATACAAACAAGGAATCTAGAATAGAAGTTAGTTAAAAACTAGACAAAAAACTTCAGCCATAAAATCCTTCTTCATGAAAATGAAAGAATGCCCAGCTCTGCAAGATTACTATGAACAACTATTTATTGACAGACTTCACCTTACATGTACATGTACATTTCCTTATGAAACGGGACACACTATGATAAAGCAACTTTTTCTATATGAGCCTCATAAATGTGTCCGAATCGGCTCTCTCCGCAATTAAATTGCTCATGAATTCAATTTTGCCAATGTGTCTGCAACTCAAATTGCCCTACATTTTGCTATTTCAATGATGCAAGTATCCTGTCCTTTGATTTTAAATTGAAAAGCAATTGAACAAGAGGATGCTAAATATAAAACCAGATCAGTTGATCGTACACATTTTTTGTACTATTTAGTTTTGAAAAGCTGCTAAACTATTTAACTCTTAGGTGCCAATTTGATAAAGTTAGTAGTACTACACAATTTGAATCAATGTATATAAAGTGATGGAAATATATGATTTCAAGAACATAAATGTGGTTTTCAGTATACTTGGTTTTCCTTGTATGCTAGTAATGCTACAACATATATTTCCTTCCCAAAGTGGTACCCCAGGCTGAAAATTTCATCAAATTCTGATATAAAATAAAATAATGATCACCTTACACATTAGATCAGTTGTTAATCCAATTGTTGTGGGACAAATTTCTTTTTTATTCTTTGTCCAATTTTGATGAAATTTTCAGTGTTTTGTCTGTTAGATTTTACTTTATTTGTTCAAATCATATTATTTTCAGCCTGGAATACCCCTTTAAAAGTGCAGATTTCGCAGAGGAACCATCCTCTCTTTAGCGAGACACCCTCCCAAAAAAAAAAAGGATTAATAATATGGTAAAAAGGATGTCACTATTATTGAAATAATTTAATATGAATTCTTAAATTTATTCATTAGTTAGGAAAGTTTGGCTTTGTAAACTTCAAGATTAATAATAGGTTTCCTATCAAATCCGTAGACCTACATGAATGCATCAACATAAACAGAAACGACATTACAGTACAGAGAGAATCAAACAAATTAGGAGCTTTAAAAAGAACAAGATAACGGTGCATTACACTGTTTGTACGTCATCTTTCAGATGAATATGTGTTTGATGCAATCACCGAGGACATGCTTGGTTCGGGGATGGGCTATCAACTCCAAGTACAATGACTGCAAGTGACATTTCACTCGAGATTTGCCCCTCGATAGCGAGAAAAGGAAAACCAAATCGGCTGCGCGAAAATTGATGTGATGACAAGTGAATGAGAGATCCCAGTGGAAAAGAGAGGAAAAGTACAGTGGAATGAATGTGGTACATTATCATGGTTATGTAATTACTCCTTGCAGTTTCATGCTTATTAATATCAGACTTGATAGAAGCATGGACCGACATGGAAGCACTCATGCACAGGGAATGTATTTTATTGGAATTCAAACTACATTGAGGCCATCCCCAATAATTTGTACTGATTGAATTTCCTTGAAGATTACTCTCCTGGAAATTGATGTCTAGAAACAGAGTACTTTAACGCTTGATCATGTTCCTGATTCATTTGAACTTGCTTGTTGAGTACTCGATATGTATTAAGAAAACCAATAGGCCTATATGGAAGTTAGTTGAAAGAATACAATCCTTGATAAAAATGAAAGATTGCACAATGACGAGAGGAGAAGGGGTAGAAGAGGCTGTCAGAAGTGAAAAAGATGGAGAGAGAGCAGGAACAGGGGCATAGAGAACAAAGATTGAGAGAAGAGGAGAAGGAGGAGGAAAAGACAACAGAGGTAATTAAACAAAAATTCAAAAACAATGAAGGATCATTACAATACAAGCAAAGAAAGTATGCTACATTCACGTAGAACAGAAATGAGATGGAGAAAGGGAATAAAATGAAAAATACTGAGAGAAGCAATAAATATGAGGAAACAGGGAAGGCAAACCGCCCTTATATCTGCCGCAGCCATGCATGGCCCCCAATTACTCTAAGGTTGTAGAGGCTCGATAGGATGGTGAGTTGTACGTCGGCGTTTGTGAATGCCATGACCGATTAAAGCGAGGGCTGCCACATTAATCGTTGGAACGTGCCAAGGTATGCGGCACCGGGCAGAAAGGAAGCGCCAAATCAGGGTGGATTAGTGGGGGTGATGATCCAAGCTGGCAGGTTGGTGTGGGATGCGGAAGGACTTCAACTTCATGTATATAGATAGATGGTCAAGGGATATATCAAACGAGAAAGACAGAGAGACAGACAGAGAGACAGACATAGAGATGGAAATAGTAATAGAAAGATGGGAGTGAACAGAAAATAGAGTGTGTGCAGTGATGGAGAAAGAGAGAGAGAGAGAGAGAGGGGGGGGGGGTAAACTACAAAGACTTGACATTGTATGAAGAACTAACCAAAAAATGCTTTATTAATCAACATCTTCATGATAAGAGTAAGAATCATTTATGACAGAGATCTTTGTAATTGTATTTGCAAATTCAAACGTTTCAAAGGTCCATGCTTGTGTAGATTTGCCAGTTATCCCACATCTTTCGTTTAGGGTTTTAAAAGACATCTGTTTTCATGGTCAATGAAAAATCTCTTTAAAGGACAAGTCCACCCCAACAAAAACTTGATTTGAATAAAAAGAGAAAATTTCAACAAGCATAACACTGAAAATTTCATCAAAATCGGATGTAAAATAAGAAAGTTATGGCATTTTAAAGTTTCGCTTCATTTCACAAAACAGTTATATGCACATCTCGGTCGGTATGCAAATGAGGAACTGATGACATCACTCACTCACTATTTCTTTTGTATTTTATTATATGAAATATGAAATATTTTTATTTTCTTGTCATTGTCATGTGAAATGAAGCTTCATTCCTCCCTGAACACATGGAATTCCATTATTTTAACATTTTGTGCTTCAGGCAAAGAGGTCATAATCGTCAAATTCGTAAAAATTGAAATATTGTATAATTCAAACAATAAAAAACAAAAGAAATAGTGAGTGAGTGACATCATCGACTCTCTCATTTGGATGTAACTGGCTCGTTCATATATATATTTTGTTAAAAATAAGCGAAACTTTTAAATGTCATAACTTTCTTATTTTACCTCTGATTTTGATGAAATTTTCAGCATTGTGCTTGTCTGATTTTTCTTTATTGATTCAAATCAACATTTTTCTGAGGTGGACTTGACATTTAATGCAACAATGGTTGAACTTTCAAAGCTATGATTCAAGGGTAAAATTATTTGTATTTGTACGCACCTGAGTGAAACTGCGATACCATCTAGATTATTATGCTCTTTTTTTAATATCAAACTTTCTCACTGACAAACAGGAAAATATTGTTCATCTTTATCCTTGGCATTTGATAGGATTTTATCATCCTATAAGATCACCCAAGGGTAACTTATCCACCAAGAGATGTATTCCTACACATTCTATTTTTAGGTGCTATTTTTTCACACTAGGGTAACTGTTGAATATGGGGGCTTTTTCATTCATTTTAGCAACTAGCAATTATGCGGTTAATACAAATATCAATATTCTGTCTTAGGTAGAGCGTTGATTTTCAAGATATTCTTGAATATTTTCTGTGGCAGGGGACTCCAGAAAAAATGATCATCCCAAAGCATTCCAATTAGGAAAATTTAGGGGCTATTCGGGTCATCATGAAGATAATAATGCCCGTCACCCTCATGCATTTTGCATGCTGTAAGAATTAAAATATTAAGCTTTCAAATACATGAGCACCCTAGATACATCATGCATTGCCAAGGAACAGCAAAGAATTTGGCATAAACCCAAAGCTAAACCAAAAAAAAAATACTAAACTTGACTTGGAGTATCCCTGTTCAAAATGCTTATAAAAAAGTTCAATGATGAACAGATGTCCACAGAACTGAATACCTGACACAGGAAAGCAAATGGGGAAAGTCAAGAGCAAGGTTAGGAAATGACATCCTCAAGAGAGCAGTTACTTGATAGGTCTGTCCCCTTTGATCAGATGACAGGTGAGGTTGGGTTGTCTCTGACAGCCCTGGATGTCCCCTGCAAATAGCATCTGATCAAGAACACACAAGGTCAGTTTCCTGAACTAAGTTTGGACTCAAGGAGGTGTCTACATACGCTCCTCTGGTGGATTTGTAATTTTGCTTGGGTTCCACGTCTGCTTCATACCTTAAGGTTTATACAGATGGGCCAAGGCAACAAGACAAACAACATTCTCCAGAAATAAACAGAAAATCCCTTTTAGAAAGGTTTAAAAAAAGACTTTCATGAGGATGATGGTATCAGTAACTAAAAATTGATTATTCCATAATTATCATTGTTGCTTACGTATCATGACTGCAATTATTTATTATTTATTTGCTATGTTTTGAATTTCCTATCCTTAATTAGGAGGGGAAAAATCAGTACCTAAAAAAATATTTGTGACAGGATGTGAAACAGTCATGGTCATGGACATATATTTCAGAAAAAGAAATGTCTGACTTCCCTCATGAAATCAAGGTGTCCCCTAGCATTCATGGATTCTGAAAGACCACTCTACTGACTTATGTTAGATTTTAATAATCATATCACACCTGCAAATCAACCATGTACTGTTACAGCACAGGTAACATTAACAATAGTCAAGTACATCATTGGAAATGGAAGAACACTGCAACCAGTCAATGAAAGGTCAGGCATCCCTCTCACATTTCAAAATATGATGTTGAGAGACTATTGTAATGAAGAGTCCGAACCCTATAGGAAAGTAACATAATACGGATTCAGCTCTTGGATCATCCTTGATAAGCTGAGTGATGCCTTTGACATGATATCCTCTAGCAGCTGTCAACGCCTGCATTTAATCTGGACTGGACTTCAGCGCTTCAATGGAAACAAAGCTATATATTCACCAGTCCGATGATGTATCCAATGATGTGGCCCATGGATCCCCCTCATCCAAATCAAGCACTAACTTCCTCTTCACAATAAGTTCACTTTATACCTAATTTCTGAATTGAAATCAATCTCGCTACAAACCACTGGGAAATGGTATCATTTATGTTCTGGATCAAGAAGCACAATAACCTATTTAAGCAGGTTGAAAAAAAAAATCACATCTTGTTTCCAACTGGATAGTATTGTTCTCTGGAATCTATCTGAAGATGTAATTGTAGAAACATGTGCAAGTGGCATATATATATATTAACTGTCCTTTTGTAGGCATGAAGGACCTCTTTTGTGAAGCTGAAATTTACATTACTGAACCGATTATTATATCCTCTCCTTCTTAGACAATTAATAGATAATAAATTTAATAAATCCTAATTGGCATGCCTCTCTTCAGCATTTTCATTCAATTTGATAACCACCACAACTCATTAAAAAAAGGATGTTTTAGCATGTACTCGATGTCCCGATCACAAAAGTACTCCATATTTCATACTGGCAAAAAACCCTGGTATTTCTGATCTCAGCAGGATTCTGGATCAGGAAACACCACATATTTTTGTGATCATAAATGCGAACACTTAAAATGTCTGCAGATATAAATGATTACCTAGAAGAACAGGAGATATAATCACTTAATCTCTGAACCATTGAAGTGAAACTTGGCACAAATCTTAGCTTGTAATACATGGGGAAAATAGACATCCCATGGCCATACAGTTGAAAGTCACCATTTACTACAGCTGCTATGGAACATGACCGTATTAGGAAGGAAATTGGAATGAATTTGTTTAGAAGACAGGGAGGGCAATAACTTCCTGCTTAATGGGTCAGTGCCCTATGTATGCACTTGATTATTGAAACCTGACACCAATGTTTTTAGAGATGTCCTCCTACAAAACATTACATTGGAACAATTGAATAACAAATGTGCTTAAATACCCCCCCCCCATAAATTCTGTTTTGATTGTATACTGTACATAACCAGGAAAAAATATTCTACCATTGAAGCCTCCTTTTAATTATCCTAGTGAGTCTCATAAAATCATTCACAATTTGAAGAAATATTCCATATGACATAATTTCTTGAAATATGTGACAGTGCAGATTAAACCCCATTGAACTCAGTCACTCATTCATCCATCCATGTATTCATTCTCACATTTTCATTTTTTTTTGGGGGGGGGGGGGCGGGGGGGGGTTGAGCACCCAGCTAATCAGTTTCTTCCAACTGAACAAAAATAACTTTTTGCATGTTTTTGTAAAATTAAGATAGTTTTGCATTCTGCCAATCAAGCAAATTCAACCACTGCAAAATCACAAACTCCTTGAACCCATCAATTGATTAAATTCCCCAAATCAGAGAAGCATTTAGAAAACACTACTTGTAATAATTTCTCCCGACATCAAGCACGTCATCCGAGAGGTTAAAAAAATCAGGTTTTCCTGTTTTGAAAATTGAAATGCAAACGATGGAAGCTTATCTCGATCCACATTAGCATATGAAAAAGTCAGACTTCCCTTTCATATCTTGGATGGAATCTTTCCCATACTTAAATAAATATGATTCATCAACACACTGATCATGCAATTTTAAGATGCTTCTAAGATTCCTTACCAATATCTAGGATGATATCAATACTCCTTTTACAGTCTAATATTAAATATGTTGCATGTAAAGCATAATGATTCATTCCTATTGTTGAGTATCCTGAAGGAGTAATAAAAATGCCAACAGGTTTTTATATATACTCTGATTTCATGTGAAAGCATCCTGACATAGCAGTTTGGACCCTCTTTTTTTCAAGGGTCATGCTTTAGAACCCTCATCCCAGAGTTAATTTCTCTTGCATCATCCACAGTTTACTGCACTTGACACAGATATCTTCCTCGGAAGATTTAGCACCCATATGGCAGCTCAGCTATAACAATCACATTATGTTTTCTTTCTTTTTTCAACATAACAGCAAATGCAATACTAAAGGTAACACTGCCTAATTCAAATCTCTTGGAATCACAGATATTTATCTGTATGACTTTGGCTTAATATGACATAGGAGAAGCAAATGAGACAGGTTTTGCTGTGTGGTCTGAAAAAAATGCTTTGAATCAGGTGATTATTCATTGTGAAATGTCAATGACTTATTTAGGATCTACTGTAGCATGACTGCGCATAATCAAATACACAGAGGATAGTGTGTTAAATTCAAGTTGAAAATACTATCACAATTCACATAGGGGAAAATATGTATGATCCTCAAACATAAAAGGATCTATGATATGCATTATTTTCATCCAAGGTTTCCTATATTCTTAAAAGATGGCACTTAACATCTTCAATCTCCCATCACACATCGTATCTCTTTTAAGCTCTGATGAATCTACACAGGCAGTTCAAATAATTCCAAGGAATTTTCTCTCAGGAAATTCTGGGTTAAGTTATGCACCTGTTTCTAAAATAGCCCAACTGTGTATCTTTTAAACATTTACCATCAAATATTGTATCTATGTAGAGACTGAAGCATGTGACGTACACAACCAAACTCAAATAAACCATAACTGAGCTTCAAACTTCCATGAGTTGAGCATCAAGAAATTTGAATATTTCCAAACTTCAATCAATCCTACATTATGTGCTGGTGCCGGAGCAGATAAATTGTTTTCCTTCTGTCCTGTAAAATGCTTTAACATCTGATCAAGCGGCCATTTGGTTATGATTTACATTCCCCACAGTGGCATAAGTCACAATAAGTCACAGAAGCAATTTTGAAAACCCCATTAATGTTTCATGTGGCAAATGCATAAACACATGAAAATACTGAGTTCACAACTCATAATTACATTTCCTTTCTAAACTAATTCATAAAGTTGTGGTTTTTTTTTATTAAAACAAAAACAATGTTTCCTCATCATGTGAATTTTATTTTTTCCACCATGATTCCCAACATTCATCTCTAGAATAGTTCATGAAGGAAAAAAAGGGGTTAACATGCAAGTGATTTTAATAGATTACAGAGACTTTATCATAGGTATAGCTCCAAAACATATTTCTCTGTTTACAAAATAAGCAAAGTCAAACATTATCAAGCACTCCCCCTTTACTGCAAAGATATATGGCAGAAGATTTGAGAGACAATATAGAAAGTGAAGGGAAACTGTCTAGACTTTGGCTGACCCCAAACTGAACATCCATACTCTTTAGAAAATTGGAGTGAAACATAACCCATGTCGAGAATGACAAAATCTTCCACGAGAACATAGAAGAGCTACTCTATAAGGTCCATGACCATACAGAGGCCGCAGAAACGGCAGGTTCTTCCCAACCCCACCATACATGTATTAAGCCTGGAAGGGGATTTATGTTTATAAAGGTGACATGCATCTTGATAATCTTCTTTCTATTCACCATGTCCTAGTTTTATTTTCGTTTCATTTTCTATTTGAATGCATGTGAAGAATGCTGCAGTACTCTACCCTTGTATGTTCAGATCTACCTCTGATTGATGCTATCAATTTTCATTCAAAATTCCATACATCTCTCTTTCTTTCTACCTCATTTTGTCAATCTCTCACTCTTTCTCTCACTTATTTCTTTTTCTTACCCAACAGAAAGCTAGTAAAGAGTGTAATGATCAATACAAGATTGCTCCATTATTTTTCTGCATGCATATTGAAAGCTTATTAAGCCATCCACTAGCTAGATATTTCTTCCTCTCCTATTACCACCCCCCATCTCTCTCTCCCTCTCTCTTTCTATCTATCTCTCGCTCTCTCTCTCTCTAATGTTCCTTTCTATATCTAAAGCTTATTCAATGTTTGCTGCAAAATCCACATCATTATGTAAACTGTTCTCTCCAAACCTTTTCCCCAAATCTTTTCAGAACTTCCCCATTTCCTTCTCTTGAATTTTCCTTGCAAAGTTGCCACACCACTTTCACATAATTCATATAGAAGTAGTACATCAACCTGTCTTTTTATCTCCCAAACAAAATGATTTTACATTCCAATTTACAAAAATTTGTAGATTTGTACTGAAATAGAATTTCAAAACCACACTCGCCTTCTAAACCACAAGACACCTGTTCTAGATTAGAATTGTAAAAATTTGGTTACTACAGAAAAGCAAAATTCAACCAGGTGAATATTGCAGGATGGCAGATGTAGTGATATATTTTATAATTAAATGAAAAAAAGGGTTCTGAACCAAACTTCTCCAGATTTTTATTATTACCCAGGATTAAATAAGTGACATATCTCCCCATCCCCGAAACAAAATGGCAACTATAAATATCCTATAACAAAATACCTCATCTATAAAGTACTCTAAAAAGCATTAAGGAGGTAAAAGGCATGTGCTTTAGATAGATCAGCATAATCTGACTCCTGCCAAATTACATCTTGAAAAGAAAGCAAGTTAACATATTGAGGGGGACAAAACGGCCTTTATTAGTCCCACACATTCTAAATGATGTATGGAACGCATGGTGGTAAAGCTATCATGCTGTTGTTAATGAACATGCAAATGACAGGTTGGATCTGACATTCTATAAAGTCCAGGCACCATGAAGCAGTGGATTGACAGTGAAACAGCTCTGCCTCATTGGCATTCAAGGACGCATCAAAAGTTCAGCAAAGTTGAGCTCTCCAAAAAAATTTAACTGCACTAGGAAGTGATTAGGGATTTTGTCTTCAATGTGAATATAACTCTTTTTTTTTATTTGCAAAAACACAATAAAAAAACATACCTTCTCAAAAAGGATGAATGAATACTAGGTACCGATGACCACGTTCACTAAACTAACACAGAAATTTTCAATACATTTTCAATTTCATTGAAAGCATTCTGCAACCTCGTGCAAAAACTCCCTATTCACTTATGGACCCATGAGGAGGCGCAATAGCTCAGTCGGTAGAGCGGAGGATTCGTATTCCGGTGACCCGGGTTTAATTCCCACTTGGTGCGCTAGTGCCCTTTGGTAAGGCATTAATCCGCATTACCAGGTCCTTCGGAGAGGACCTTAAGCCGTCGGTCCTCTGGTTGCTTGCTTACAAGCATTCATGCTTTCTTAGCAATCAGGTAAAAAAAATCCCCACCAATCACCAGGATATTCATCTGAAATGATGCAATTCCAGAAGAAAAAGGCTGTAGAAATGTACTTCTTTTCAAATAAGAAGAGCGAAGGTTGATCCAGCATTTACTGACTCATGCCCTGATGTTTATGAAAATAAAATTGAAAACGGAACATCACCAAAATGACGGCATCAGATTCCAACTAGTAATGAACACATGCTATATCATGTGATCACCTTTTTTTCTCAGATATCACAGACCATGGGATTTTTCCTCTTTTTTTACCAGTCATGACATAGCATATATTGGAAGACAGGGTGTGTTGTTAGATCTGGGCCCTGTCTTACAAAGAGTTACGATTGATCCGATCGACCACAACTATGGACGGCCAGCGATGTCAACCTCTAAAATGCAAATTTGTTCAAAATATTTTTTAGATCTGATGTATATTCATGCATTCATCGTTCTCTTGAAGATTCAGCGTGATTCTCCTTGTTTACTATGGAGATTGTGCAAATTTCCTGTAGAAAAAATTATGGTATGGATGGATTTCCATATAGTTGAGATTGATTGGATCAATCGTAACTGTTTTTTGTAAGACGGGGCCCTGTTCTCACACCAAGTTAGGAAAATCAGATTAGGATTGCATGATTTGTCTATTCTATTTTTGAAGCATTCCAAATTTATAACAAGGTGGCATTGTGATAGAGCTTGAGACCTTTACCAGGCCACAACTAGTGGAAGATATAAATCGAGTCAGATATATTTTTAGAATGCAAAAGCAAATGTGAGGATTAGTTTATAGTCATAGATTTTGTCAGAGAAAATTAAAACGTGAAATAATTTCTTGCTTCAATGTATATATGATCTATCATTATTATTAATCATTTCAGCCGTTTTGTCAAATAAAAAAAGGGTTTTCATTTAATTCTTTCAAACAGGCAAATGTTGAAGGAAAATGATTGCAAAACTAGATATCTGCTTTTCCCTCAAATAGTGATTTCCACTTTTATCTGAAGTACATACACTGAATATGACTCTTGGCAGAAGAAAAGCAATAGGAAGAGGCAACTTAGTACTTTAGTCATTTTGACTATTTTCTGGCCACAATGTAGTCATTTCTGACTATAGTTTCGCCCAGTTGAATCTCAAACTATTCATCTTAAGTAATATATTTTAAGAATGTATTATACACTCCAGTATAAAGATCAATCGCACTCCAGTAACAACCGAAGATAATATTTTGCTGGGTCGCTAAATTCTCAAGGGCCATTGTAGCAAGTGTAGAGATGATTTCATTACAGTACCAAGGTTCTGACTCCGCCCATCTATCACCATCTATGGGTTGCCAGGCAACAGAGGTAAAACAGGTCACGTCTTCACTCCCCAGGTGCTGTCTTTCTTAGCACCTTGACAGAGCTAAGCCCTACGCACGCACACACCTGCTATTGTAGGAAACTATCATTCCTTTAAATGAAATCCCACATTGCATGATTCCTAAACCAGGAGATTTCCCCACTTCTTCCACGTCATTATGAAATATGATGACGAAAGCTGGGATTAACGTCTCATTCCAGAATCCTCCAGCTGAGCGCAGAGTCACACTCCTAAATCCTTCTCTAATTTCATCAATAATCATAAATCCACGGCATACACCCCTCCTATACTCTCCATAATGAACTGAGATATCAAGCTAAATTGGTGCATGAGTAATATGGGGGAAGCTATCAAAAAATGAATTTCTAATTGTGTGAGTAAATTATCCAACAATAATCTGAGGGTTGACTGTTTTAATCCATGGCAAGGATTCAGAATCTTTAAATTCTAGCTCTGAAATTTTTAAACTTAAAATGATATTTGTCCAAGGATTTCATCAAATATTACTGATAACACTTCATACAAAACTGACATTTAACATTGTACAAATGTGATGACTAATGGAAAATTAATCACAATTTGATGGATAATATCAAAGCATTTACCAGTGTCTTGTGAACTCCCAGATATTAGATAGCGATGCAATGAATATTGCAAAATATACTGTTATTTTCTTAGATTTAGCTATATTAATATGTATTTTCAATGGTGAGTCTCAAGTCATAGATGGGACGTGTGTGCCTCTTGCGTCCCTGCCTGAAACTGCCACTACATGGTTTCAAACAAAGTTCTGTTCACATATGGTTTGATTCATCAACATACCTTATGAGGAGATGCATTGGTGATGGGATGGTTAGGGCTTTCATAGATGCCTGCAAGGAGCTTGAGGCGGTTGCCAGGGGCGATACCCTGTCGTCCATTGAGGGAGCAGAGCCACCATCCTTCCAGACCACCGGTATTCTGCTCCAAGACGGTCACGATGTCCCCCTTCCTGAACGCTAGCTCGTCTGGAGCTTCGGCAGTGTTATCGTACAGAGCTTTGGCAAGTACATGCTGTAAGGTTGAAAGAAAAAATGTAAAAAGATATAATTAAAATAATGATACTTGCTTATAAAGCAATTAACAACTCTTTATCAGATGTCTCTAAGCAGTTGACATTACAAATAAATGCTGCATTGATACCCTGGATATATTTTAGCATTCAGCTCTGACTAGATAATAAGGAAACATTCCAAAGACATTCATGACAGAAATACCCTAGATCATTTTTTTAATTCAAAGTAAAACTATTTGAAAAAAAAAAATAATTTGCTAAAATCAACCCAGACCAGAAAAGATGATATTAGACACAAACATCACTTCAATATATTTGATTACTTCCAATAGAAATCTATTCAGCTTTAATATTCTTTTCCCCCATTTCTTTACCCCCTCTATCTCTCTCTTTCTCCCCCTTGCTTTATATTCCCTTTTCTCTGTCTGCCTCTCTCTCTTACTCTCTCTTGTGTATCTCTTCTCATTTCTCTCTTGCACTAGTAGAATAATTTAATACATGTAATTGAAATTTATATATCCATGCAGCTTATCCCATTCCCAATCATTCAAATTCATTTCTAACACACAAACCAACAAATTTCATCTATTTTTTTTGGTTCTCTGTCAATCCTACACCCAGGCTACCCGAACAAAAGAAACATCGAGAGTGGGGAATTGTTCATGAATTTGTAGACAGAGAAAATTAAATTGCTTTTCAGCTTTATCACATCTGACAGGGCAAATGGGAAGCAATATGAGAAAAAGAAGAGAACAGAGGGAGCTTTGGATGGGCCAATGGTTTGGAAGAAGAAGTACATAAAGGGGGATTGATAAGATGAGAAATGATGCAGTTGTTTGGTAAGAGACGTTTTGTCCACGCCATCTCCTATGAATATTTGCAACTGCTCTGAATTTGACATTCCCACAAGGACACATTCATATATCCTTACAGTAAACAGGAACTATAGTATCTAACTGAGAGTCAGAAAGGTGCCCACTTGTTAAATTTCTATATGGTTAACAGCCTTCTGGCTTTGAAGAAATGAAAATAGAAGGCTATCAAAAGATTTTTTTCATGGAATATTCATAGAGCTTTTGTATATGGAATGTATTTTGTTCTAGCAGTCCCACTGATTCCACAAAATTGCTGAACTTCAATGTTAATTGCATCAAATAACATTTTTCAGTCCGCATTTGTTAAAGAAGTTACCTCCCTTTTGATAAACATGGGCCTATTACATGATTTTTAGCAACTAGTTTAATAATAACAGAGATAACTCTGCATGCTTTTGCAGCAGTCATCTTTGTTGACTTTAAGAATCAAATGAAACGCCAGAGTCATCAAAGACAAATAATATAAGGTGTGTATGTCTACACTGATAAAGAAATAAGAGAAGTCAATCAAGTATAGGAGAAGGCCGGTAATGCTTATCTATTGATCAATGACCATCTGAATCGTTGGAAATTTTGAAAGCAAAATAGACATTCAATAGTTGAAACAGATGACAGATATTTTTGTCTTTTTTTATCATAATGATGGTTGCGTGATCACTGTTTTGTATTTTCTTCAAAATTGAAGAGGTAAATATTTTGAAAAGTAACTAAGTGAGTTAAATCTATAAGTGACATGAAAATTTGTGAATATACATATATGGAAACTTACATGTTTTGATTTGTTTAGGTGACTTAGAATCAATATTACAACAACCACTCAGGCTTCCTGTAGAATTACCCAGTTTCATTACAAACCACTCACACACCCACAGGTTCAACAATTTGGTCTTTCTCTTCTCAACTAAATCAGAAAAACAAATTATCCAACTTGGCTCAGCTCGACAAGACCAAAACAAGAAATCATTGGTAGGATACAAATAAACAAGCAGAACAGTGCTTGTGGAAGTCCTTAGCAACTTGAAAAGAACATGTTAACCGCAAAGAAGTATTGAGAGGATATAAATAGCAAGGAGCACAGCTTGAAAAGAGAGAGAGATGTCAACACATTTGAGTAAAAGCAAAGGTTTTGTTGACATTTCTTGGAAAAGTTAGCTTTTACAAAATCAACCAATGATGTGATTTGGATATTTTTCCGAAATGTGCTGATTGTTTCTATTTTTGCTAAGTTGGTAATTGTTGTCACTGTAGGTGCACCAACAGGACAATAAATGAATTCAACTACAGCAATAATATTATCGCTATTATGATTTCATGTGAAGATGAAAGTTATGTACATGGAATTATTTATACAAGGAAAAGTGGTCTATGGAAATGAATAGAACTTAGTACAGGGCATAAATTTCAACAGGACAAAATATGACAAGTTAAAAATACACCTGTTTGATCAGTTAAAATTGTGGTAGCCCTTTGAGGGGGCCAAATACATATGGAGCAAAATTATGAGAATAAAAAAATCACAAGAGAGCAAAGCAAGCAATTACAATTATTGATCATCTTAAAAAGAATAGCTAATTTTGTGATAGATTCTGACAAAATGAAATTACATTTCACACATTTTCATTTCCTTTTCTTTCTTTTCCATATAGTTATAACAAATAAAGTGTTTTCTTAATAATATCCTTTGATAAAATAAGGGACATAGTAACTATCTTTATGACCACATATTGGCTATGAATGGATATGATCATAAAACATCCGATAAAAGAGTTTTCTAAATATTCTTTGCTGAAATAAAAAGCTGTGTATCATCATTAACATCCGAATGATGCACTTAATAGTAAATACATTAAGGGAAGAAGAGTCAATTGTGTTTTGTTTTGGGACCTCAAATCAAACAGACTATCCAGCTATCAACAACAGGAACAAAACCACCAAGTCTTTATATCTGCAGCCAAAATGCATTCATTGACTTACCACATGCGCATAAATATCCCGAATATAGTAAACCAAACGAGTTCCATGATGGACCATAATGACAGTAAGATGAAGTCCTGCTCCGCAGGAGAAAATCTGAGAAAATCACTTTCTTCCAAAACCAAACTTCACTTTCCCAAAATGACAGAGGTGTTTTGGAAATGCTCCAACCACCTACAGATATTCTGAGACACCTGCTACCAACACTCCTTGATTCTCTTCCAAATCTCTCCTGTTTGTCCTGCAAACGGAGAGATGTCAACAAGCAAATCTTCTGCCAACCGCAAGACAGGAGCTTCGTATTTATAAGTCAGGGCGGGCTGCAGGATCAGTGTCCAGAGGCATAACTGTCCTGAAGAGCTGAAGCACAATAACACACAGACAGTTGTACATTACGCAACGTGTGTGCGGAATAGTACGTAAACATAGACCCTTGAAACGAAGTACATCCCATCTTCACTTAACGACAAATCCTTCATTCTGACTCGTTTAGGCAATATCTGATTGTTATCAGGAGTTCCGTAAAAAGCTCTAATGCAAACCAAATGAGAGAGATTTAGACCTTTTTCCCTTTTCCCTAGGTCATTCCTGGGATTCTTATTGACATCACTGTTCTGTACTTCTCCCTCTCCCTTTATTTCCTTTTCCAAGAGTATGATGATACAAGTACAATCCCAAGTTCTTGCTTTATTTATCAATTCACACTTTTTTGTCAACTTCTGGTGGACTACTTGTTATCTCACTCTTTTATTATTTACCAAATTCGTTTTATTTATGTATCTTCTTTATTTATTCATATTTGAACCAGGGTAGATCATTCAACAAAATTTGATATTCCATGAAGTCCTGGCTTGACAAACGCAATAAAACTATGTACAATTAAAAACAATGAATGAGGATGAATTCATGAACAGGGATTTAAAGGGTTTGTAAGGGATAACACAGATACTCTATTTTTAATCCACTATCTTTATCCTTATTTCATAAATGATTTAGCATTAACAAATAGACTCCTACAATTAATCATTCTAAAATCATTGTATTAATCTTGACATGATCTCTGTCTTTCTCTCTCTCTTGCCATTTTTCTCAATTTTACCTTTTAAAGCCAAAAAAGGACATAGGGGCCTACAGGTAGTAACTGGTACCTTTCTGGCTCTGGCAAACAATTCTTTTGAGTCAACGCTCAAGACGTTGCGAAAGTCTGTTGTCCTTCTATCCAGAGCCTTCATAATCTATTCCATACTTTCTTTACCCACTATACATCATCCGAGGTTGTGTTCACTTGCTAACATAACAAATACAAATCATTACCCTAAACCAAATATGGTCCATGCGGCCTGCGTTCAAGCAATTTTTTTTTCAAAGTTGGATATCCCATGTATCAAGCCCAACCATTGCACAGTTTGACTCATGAAGTAGAAGTCAACTTAGATCTAAGAAACGTTTAATTAACACACCTTTCTCATTATATCATGTGCGCATGTTGAAAGACACTTATTTTCATGAACCAAAATTAAAATCACTAGAATACAACCACGGTTTGAACTAAATGCCTTTGAAAACTGTTCTTCTACTAGTTCTAGGGTTAAAAAAATACTGAATGATGCAATTAAATTGCATGAAGAAAAAAAATGCCTTTTCTGAAGGAGTTAATTTAATGTTGCTGATTTTACAGCCTCTATTCCCCCACAATATACTTCTGGAGTGCATGGAAATGGGTACAAATCAACAATATACTAGTACAAACGAGACAGCGCACATCTGCTATACCAACCCTTTGACATTCATGAGCCAAAAGCTCCCAACAGCCAAGGCAAAGACCTGTTCATGATGATGATGTAACTATATTACATGTTGGAATGCCTGACAACTGTTATGGGAAAAACATGAAACACAAAATATCTCTTTTTTTTCAAGGTGGGGGGGAGGGAGAGATTTTCTGCAACAAATGTTACCACAAACAAAAATGCAAGTGTCACGGCATTCTGGCGCTTCTTGATGCATCATCTGGGGCTCAAAAGTTCAACAAAAAGTTATTATTTTATAGAAAAGGTTCAGTTTCCTGCCTGCCTTTCTGAATCGATCCATCCACCTTCTTATCGACTTGACGGATAAATTAATTTTGACAATTTGAGTGACAAGTTACATGTGAATCACTAGCTTTTCACAAACTCTTGTTTGGTTCGGATCCAAAAACCAATTTAAATACTAGTATCCATGTCAACAAATACACATATAGCTACACCATAGGACAAAGAGGACAAGTCCATCTATCCATCCATCCATCCATTCACCTATTGCTCTCTTTGTCTATCTATTATCTATCCGCCTGTAATATGTCTTCCTGTATCTAAAAGCATATTTATAATGCTTTCTTAATCTCGTTTCTTTATCATCACAATCTATACCATGTATACAGTGTACATGATATAGGGTTCACGCCATCACTTTTATATTTTTCACTTTTTACCATCATCTTTTATTCCTTTCACATATCACACTTAACCTCTATAATTAAGTACACCTAATCGCCGTCATAAGAAACTTGATGACCTGAGTGACCTCAGGCAAGCGTTGCACACGATAGCTGAATCACCTCTCCTATGCCGTCAGCACATTAGACCCTGTATCCTCAATGTCCGAAACATCGCGCTGCACAAGGGCTATCGGCCCAGCATCTCTATGCCAATCTTCCTATGACGCAAACAGGCAGCTTCTAAGGACGTTGAAGAAACTTTCTTAAACCCGTCACCGTGGTTAATAATACAACCAGGAAGTGTCTTAAGTTCATTGGTGTTGTCACTGAGACGTATCTCATGGCGATCAACAAACTGGCATAAAAAATAAAGACTGAACGAGGGAGGAAGCAGGCCTCAATTTACACAGCAATTCCCAGAAGAATTTTAAAATTGTATTATTTTTCAAGTGGATAGGCCCTTAATATATGGGATGAAAGAAATGAATAAAGGGGTGGATGTTTACTGTAGCCCTTATTCATAACTAAAGCCATTGGTCAATATTGATTTGACTTTCACAAAATCTGAGCAGCAAGGTCCCTTTTGCCACTCGTGTTGGTGATACAAGGTGTAAAATAAAAGAAAATAATGGTTCATAAACAATTCATATAGAATGGTGTTAGACTAAGACCCTGATCTGATCTATTTTCTTGAACTGGTTTACTGAAACCAGTTTTGAAGGTCACTCCTCATCACCATCTCCTGAACTGGTTTCTTGAGCTTCTTCATGTAAAGTGGTCTTGGTTGCTACGGGTATGCTTTCAGTGTAGGCACATGTTTCGCGCGAAATATGAAAACGCAGCAGAGGCATTCTACACACAATGTGCACACACTATGAAATGGTCTTCCAACCCAGTTTGAAAATCCACCTCACAATGTGGTGTTCAAGAACGCTTTGCCACAAACAGATTTAAGTGTAGGCAAGGACACAACCCGTCTTCGGGAAGTGACCTTCACCTGGAAAAGTGTAGTGTGTGCATGTCGGGTGACCCTACTGATAGCATACCCATATCAACAAGACAACTTTATGTGAAGTGGACCTGGAAACTGCATGCAGTTCGGGAGATTGTAAGGAAAATGCTAGCCATGTGCTCTTCTAAACTGGTTTCCTAAACTGTTTTAAGAGAAACCAGTTCAAGAAAGTAGATGAGAACGGGTTCTTACTGTTCAATCTTGTGGTTTCATGAGACGGAAAAGTCACACTCTACCTACCAGTCCCCATGGAAATGATAGTATCCCATGCATGGCAACATATACCCAAATTAGGACAACCTCTGATGTCATAATGCATTTTGTCTTTCTTATCACACATCCTGATACTGTAAAATCTGTATGCTGATATTTCAAGTGGGGAAGAGCAATGGCTCACAGCATTAATGTCCATATCTATTATTTGTCCTCCAAGAATAACAATGATGAAAATAAAAAACTGGATACTGATTTAATATGAAATATAAGCATTGCTGAAACTTATATTATTACAAGGCAGACATGATCATGACATCAACAGCCCACCTATTGCATATTCATGATGGGCATGCATATTACAGTTTTCACAAAATCATATTTCTAAGCTTTAACATTTCAATAACTTCATCATTTGTTATCAGATTTTGATGAGATTTTCAGTGTTTGGCTTGGTGAATTTTACTCTCAGCCCGGAGTAATGCCATCAAATACAGAAAACACAAGGGGTAAGCAAGGATGATGAAAGAGTCCAATAAAACTGAAGTGTGCTACTTCATATCACTGCACACAAGCAACCTAACACCCTTTTGGTAGTCAGGAAATGAGATAATCTATTATTGCATGTATTCATGCTAACAAAAAAAAATGAGGAGAGAGTAGCATTTGTGACATTTGCTACATTCGTGTTTGGTGTTCATTTGGAGCATACAGGTAAAGCCACAATGTCTTACAGATATCTGACTGACTTTGCCTGATATACACATGTATGTAGAGTTTAAGTCAGGACATTATTATACTGTCTAAACACAGAATTTACTTAAGATCCTTTGCACTTAACACTGGTACCTCCTTAATTCCCCGTAAGATAGCACCTTCATTAAACAAACCTTGTGTCCAAAAACAGGCTCACAAAGGTTTGTTATCTCTTATTTAGCATTACACTTGTCAGGTCTGTATTCCCTATCTTTTAAGAAGAAAAATGCAGCAATCATGAGAAATAAATTTTGGGTTATTTGGGTTACATAGGTGCAATTTTGGATTAAGAATTGAATACAAAAAATATTTATATAATATTGACTGGCATAGAATGAGATACAAACCTTTATTGCCCGATGTGAATCCAATATTGCCAAAGCCGAAGGCGCGGGCAATATTGGATTCAGAGAGGGAAATATAGGTTTGTGTCTCATTCTATGCCAGTTAATATTATTATTATTACCTGTATAGTAAATTGATTAAAAAAATTTCCCCAAAATCTGCGTTGATAAATTTCCCCAAAATCTGACACATAAAATTTGACACATAAAATTTCCCCAAAATCTTTCCAAGGGTCCTTTATCCAGTGGCTCGAAATCGTCAAGAAGAGATTTTTCAAGCAGATATTCACGGATTACAGCAACGGCCTGTTTCGTAGACTTTTTGGTATTTTCAGCATCTTTGTTTGTCACTATATTTTCAAATTCGTCAGCACCATATCTAGCGAATCTCTTAGAAGTAGCCATTTTCTCACGTCACATACCGGTACACACTGTGCATACACATAGTTATTGGTCTATGTGCATGGCATGCATCGCACTATGCGCTGCGCTGCGCTTCAACTGCGGTCTCTTCACAAACTGGTTCCAACCGGATTTTGCGAATATTGCCCGCTGTTAAATTTACACACAAAGTCAATGGGAAAACCCGGAAGAGAGAAAATACGGCACGATATTGACCGCTGCGAAATCAGAGAAAGCAAAATATGGATAATGATTGCCACGGAGAAACACTTCCTATAGGTAATAATATTTGATATTGCACGTTCATGCTATAACATTTCATTAGAGATGTAAATACTAATGTTTGACATTAGTCACTACTTCAAATAAATTATAAAATAAGAAAATGTCATTAATACTTTTCTAGAATCTACATATTAAATGAACAGCTGTGCAGTTACTAGCTGTGACCTTCGGTAACATCATTTACTCAGGCCCGCTTTTATCGTGTCAGTTGTAAAAAAGAAAAAAAGAAATGTCAATTAACCATGTTAATATAAACTTTTACAATAGCATTATCATAGTTGAACTAAACTGATAACATTATCACTTTTCCGGTTGATTACAATTTCATTGACGGCTGCAACAGACAAAGTCTGATCACCTAAACTTTGATTTCTCTGAAACCATTTCAAGAATGTCTGTGCATGACTTCAGCGATGAGTAAGAGTAAATAGTAACAGCTCAAAGGTCCAAAGCAGAAACCATTATTTTGATCACTGTAATAAACCAAGTATACAATGGTGCTTACATATCATTATATAAATATGTATAAAACTAACATAAATCCCTCTTTGAAACTGTAAATACACTTAAATATAAAAAGCAAAGTATCAGTAATAAAATGTTTGATATCTTTAGGCGTTACAGGGGTGCGTTCAGCCACATGGTCCAAATTTATATGAACAAAGTTGGCCTACATATCAATGGAATTACTTAATTTTTATATCTTAGTATTTTCAATGTGTGTTGGGTGATTAAACAATGCATATAGGGCTTACACCCTTCTAACATTAAAGAAGCACATTAATCACTTAAAAAAAAGTTTTCCATTAAAAAAATCTGAATATGCTATCTTGAAGAATAATACAAAATAGTAGATGATATTTTAACATTTTAGATCCTGCTTTAGGCTTTGCAAATGTAAGAATCCTTTTATTTATTGGTTTATGCTGAAACTTTACTCATGAAGAACCTTATTACCTCTTTTGCCTCCTCATGAAAATAGAAACCACAAATGACTGGCATAGCAACGGATTCAGGCAAGCTCACTGCTGTTGTTGTCATTGGTACTGTAGAAGCACATACACTGGTTGTTTGTTTATCCTCCATATCTATCACTACCCATTCATACAAAATTCAAATTCTCAAATTCAAAAATATATTATTGACCAAGTATTACCCGACACTAGTAAGATAATGATCTGCTTATAGAGTGATGAAATGAACAATTCTCAACTTATTGAGTTTAGTTCCGAAATGATAGTTTCATCAATAAACTGACCAAGCAACAAGGAAGAACACATATCATTTCGTATTGCAGTATTGCCACTCACAGAATAATAGTTCATCATATAACTGAATGTTTCAGATGAAAGTCAGTTTAAATTGTGAGAAAAATCTATTGGATCTCCAAGAATATTTCCTTGTTCCAAGCCAAAATGGCAGTGCGGAATGCGAATAATGTAGCTTTTCCCTTCTTTGTCTTATAAGGTGAATAGGAAGCAACAGAATCATGTCTCATGATATATAGGTACTGTGTTCGGTATTCCAAAGATCTGCCTCCGGTATCAAGAAGTTTCTGACTAGGCTACACAACTGAAAAAAGCAACAATTTACATTAATACCATTCCATCACAACACCCATGCTCTGTATCCAACCAAGAAATTTGACAACGTGTGGAAAACGGAAGGATATTTGGCTAGGATCCACCAATCCAGTCACTGGTTCATAAGAAATCTGAAACTCTAAAAGCTCTATCCTATGTCACATATAACTTCCCCGTGTTGACATGAAATCCATGAACCCAACCACAAATTAGCAACAATCACACAGAGATTGGTAGAGTCAACATCTAATGTTGGTGGATTGTATGACAATTCCCTGACAAGACTATAGAGAAAGGCGAAGAAAACGACATCGGCACAGGAAGATGGCCCACACCACAGAGGATGTGTCATAGTCACTCTGGACATCCTATCAGCTACCAGGAAACCAGTCCACAAACTTGACACAAATAAACATTATTCCTCCTCCTCACTGAGTGATCCAATGATCGGCTTTATCAGCTGTTACACAATGTCTTCCGCCTATTTTCTCCGTCACGTCACGCTTTCTTTCTGGTCCAAGTTCAGCGTCAATATTGGAGGTGGAATGCATAGCATTTGGGTGGTTCATCTACAGGATGTGTTCCTCCTTCTGGTCTGTTCTACCTTTTACCCTCTGTCAACCTTCTTCATCTATTATATTTTGACTCCTCTTACTAACATTCAATTTCTCCTTCCTCCTCTCCCCTTTGATTTCTCTCTTTCCATTTCTCTCTCTCTCTCTAGATACATTTCCCCAATAGTTTTCATTTGTTCCCCTGTTATTTATCTTCTCCTACGCTAAGGCCTACCCTGCAATCCAAATTCTTTTTTCTATCCTCTTATTAAAATTATGGGTCACAAGTCACATTCTTTTGCATACTCCCCCTAGGACATAGGCATGTCCTATTTCCTCATGCTTTTGAATATTTTCACCCCCCCCCCCACCACCCCCACACACACACAAATAGGACAAGATTTAATTCGCAGGGATGATCTATAAATACCAAGTATTAAAGCCTCCATGAAACCTGGGTATTTCAACATGATTTATGGTCCTTTGTCAAGGTCTCGAGCCCATTGTGCAAAAATCATAACTCATTACATCTCTCCATACCCTCCCTTTTTCGTAACCTCCCCGACTGTTAACCCCCCCCCCCCAAGAAAAATCATAACGTATAAGGAGGGTTAATGATAGATCTACATTAAACTCCAATGAGTATAACATGATTTTTAGAGTATTTTAAACTCTACAATAGAGAACATACAACATAAATGATTGATGATGTAAATGTTGTCAGAAAAAATTGTGTTCATTTGAAAGACACAACATTGAACATGGATCACTGATTTTGAGTTCACTTTGAATTAAGCTTCACATATTTCAACAATGAAATGGTAATCATCCATACAATTTTGGATTATTTGTTTTCATAACATACCTTTTTGCAAAAATAGATTTATAATATTTACTTAAAAGAAAATTGACAAGCATGGTTGTAATGTAAACAAGTTTTTAAAAACAGAATAACTGAATGTGCAATAATGGGTTCATCAAAATGACACTGATAAATAAAGGTACTTCTTTGATTGATTGATTGATTGATTGATACAAAATACATTACATACTGTATTTACAAATTCAAATATGTTCTTTATCATATAAGAGAGAAACATCTTTCAATTCCATAGACAGGAGTATATAAATAAATTTGCATTTATGCATGTATTACATGTACATGATGCTCCGGCACAGATTTTTTTATGTGACATTTTAATGTAAGGTATATATAGGTGAATATAAAAACAAACAGTAGCCTTTTGACTGATCATGTGACAGGAAGGAAGTTACATGCGTGTTGGCGGGTTTTAATTCCACCCAACATCCGAACACATATCTTAATCCTTTTTATTTGCTTTTGTCATCTTTAACACAGACAAATAGACCTACAATGTGATGCAAAGAAGTTAAAGAACATTCAGTGATAAAGGTGGCAGCTTTTATTTTAAATTTATGTTTTTTTTCTCAAAACCAACAAATAATCTACAGAAATAAATAGAACATACTCAAAGGTTTAAAATATCATGAAATACTGCAGTCTGAAATGTCATACCCCTAAAGACATAAGGAACCATAAAATTTGCTTGCAATATCTAAAGAGCACATAGCCTAATCTAAGGTTTGGGGAAAATGATAGTGGTCTGAATGTAATACCTCAAAATATATTTCAAATTAAATACGGTGAGAGTTTACAACCAGTATTATATCCTTTATTCATTTATGAAATGGTCTGAAAGTATCAAAAGCATTGAGAAGATTGAGCCCAAGAGCATGTAAATTCTTTGGTTCCCAAGCTACATTCACAACATTCCCCCACATTCCCTTCATGATCCAAACCCTCGATTAACCCTAATAATAGACTAGAAATAAACTCTCCCATGGAAAAAAAATAGGCAGGAGAGGGGGGGGGGGGGGGGGAAGGAGCTGGGCTTTTCAAGTTTCATCAATTCAAATGAGACACAGAGGAGATACTGTTACTTGCTTGAATGCAACATTCTCCGGGCTATTTACCCAATTAATTCATGAATGAAATCGCCAGGCTTTCGATTCTATTCTGGAACATTGACAGTGGCAATGAAGCTGGTAAAGAGGGAGAGGGAAAAGAGAGATTGGAACTCTTTACACAGACAAAGACTATAAAAAATCAAGAAAAATAAAGCAGGGTTGTGCAAGTGGAAATGGCAAAAAAGCATTCCCCCCCCCCCAAACAAAACAATCAATAGTAATAACAATGAAAACATTCAAATTAATAAATAAAATAAAAAATGAAATAGTGAATTTTAAAAAAAAGAAAGAACAAAGTTTCATTTGATTAGGGAAAAAAAAGCAGGAGAGTTGGATGATAGAGGAAGTGTAATTTCAATGTTTTCTCCAACATCAAAGAGGGCGCTGTCATTCCTGCTGTGCATATAATATCCACCTCCTTCCAATATGCATTCTATATCCAGCTTTTCAAGAAGACACCACATGTATTGCCACCAACTGAATATAATTTCACTTAATCACCTCCTTCTCTTGCCAAAATAAACTTCTTATCTTCACAGTGAGTGATATCAATATGATAGTTTTATGTGTATGATCAAAATTAGAACAATAATTACTTTCAAGAAATCAGATTATATTAATTAGTCAGGCAGCTGAAAGCATAAGGACACCATCAATGAGCTCAAGATCAGAGAGACCCGACAGACAAATACTTCCCTCTTTTGCAATTAGTGAGATAACCTCTCTGAGTGTCTTATCATACTCTTATTACATTAATTAATATACTTACTTGACCTTGATTAACTGAAGACCATTAATTAACCTGAATAAGCTCCGAAAACCAAGATGTTAAAACAAATCAGTATTTCATATTTTTCTATGTGATTACAATCATTATGTAAAAAGAGAAAGTATGTTTAATACCCGATGAGAACTTAATTCATAAACCCTGAGTACAATACATGTAGGTATACAGGAACAGTCTTTGGATTTCTACCAGGGGAAGGTGTAAGGGGAAGGGTGCAAATTTTGTAAACTTTAGGAGTACAAGTAATAGGAAAACCGCAATCTAATAGAAAAAAAAAGATGGGAGCAATAGGAATCCGTAATATAGAACAGGACAATCTTTCTGGGAATAGATTAGAGATATATTAAAGTAGGTCATGTCATCTTCTGAAGAGACAGAATTTTATGCAATTGCATGGTGTGGAGTGTGATGAGCATTCTGAAAACACTCAACAAAAAATCCTCATCCAAATACCATTTGCAAATTCACCAAAAAGTAGGTTTGAGATCTACATTTAAACAAGCAAGCATGGACAGAATCATACAACTACACGTGATGAAAAGCTTTATTCGGCACCATGCACCCCCTATTTCTCAGTAAGTATACGACACATTCACTTTTCATCTTTGATCTCGCTATGATATGTACTTTTATTAATGTCTTTTATGACCAAATTTAAGTTCACAAGCACTTCCACCTAACACCGTGTCATATTAGAACAGACCCTTTGTTGCCTTGGATGGAGACATTTATCCTCTCATCCCAGACATGTCTATTAACAATGGACCTCATAAAATGACCCCTATCGCTTTGCCACAATTATTTGCTTAAAGTGATTTCTCATTTCACAAAGAAAAATGGTGGTAGGAAGTACAAAAGGATCTCATTTGTATGTCTTTCTTAATCTAAATCAAGAATAAACTGATTTGTGAATAAGAAAACTATTGATGAAGGTTATGGAGTGAGGTTATATGGAGTGAGCAAAATTTTATGAACTTATTGTATTCTGAAAATGGACAATGCTATATAAGTGTTGCTACATTTATACCTTAGAAATACACAACTCTAAAATGAGAGTTGAAAAATTGCTTTCATAAATATACATTCACATTCATTTGTTCAGCCTTACAGGTTTCAGCCCCTTTCTGATAGTTTTCTCTGTTCTACTGACTTTGAACATTGTGTTTGAATCTGATGAAATGATTTAAAATCCTAATCAGACTTGTCACAATGATTGGTATTGTGGCTCAGCAGGTGGGCACATTAGGGAGGCTAAACCACAAAGACCAAATCCATTTCTGTTCACCTCTTATTAAAATCAAACCAATCCAAATCAATTCTTAAAGTTAACTGTACAGGTTCATAATAGAATGATCAAGTTCGGGGTGATATAATTTACAACGGGGATAAAACACTCTTTGAACTGATGGATATATCAAAGTGTATTCTTTTGATATCTGTGATCAAGTGTGGTGCACTAGAGAATTATTTCTCACTCAGTCACTAACACACACACTCATTCTCTCGTTCATTCGTTCGTTGGTTCATTTGTTCATTCATTAATTCAGTTTATTAATTTATTGGTGAGAGGACAAGAAGATATTTACGTGTAATTTTGCAAATAATAATACGCATATATATAGCGCAAAAACTATTTCTATATATTCTATTGCACTGCAAGAGCTATCCTAGGTGCTGTACATACTATGAAATAAAAAACATTTAAAAAGGGAAATCAAATGTAATTTTGGGAAAGGGGATCCACAAAATGAACACTGTACAAAAACATGTCTATGAACAAAATCCTAAAAATATGCTTCAGTGATGAAATTCACATCCTCTGAAAGTTCTGTATTAAATTGGACTAAATATGACACCATGAATCATTGTAATATTGATTTGATAATGAATCATGTAATTTACAATTCAGGTGAGACTGGTATTCCACTAACCTTGGCCTTTAATTGTTAATTATTTTAATTCATATGGAAAAGGCAAAACAGCTACAACCAGACAGTATGGTGTCCTTGTGTGGTTTACCTCTGGTTTACTAGTATATGAACTTTGCAACTGTCAACCCATGTGATCAAATCAAGTAAGATATTTCACAGTGACTGAGGGATAATTTGGGGTTGTATTATTAAACCATGGACCTACTACTCTGACATGATTAAACAAAGGAATACATAGTGTAAACATGTTTACGCACAGTTTAATATATAGATTTTTATCATGTTTATGCCAAAATTCATGAGAAAATGCAATAACTTTATAGGCCTATATAAAAATTCATACATACATGTATCATAGCAGATATGGCAGAATATAAAGCACAAGCTCAGTCATTTGGTGTAATTGTCAGCGCACTTAAGTAGCCCTTTACAATAAAGTAAAGGTGGTGAATAAATTAATCGTTGCAATTTTGAGTCAGGAAGTTTAATTGATAATGGTATATCATTCACAAAGATGTTAATTATCATGTTGGTTTGTGGTAAGCATGGTGTCAAAGGCATGTCTGAATGAGTGTCTCTTTTTAAAGCCAAATCTTGCCATTGCTCTGTCGGCCAAAGACCAAAGGGACATTTACTCATATATTACACATAGATCTACTAGTCGCCCACCCGGATCAGCATACAGTTTACTTATACATGTACCTATATTTTTACAATGAACCAGAAAGGAAATTAGATTACCATGATCAAATTAATGAAAAAATACAAATATTACATCCAAACATTGTTTGACTGTGGTCAGGTTTTTTCCTGAGAAAAACAAATATTTTGATTGGAAAATGTACATCCAACCTCAAGTCAATCAATAACATGAATGTGCCAGGTTCAGGAATATATTTTTTTCTTGAATATCTGAGTCTGAGTAGTATCTCTATCCCAACCCTCCCTTCTCTACATACATGATATGTTCCATGCTAGAAAAATCAGTCATTTTCACCACATTTTTTAACCTGCGGTTCAAACAAGGAACTTAAACTTGTTTTGCGGTAATAATAAAGTACTACTGGGTAGTAACGTAAAAAACTTACAACCAACAAAAATATGTTGTCCATGGGTGAATTAGAGGTGAAATTGTTGCGTGTCGTATGGGACATATCTGAGTCCAGTACGACTCACAACATTTTCACCTTTAATTCACCTATAATCAAACTTTTTTTGTTGGTTATCAATCAGTTTTTCACATGACTACCCACTATAACTTTATCATTCACAATTTTTTTTTTTTTTTACTTAAGCACTTGGCTAAGAGACAAAAAAATTCTTGTCAAAATGTCCTGTACGACACGTATGGAATCACCCCATATTCCCCATTTAAAACTCCTGTTTAAAATCTCATCAATATAGTATTCCTGTTAATTAACCTTCAAGGTTGGAAACAAATTGAATGAAGTCATTCAGACATTTAGTACAAAAAAAACAATTATTGGGAAACTGTGAAACGAAATTGAAAGAAACGGCACCAACATATTTAATGCTTTCATTGTAAATGCGGATGACCATAAAACTGTTTACAAAATACCAATGCAAATGCTTTTTTATCTCTCTCTCTCTCTAAATATATACATCCCACTCTTCATTAACCAACTCTAAGCCTGATTAACTTTGAAATATGTATATTTTTGTGAACATCACAGGTTATTAAACCAGCTGTAATTATCAATTTTCAGGAAGTCAACACAACTGTGTTCCAGTTGAATTACATACATTGTACATGTACATTGGCATAGATAATGATTGGCCTAAGGTGAAATAATTAGTCTAATTTCATAAGCTACATATAAGGTGAATATTCAATTGACCTTTTTTCTTCATTAGAGTTAATTCTCCTTCATTTCGAGGCCACCCACTGAGTGTTTTAATCTAACGATGGCCTAGCGTCCTTTGGCAAGGCATCAATCCACACTTTGCCACTCTCCACCCAGGTGTTATAATGGGTACCCGGTAGGATGTGAAAGCCTATGTAGTATGCCTAGCAATTGAGTTTTGGAACTCTTGTTGGAATGCTCCCCAGGGAGTGGATAAAGTGTATACATTGTGTGCGGGAATGTCAGGATCCGATGAACGGGGTAATAATATATATGTAAAGCAATGAGAGTTGTTCAGATGTATTATCTTCTTCTTCTTCTGGAAACAGTACAGGCCACCGTCTGGTGTATTGTCGTACTGGTAATGTTTTATATAAAAGTAGATTATTATATTATTAAAAAAGGATAGATGCAATTGTGATTTCCAATTTTGGTACTGACCTCATGATTATTCAGCTCTCCAACTCATTACATTACATTTATTTACTTTGGTGTAGGTAACAGATTAACTCTCATATTGCCTCAAGAACAAACAACTTTTAGTACAAGCTATACAAAGTACATAAAGTGATTAATGATGTCTGTGATGGTCTGACTAAAACAAACACAGTAGTTAACAAAGATTTAAATAAATGGACAGACTATGGACAGGCATCCTTAAAATTTTGACCTATGTTTGCTCAAGATAAATGAAAACTGATAATAAATTTGCTATATCTAGTCGACCATATAGGCTAGAGTCAAAATTTAGATCCCTGCACGTACATGATTATAATGAACTGAAATTAATGGATTATTTTTATCAAATATATTCTTAAATTACGTATAACTTTTGATTAAAAAATATTAAATAATCATCAAATACAAAATAAACCTATATACACTCCCCTTGCAGAATAAAAGTAGGCGAGAGAGCAAATTTCAAAAGTTCTTTTTAAAGTTATGGTATTAAAATTAAGCCATCCAATCTTCAAAATGAAGTGAAATATTTTAACCAACTTATCTGTCAACACCCAATCAACTCCATCAATGGACAAGGCAGAAGGGACAAGCGTACATGTACAATGACTTTTAACCTTTAATTAGAAGTACAAGTAGGTGCCCCCTGCCAAATGGTACAGTAATCAATTAGTGCATTCAGTGTATCACAGGACTGAAGCCTTCGCGGCTATTAATATGTCCTTATGAACTTGTTCTTTCAAGCAGGTAATAAAATGCGAGCCACGCTGCCGCCATACCATAGTTCAACCTTGTCAGAAGGAATTAGAATATACTTTACAGACTTGTACACAGTGTTAGAGAGGATGTTTTAATCACCCCTCGTGTAGGACTAGACGACTTTACTGCAAGCTGAAACTAACCATCAAAAAATGTTTTATGAAAAATTATGTCAATTGCTTAATCATTGAAGAAAGTGGGGGCCAGGAAGGGGGGGGGGTAGGGTTGGAGTCCATCAGATGTCTTCACCAGAACATTCACAATGAAATATGAGTAATGATATAAGACTATAGTTATGATTTATAGTTAATGATAAAGATAACAACCAATCGCAATCCTGAGATGAAGGTGGATGTAATTAAACCATTAATTACAAAATAAAGGCTTTCCAGCAAAATTGACATTATTATTATTAGGCCTATATAAAAGGGCAATATTCGCTATCATTTATTCTCAGAAAGAAACAACAACTATACCATTCATAGACAACAAAGAAATGGTTCAATACACTTTTACATAATGATATCAGCTTGTTTTTATGTTAACATTCCATTGAGGCCTATTATTATTGGAATTCAGATCGAAAAGTCGCACCTTATTCCATATTTTTCATTGTTTTAATTTTCAATTGTTATAATAATGTAAACAGACAATCATGAGGCATGAAAATCCAACAAACTTATGTCATTCAAATTCTTCGAAGTTCAAAGTCAGCTGTTTCAGCTACTGCCTATTATAAAGTTCATTCTTAGCATAACAATACAGACCCTATTCTGAGGCTTCATTAATTAAGTGCTTTGTCTGGTGTTTAGCTATTCAACATCTATTAGAGAGTTAAAACACAAGGGTCTAGGTTTGGTGATTTTTACAGATGTAGGCCTATGTCTATCATATATGATCATTTACGTCTGAGGCTGACCCTTTAACACCACCATCCAAAAGATGTGAAAGAGTGCAGATCCATTGCCTCGCTCAAGGGAAAAATGCCGTGGCCACATTTTGAACCGAAAACTTTCAGGTGTACAGTCTGATGCCATAGACTATACCAAGGCACCTTCACTGTCAATAGTGCAAAAGTCTCCATAGTCTGACAGTTCAGAACTTCAGACCCACTAGTTGGTATTCATTACAAACATTACAACTAGTGATCACATTGAAGTCTCCCTTAGCAAACTATCCAAAGGTCAAGTTCTGTGTCCGTGAGTACAGTACACGACCTAGATTTTTAAGGACTGCCGGGAATAAATACCACCCCCTCCTTTGAAAAATAAATTCCATATCTTTGACTCAATGGACCAGGAGTCATACTGAGAAAGTATTAGTCAGAGGTGTAAAATTGTGTCTCCTTTATGTTTTTTAGATTTTTTTCTGAGAATCATTAAGAAGGAATGTTCATGTGTACTCATATTTTAAGATGAGTGATCACAAAGCTGACTGTTTCCAGTGAAAGCTTTAGTATCTGTTAGCAGTTAACCTCAAGCTCAAATCCTAAAGCCAAGGTTTGAAACAAAGTATGAACAATTAAGCCAAAAATAAAACAATCATTGCAATGATCACATTCCATATTAAAAACCTAAAAATTCAGAACTCTCAATATATTCTTTGACAGAATGTCATCAAACCTTCATCAATATATTTCGCTACTTTTTGGTTTATTAAAACCAACTTATCATCTGGGTGAGCTTCCCCTTTAACCAAGGAGCTTCCAAATGAACTCCCACAGGACGAGCTCAGACAGCAAATTCACTTACACAATTGCTTAATTACAACTGTCCATCAGGGATAGTATGTAAGTCGGCCAAGAAGAAAGGGATATAAAGGGGATTAACAAATCAATAACGAGCTTAAGAGAAGGCGGACAGTCTTCAAGAGTCATCAAGACTTCTATGACTCACACAAGGACATTGATTATTCAAGAGTGATAGTAACTAACAGTCTTCCCATCCCCCAGCACACCCTCCTCCTATAGATGGGACCAGGAGGAATAGCCCTGTGGTGGTGATGTCATATGACTCAATAGTCAATAGGATTGCACGTAGCGTGAACAATTTTGAGTGATATCCAATGTAGCGTGGAAAAGCATATGGGGACAGAAAATTCAATGAATGTATACATAAAGTGGAATCTGGGATGTGTGACACAATTTTTTGTAGTTTAACATAACAGGCCTACATGTATTTTAGATTTATTATATAAAAACAACTGCATTTTCCTGAGTTTTATTCAAGAATTATTTTTGAAATCGATAGGCTATTTTTTTTTGCAAAAAGCAATTAGGCCTAAATGGTGAATTAACATATCATTAAACACTACTAAATGGAAAGAAGTAATTTTCAAGATATTCTTGAATATTGTTTGTAGTAGAACTTAGGGCACCCTAAAAAAAGTGTTCACCCTAAATCATTCAATTTGGGGGATTTTAGGGGAAATTGATCGCCCATTGTCTTCATGTATTTCCTACCCTGGCTGAACTAATGCCAATTTGATTGCACCACACCATGTGCTAAATACATACATAAATCAGTAACATCTATGCCTTGTGTTTGTATTGTAGAATGATATGAGAAATACAGACTGTAATATCAATCATCAACTCATACACTGAGTGGTGGCATTCATGAATTTACCTTTCATCACTCCCGCAAAAAGAGAGACAGGTCTGGTACCTCAATCAATCATATCCTACAAGCATAACTATGGAAAGTTTGGAAAAGTGTGGAATATTTACGGTGTGAAAAAGAGATTTAAAAAAAACCTAGGCTTATTAAGCCTGTTTGCCTAATGACATGCTTATTCAAGGCTTTGGAGAAATCAATGTTTCAATATTGGTATGAATATGATCATGGACCTACAATGTATGAAATTCATGTTGATTTTGATGTTTATTTTATATTATCATTATTATTTTAAAAAATGTTCATAATCATATGCATATGAAGATTCAGCGTAAATTACATTACATAACATCAAGTTTATGACCAATATAGGCCTATAGGCTCATGTCAATATAAGAACTTTTTTCTCCAACGTTCTATCATGTAATATGAATTATGAAAATGAATTTCTACACCATGTTTACCATGAATAATACAGATAGTCTATGAAGTTCAGAATGTGCCTTTCCTTCCAATTATGTTACGGTAACTACTGTAAGAACTCGGCAAGAAGGCTTTTTGCTGCATAACGCCAAACTGGTATAACCAACTATTACATGGGGAAACATTTTACAAAAAATACTTTCCCCAATCTCTTATGCCAAACCCACATTCCAATACACAATCACAGACTCAATCCAACACAAAAAGTATTATTAGCTGATTCTACTCACTCCACAGTAACGCTTCCTCTCCTCTAACGATTCCATCGTAATAGTAGTCCCCGTTACTGGTGGTGGTATATCCTATATAGAACCCACTATATACCGAACCGAACGGAACGAGTCACTGGAAACACATCCTACTCCATGCATGCCTCTGGATGCGAATGACTCAGATATGATCTATGGACTCTCTGTGCACTCATTCATTCTCTCTCTCTCTCTCTCATAATAGAAGGGCTTTCATCAGTTATAGGCTATATCAGGATTGGAAAAAAAAGAGAAAAAGGACACCCACACGTACAAACACAAGAGGTCACAGTCATAATCGGCAGTCTTCTCCTAAGACCTAATCGACATAATTATATTGCATGCTTCTGTGGACAATCATCCTTGAATATCAAAGTAAAAATAAATATTTTTTTCAAAGTATGCACCATTTTTACAAAATCCCAGGTTAGAAACATTTTGGGTCGTTGTCAGTCTCATCAACACCTTTGACCAATACTGTGTCTTTTTTTTTAATTATGAACTTCTGAATTAGATTGTATACAACAGAATTTTTAAAACCAATTCTATGTGTAATATTTTTCAGAACGGAGTGTACACGTATACATTTGTTAATCATCAAACTGATGCAGATCTCACCGCATGCTATGCATGTATACTCCTCAAACAATCATGGGTTTGTTATTAAAAGGATGTCAATGAGTCTGAATATGGAGACTAGACAAGACCAGTGTCCCATGTCCAAGTACACACAAGTTCGCATACCAATACACACTGATGTGGGCCAAATTCGCTTGTCTCTGGTATCACAAATATTGGAGGTTTGCACTGCCATCGGGCTAGCTGTTTTGGAAGACGGGTCTGGTTCGCACAGTCTGTCAGAAATTTTTGATGCATGAGCATGTCTAGAGGACTCCCACTGCGGTACATGTCTCCTGCATGGATGCTACAATCCCATCAACAACAGTAAAGAGAGAGTTCTGTAATAAACTCACCTATCTTCATTTCACAGGACAGGATGAGGATATACAAAGGGGAGGGGAAAAGGGAAGGGGGAGAGGAAGCGGGGGCCACGGAACGGTCTTGAAGGGCGAGGGCTATCATTTATTATGTAGTAAAAGTAAAAGGAAATGAATCCGACAAGGAAATATTTCTTTAGAATGTAGCATAGGCCTACTTCATAAGCATTCTTTAAAAAATGATTTAAAATCAACTTATAATTGCAAAACATCTTCATACAAGTTTTAACCAATATTTCCACATATGAAGATAATGTTATGATTGATGATGCACTGAGAAAATGAATATTCATGTTAACACAAATTATAACAGTTGATGGGTATGAGCATGCCTGGTCACCGAACCTTCACCGTCATGTTATCGATTTGAAATTTAGACGCTTTACAGTGAAGAAAGCTGGACATTTCACCGACCAATTATGCAACATTTCATGTCTCACAAATCATATTGTCAATGACTTCATCAATTTTTTTCTCACCCAATCACATATTTCCAATGTGTTGTCAGTGATAAATTTGTCCTCAACCAATCAAAAACCAGGATTTCAATAACAATTGTCAGTGAAAATCTTTCATGAACACCCCCTGGAGGAAATACAAGCTTTGTGACTTGTGAAGAGCTCCATGACAGAATGGCTAACAAACAAACATCAATTAGTGATTAGCCTTCAAAGTCTGGACATGGCTGAGTGGAGAGCTGGGTATATTTGAACTTCTAAAGAGATAGTTTTGGATGGTATAGAGATGCAAGCTGACTGACCAATTCTTTGTATGTCTCCATTCATGGACCGATAAAATAATCTTGATTTTATTTTATTTTACTTTATTTCTGCATTCAAGATAAATATGCAACATAACATCTATAAATGTTATATGTTTATGTTTTACAAAACAATAAAACAATAGTCATAATAAAGCAATGAAAAATAAATATTAACAAGAAGCATTGTTCAATTGAAGGAAAATATCAGTTTAAAAGAATGCAGGAGACCGCCAACGTGAGCGATTAAGCTTGAAAATGATGGCAGCCTTGTAAATCTTGAATCTTGAAATGCTTCGGTGACAGAAAAAGTGAAAAGGTGGTAAATGTTGGAGAGATGAAAGAAGCTTGGTGATTACAAAAATACTAGTATGGATAGAGCAATACAGATGAGAAAGTAAGAAAAGCAAATATTTATGACCATAGCTATTTTGTGATACTAGCAAAGTCGAGACTCCATGCATATTCAGAGATGGATGCTGCATCAAGATGCCCAAAACACCACCTCCAACCTACGACATCCAATGACTCATATCGAACTCAGCTGGGGATGGACGATGGGTATCCAACCAGATCATCACACTGAGAAATAAATATCCCATCTATCTTCATCCTACTCACGTTTAAACTGACCCCTCGTGGGTGCAAAGTCGGTCACGCAACAAGAATGGATGCCCTAATTAGCATAAATATTGTAAAGCTTGATGCTGCTGTAAACACAAGTAAATGCTATGCATCTGTTAATCAATGCTTAAAGATTCAAATTATATAAAATACTTCAATGAAATTGAGTCAATGGAAATGATTTAGGTAGAGGAAAAAGTCATTATTTTAAGGATAATTGGATATCAATGCATGATGCATTCAAGTAGTAAATTAAATTCATGTTTTCAACTTAATTAACTCTTTGGCACAACTCAGATTGCTAATGTGCTCTTTGCCAATATGAATGTGACCTGGGACCTCAATCAATTAGTGTTGGTGTAGGGGAGGTGGTAAGGGAGCAACATGAATATAAAATTGATATTTACAATTAATTGTAACTTTTGTTCATAGTTTGCCATAGACATTCATTGTGACATTAATCTTACAGGGCCCACAGGTGTTGGAAGCCATTATCTGTATGAAGAAAATTTGTTGACGATTTATTTTTTAGCCTCAGAATTTTGGAAGTTACCTGTATTTGTTTTTTAAAACTCTGTATGATTGTATCTGACTTACTTTTTTAAAATCAATTTGAGACGGGATTTCTTATACATCCATCGGCAGATACTGCCATTCCCCTTATTTACAAAATATTATTTCTCGCCCTGTAATAGATTGTCGAATGATGTTGGAGCTTGCCCCTGAAGGCTTCCCGCTGACTATTGTCAAAACCGTTTAGGACATATTAACTAGACATCCATGAAGACGCCCTAAACAGGTATATACTGTACATCTGGCACCCAGCAGTACTCTCTCTCTGAGATCACCTCACTAATTTTAGAAACATTTTGTCATGCTGTGGATAATATTCCATCCTGGGCAACTTGATCCCCCAAAATAGAACATTACTGCAGCTTGGGGGAGTGGGGGGGGGGGGGGTTCCCCGCTCTAAAAAAGGATATATAATAAAACATAATGGCTCAATGGTAGTGTGCCTGCCTCATGACCAGCAGGTTGTGGGTTCTATCCCTGGCCAAGTCATACCAAAGACTTAAAAGTATGAACCTTCTGCCTTCTTGTCAGGTGCTCCACTTTTTGAGAATGGAGAAGGGTAATAATAACATAATTATCATGTTGAATTGGTTACCCTTGGTAAATAAGAGTTGTTGTTGCTGTTGTTATTATCATTATAACTGAGGCTCACTCATCATGTAGAAAAGTATAAATTGCTCCACACCCTTTCTTCCTATAACACTACCTTATATTTTAATAGGCCTACCAGTTTAGAGACAAATGAATACCAACACCCCCCTTGACCCTTTCCAAATATAGAAATAAGTACGAAGGGGCGGGGCAACACAAGACAATTATTACTAATCACTGTCCCAACTTTTTGAACTATTGAATAATGAATCTGAGAAAAAGACATAATTGGACACCACCCTATGGCAGCCTTTAGGACAACCTTCCCTCATGCTGTGAGTGTTAGGTTTCATTTCATAAAGTTTTATTTAAGTGTTTCCTGTAAATCGCTCACTTTGCCCCACATGTATAATTAAGCCTATCCTTGCACTAGGTGTGCTTAAATCTTGTCATGTGACTAAATGATCACCTGATTTTTATTGTGATGGTCATGTGACCTATGAAAATACAACATTCATGTCCCACTGCAAGGGGAAAAAAAGCTTTCCAAGGCAAAATTCAATTTATTTCTAATGCACAATGTCTTTGATTTATTTGCATAGGTGTAAGCCTAAGTATAGGTATTTGTGGTAAACATTGACTTGAAATAGTAAAATATAGAAAGGAACTGTATACTGAACCTATTTGAAGAAAAAAGCATCATTCACACTTCATGATAAACCACTTAAAATAATCCCATGGTGCACGATAATTTCCATTTTAAAAACTCATAAGCTACCCCTCTAAAAATGTATTTAAAAGGAAATATGAAAGAAGTATATATGCCTATAGCCAGGTTTGGTGGTCAAAATCACATTGAATTGGGGCAAGTGTAACAAAATTCAATTTCTTCAAGACAAATTTGTTTTATGAGGAAATAATCCCTCAAACACTGGCAGGCTTCCTTAAATTTCCCTTCCCAAAACCACATTTTGACAAAGCACCATCCCTGTGCCATTCGTGCGGTCTGGACTCAAAAGGCGGTGCTGCACCATCCCGAGTTTGCTCAATCTCGAGATTTTAGCCCGATCAGCCCTCTTCGCGATTAATCTCGAGATTCAAGAAACCCCGTCTGCACCATCCCACGAAGAGCGATTCCTGCTCGAGCGAGGCAACAAGCCCGATATTACGAGCATGCGCACTTTCGGATCTTGGAGTTTCAACGGCCCGCGCTTTTGAATAACTTCCCGCGATATGCAAGCAGCAATGTACTCCTTTCACTAGCACTTTCGCCGAATTCAACCGGTGTTATGCAACAATCCTTTCAGCTCAGCGAGTGAAGAAGTGATGTATTCTTCGTTAAATATGATGGCGGAGTAGGAGGCAACGACAGAGAGAGAGAGAGGGAGAGAAGGAGGAAAGAAATGCTATTTGCTCACATTTTGCGAAGGAATAAGACAACACTGCTGTCAGTGTTGTTATTGAATATGACCATCGTCGATGAGCGCCTCCCCCTTCGGTCTGGTCTCTCCCAAAATCCATTCACTGGTGGGACACCATCGTTGCTTATGAACGCTATTCGCATGTATAAAGTTGACTTTCGCACGTGTTTATGTTTTGACCAAGGCGGAAGTGGAACGCGAATTGCATTATGGACTGACGTCATGAATAAATTACCCCGAGTCCAATCTCGAGTGCGTCTGCACCGACGAATTAGCGGGATAATTCGCAAAATAGCGCGCTATTTTGCAAATAAACCCGAGTTGACTTGGGATTGCAATCTCGAGATTAATCCTACGAACTAGCGCGATAATTGCGTCTGCACCGCCAACTATCTCGAGATTTTTCAGATCGGGATAATTTGCCGGATCAGAAATAGCGCGCTAATTTGAAAACTCGGGATGGTGCAGACGGCCCTAAAGAAGTTTTAAAGGAACTGACTTGTACACTAACAGGGAACAATAATATTCAAATTTTTTTTAAATGCAATTCAGAATGAAATGGATTGAAAAAAAGGTGTCAATTTTTGACCTATACTATCAAATAATTCAGAAGGGAAGGTTTATTTCCATGTAATTATTCAGTAAGGACAGTGGCAAAGACAATTTAATAATTCAAAATATATAAGATAAGTCCATGGTTGAAACAAGAAGTTGCATTTGCGCTATAGATCTGTCTAATCTGTTGGGCGTAAAGTCATTAATTACTTACTTACAGACAGCTTTATGAAACACCCACCTGGTTGCTACTTTAAAATATCATAAACTTTGTTATCATACTCCTTACCCCCAACCCTACACTCAAACTTTGGCCATCTCAGTCAAGATCATAAAGAAGGAAATCCCTAGTGGTTAGAGGATCTACAGAATGGGTCAACCTTGTTTGAACAGTTGCTTCAATACTTTTGTGGGATTTCAATAGTGTTGTCACAAGTCTGATTCCGCAGCTTCGGGCAACATTTTGTTGAGGATGCATTGTGTAAGAGAAGTTCAGAAAGGAGCTCCTTTTGACAACAATGTCAAGTGTGCCTTTATAGTCTAACACCATAGACCCTTAGACCTTAACCTTAAATGGCTTTAGGGTCTACTTTAAATACCACCAGAACAATATAATTTATTTATAAACATGCATTGCAACTAATGAAATTTGAGGGCCTCTTAAAGATTCCCAGAGACTTTGAGGCAAAGGCAAAAGTGCCCAAGAGGTGAGCACTAACCATGGTAGGTAAATGCACTAACAGACACCTAGCTTCTGAAGATGGTAAATTGCCAATTCGTCCACTGCTAACTCGTCCACTCACCGCATGGTCTACCTTCATATAGTCTAAGGCCATTCCGTCCATCAACATTTCGTCTAGTAACCATTTGGTCCGTCCAATCATCACTTCATCTAATCACCAGCTCGTCTATGACCATTTCGTCTCATAACCAGTTGGTCTATTATTCGTTTTATTTTCATTCATTTTGCCCATACACTTTTGGGGCGTTGCAAGAAATTTGCGATCAATTGCAAGTCCATTTTCGTTCTCTAAATCAATTATATGTCTTGTAATTAATTGTAGATTTGTGATTGATTGTTAATCTGCTTCTTGCAACAAAGAGTGTAATCTGATTTGCTACTGCTGAAACTGATCTATTAATTGTAAAATTACAAGGAAATATTTGCAATTGATTGCAAATATTTTCTTTCAACACCCCCTTAGTCTAATTAGACCAAATGGTATATGGACTTATGGCTACTGGACCAACTGGTTATTAGACAAAATGGCAATTAGACCATGTGGATATTGGACGAACTGATGGTAGACCAATTGATAGTAGACGAGTTGGAAATTGGACGAATTGGCTTAGGACCTACTACTTTTGAGAAATAAATAAGACAAATGCCCACTTTGAAAGTAATTTTATGCTGCGTATGTCAAACTTAAAGTCTTCAACAAACATTTTTTACATTATAAAATCATATAGGCCAATCTTCTGGAATAATTTAAGATTTTAGGGAAATCACAAGAACCTCAGTACATTAAACCATGGGATTCAAATATTCAAACTTGGGAGAAAATGGAGATAACTGGAGAAAACTTTGAATCAAACTTATTAAATGAAACTATGCAGAATTGAGCCAAAGCTTCCTTGAAAGAGAATACTCAGGCTCGACATTAGTGCTCCAGTAGGAGAAATCAATAGTTGATTTTTTTTTAGGGTCTCTAGTATGCAACTCAGTAAGAATCTTCTATGACAACTGCACAAATACCCCTCAAGAACTTGAGACTTTCCTTTTGTAAAATAAAAGGGCTCCCAGAGCAGGAGTGTGCCTGGTATCCCTTACAATGGGAGGGAAATTAGGATAACCTGAAGGCTGAAACATATATATACAGATAGTTTGTCATTTATTTCAAGATAAAGTCTGATCTACAACACCATGTAGAAAGCAATGTTCTCAGCTCTACGTGGGCAATGTAGTAAAGCTTTTGTAATAACACATAAAAGGTATGTGAGACTTTCATGATTTTTTTGTGTCCAACAAAGAGCCTGCATCAAGAGACTAATGCTAGAGCACACATGTATATACCCCCCCCCCAAAAAAAAAATGAAAAGAACATCCATCTTTCACTGTCTCAAGGTCAAAAGGTCACATTCCAATGGCGTGACCAAATTTGGATCCAAATTGGATTTGTTCATTCACTTTTGCATGATTTTCCTCTTGTATTTTTTCCTACTACCATGGACCTAGTGTCCATGATACTACCCAATAGACCTACAGAAAATGTTACCAAAATTCTAAAAATGATAGATGTAGGCCCCAGTCTTCCAAAGTCTTAATCCTGAAAATCAAGATAATTGAAATGAAAGAAATCCCAATTCTGAAACAAAAGTCACCTAGCCCCAATGCTCCAACTTTTTTACCTGAAACATGCATAGTATGTTGAAATATTGAGCAAATAAAAGTCTTCTGAAGTTCTGATACATCCTATTATTGGATTTGTGAACTTCAAAATTTCTCTATTTAAAGGAATAGGCCTACCACTTAGGCAATTGTATCACCTCATTTGTTATGCATTTACAAAAGAAACTGAAGTACTGTTAACCACCTCCCCAGATGATAAAAAGCAACACCTTTTTTTCAGAGAGTCTAGCACAAGAATAGATTACACATCACAAAGCTTTGTAAAATCTGAGGAACTTTACAATTTCCAAATCAACGTAAAATTGAAATACACCAGGAACTTTGAATGTGGTTTGAAACCACAAACATCACACTTTTTCATTTGGCAAAGCGGATGACAAGTGTCCACCATGCATGGAAATAGATTGTTGTAACTGTGGATGGAAGTTTTTGACGAAAACCAGCGATGTGAAAGGTGATGATGTTTTACGAGGGGTAAGAGAAGGAGAGCAGGGCGGGAGGTGAAAGTATCGTTTCCCATGAAGAGGAATGCAGTCTCACCTGCCTGTCATATCTGTTTACTAGAAAGAACGCTGACATTTTATTGCTTTGAATCAAAGGCATGTTCACACAACAGAAAAGTGCAGAGGAACAAAAATACAGGTGACCATACTTTTCACTGACAAGCTGTACTGAAACCCTTGCATCTGATTGGCTCAGAACCAATCACTGATAATTTGCTTTGTGAAAAACTCCTCCAAACAACATCACATCTGACTGGAGAGGCCAATCAAGGATCGATATCATTCTGTTTTGCAATATTGTTACCCCCAATTTTTTTTGCTTTACCTGGAGCATACCATGGTTCGAGTGGGATCCATTGCTATACATAGGGTTTTGCCACAGATGGACATTATTATCAACCACCTTTTGAAGGATATCATGCACATTTCATATCAGTATACAGTATACTGCAAACCTTTCTTGATTTCAAGGAATAAAATTTAACCACATATTTCCTACAACACACAGCATCAGCATTTCTAGATTTTACAAACAAAGAGGGTCAGTAAATTCTGATTAAAAAAAGGTTGTAAATTAATATAAAATAAACTCATAAAAAAATAAGAATAGTTGGCATTCTTTCCAAGAATCTTCTAAAGGGAAAGGGCATTCGTTGTCCAGGTTATTCCAATGGAATTTCATAAATTCAACAATCCATCCATGCTCAATGAATGAATAAAACCCAGCTGACCTGGCGATGATTCAGCTAAAAGGTCAATTCTGTGAATTATTAAATATGAAATCCCATTATATCCTTTATAATTAGTCCTACAATTATATGATAAAGGAGAGGGGGGAGTAGTAATAATGTTAAGGAACCAGGGTTGGAATCTACATGTAATATTGTAAAAAAAAATACTTTTCATGGACTTAAAGAGATATTTTGTTTTTCATTTTCAGGGCAATTTTGATTATATCAGGGGTTAATTTTCATTGTACATCAGGCCATAATTGTATTTCCCACTTTGCAAATGCAAATGCACATCTTAATATATCCAGTTGACCTTGTATGCCTTTAGGACTGCACATGAATCTCAACATGTCCACGGTCACAGCCACTAAAATGGAATAACTATTTTCTTGAATCATCAAGTTGAACACTAAATCACCTACACTAATGCCTGTTTTTGACAGCTTAATGGTATCATCAAAGTCAAATGACAATAATGGTTTGCAAATTTGCACTGATACAAATTTTACAGTTAGTGGGATAAAAACATCCTCTGGAATATATATGGTTTTATAATGTATCTTGATATTGTGGTCCAAACTATGACAAATTATATTACCATACCAAACATGCATTGGAATATTATTCCTGTTACTGAAATTTTCCCTTTTTTTAATAGAAATCCTACTTTTTAATTTCACCTTTATCATAAACTAATTTCAACAAAATCTCAACTTCTGCTCCAATCATAAAATGAATTGATAAAGAGCACATTATTATGTGGAAGGAATGAAGCATATCATTTGTGTCATCACAAACACCCACTTTTCTTTCATCAACCATAAATCTCTTAGAAATATGATTTCTAAATTCTGTTCCCTTTTCTCTTTTTGAATAGCAAATCATCAAAATTTTCTCTTTAATCACGGTTTATACTGCTTGATGTGAAGAATTCATGAATATTGAGGGCCATATACATACAGCAGTGAACACGCAATATTAACTGTTTATTCATATACCATGATCATTTATGGAGCAATTTATCTGGAAAAACCTCAACAATGAGAATATAAAGTGAACAAGTTGCTTCTTCTGTCAAGGTGAATTCATAATGAGTGATATAAACCATATAGCAAATAAAAAATCAATAAAATTTGTCCAGAAGAGGAAATAATTTGAAACAAATGGTGCATGTCCATATAATGTTTAATCCAGGGAACATGCATATCCGTCCTGTTTGTGGCAGTTCCCAGGCGGATCTTTACAAAGTCAAGAAGAGTTCACGGGCAGAACTACCAAGAACTGACTTGACTTTTTATCCAGAATAGGCCTGAATTATTGACCCATTCCATGTCTCATGGAAGAATGAACATCATTGGATATCAAATTTATTTATTGGCTTGACATTTTGATGTTATGTCCTTCATTGCATACAAACAGTGCTAATTGGGAATTGTTTGGCAATTCTAGGTCATAACTCATGCTGCTGTTTGTCATCTTTCGTCAAAATTTATGGATTATCGTCTAAATTGGTCAGGCGGCGGTGGACAAGGCAGGCCTATCATATTCCTGCTTCAAACGTCAAGTTCATTGAAATGTCAGGGGAAATTATCTAAGGATATGTACAGGTAAAACGGTATCACATAACTGAATGTGATATTTAATAACTGAATGAAAATTTCCATTCCTCATTAAAAAGATCTTCCAAATAAATTGTTAAGGTGTTGAACTACTCTTAGCTATGTCTTTGTCACAACAAAATCTCTTGCAAAGAGAAGCTCAGCTCAAAAGCATCATGCAATAATATACTTTCCAATACTCACATCATATTGTAATTAATATTTATAATTATGTAGGAATGAAAAGACGCTTATGCTTTTAAAAGTAAAGGTTCAGTTTGTGGTGATGGTGTCAGATCACTTAGTTCCAGCAAGGCAACAAGTTAAGATCTCTCAGAAAACCATTTTGTGATGATTAAGGGAAGAAGTTATATGTAAAGACATGCATGCAAGTGCATTAGGTGTACGAGCAGTCAAAATCTCATTCTCCTACTGATTAATTTTCTGATGTGAACAGGGGCCAGGGGTAAAAGTACAGGTGTAAGAGAGTAAGAGACAATGTTCTTTAAATGACTCTCCTTTAAATTCTTGAGTGGGTATAAAAACCATCTCCTGTACAGCACACCTTTGTAATCCTCTTAGGGGTCATCCTCCTTTAATGGTGTCATTCTTTTCTTCTTAAAATCAAGAGAACCACTTCTCACCTATTATCTTTCACACCTAGAACTGACTCCTTTTCATCTTAACACCATCTTCTAATTTGTCTCCCCTCCCCCCCCCCCTTTTTTTATATTTCCGTTACTGGTGGGGGAGGGGGTGTAGTCTGAAGGATACTGACCCTTCAAAGAGTAGGATCTACAACAGGACTTGTGTTTATATTTGCCATTTTACGATTTTTTTAATGATATTCTTCATAGATTGTATTTGTGTATTCATAACAAGCAGAAGAAAACTTTGAAATTGAAAAAAAAGGGGAAAAATAGTAATATTCAGACTAATGAATATACATGTATGTATACTGTTTGGACAGGAAAATCATAACTATTAAATAAAAAACAAGATTATGGTGATGAATGATGAACACCCATTTCTCATGGGGTTGGTCAGAAATTTTTAAAGAATATAATTATCAGTCAGGCCCCATTAAATTATCTTGAGAATTTTTCTTTCTTCCTAACGATAAATATGGGACAGTTTGAAGCCAAATAAAAAAATTAACTAAAACCATCTCTGAGCGGGTTTCGGAACCTCGAAGTGTGTGGCACTTCAGCTCAGACCATCCATAATAATCTTGCATTTGCCATGTTTTCAAAGATATCATCACTTTGAACAAGCCTTCATAAATTAGGTCAACATTAATGTCATTTTGTGCTATTAATCAATTTTATCTCTGGATCAAATTACATTTTATTTTGCAGATTTATACGTCAAGAGAGAAGAGATCGTTAAAAAAAAATCAGTTTTCTCTCAGCCACTAAATGAAAACAAAGGTCTAAATAATTTTTAGGGGAAGGTGTGGAGGGGGGGTGGTTGCTCCTTTTAAAGCAAACATACGTCTAATTATAAACACCACCATCATGGAAAGTCTGAATTCAAAGACTATAATACTAGGCCCTTGCCCATCCTTCTCTCCAATGAAAGGGCAAAAAAAAATTCATCCTTCTCCACCAAAAGAACCCATTGAATATTGTGACATGGAACTGTCATGCCATGTAATAAGGGCACTTTGAATGTGCCCTTCTAATGGATCTTCCCTACTTTTCATCCAATAGTGAGAAGTATTTGATCAATACTCAAGATGGTAAATATTTTGCCAGGGACAACTCTCATCGTTTCAACCTTACACAATAACAGAGTGTGTATCTGTTTGCACAGTTAGTATGTCATGGGAAATATAGCTCCTCTTTTATTCACTTTGCCAACCAACAAGAGATAGTTGATGAGTACTTGATCAAGAAAAGATGCTATCTGGTATGCCGATTGCTTTACCACCGGTCCAAACCAACAAAACAGAAATGGAGTCACGTGCAGAGAAGCACAAAATGCAGATGAAAGTATGAAACAGAAACAAATAACACCCATTTGGAAGATAATGGCCTTCCAAAAGACATATCATGAAACATATTTCCATAGGGCATATATATTCTCATTAACTTCAAGGAGGAAAATCTGTTTTCAGTTTTTTCAATAAAAGGAGAAAAGAGGCTTGTAAGCCTATTCCAGTCTACACAAACATTACAGGTAATGATTTCTCATCTATTCTAGGATTTGGCAATTACGTCTTATACCCTTTTTACACAGGATTTTCTTAGCCCCGGACTATCGCTAACCCGTACTATCCTTAACCCCGTACTATTTTTTTTCCTTTTTACACATGCCAAATTGGTATTGCTTACCCCGGATAAGGAATGCTTGCTTTTCACACATGAAACTCGCTAACCCCAGACTAGTGGTATAGCTCATGAATATTCACGAGCACACTGAGGGGTCATTCGGGTCATATCGAAAATCGTGCGCGCTTTAAATACATTTGTCGATCATTCGTAGTACAAGTACTTCACTCGGAATTGTTTACCGGCTATACGATAGACCTAATTACGCTATTTGCTTGATTCTCATCGCTGTGTTCGCTGATCATGAATATTCCCACTTTCGTTTTACACTAGCGATCTTAACCCCGTACTATCGCTCTTAGCACCGCAATTGCTGGGATAACCCTGCTTTTTTGCAGGGCCAAATAATCCCGTACTAAAGGTGGGGTTAGCCCACTTTGCAAAAATGCTGTGTAAAAAGAAAGTGGGCTAAGCTTAACCCCGTACTATAGGTGGGGCTAAATGGCAATTTAGCCCCACCTATAGTACAGGGTTAAGGAAATTTTAGCACATGTAAAAAGGGTAATAGAGCAATTTCTAATCTTAGTAAAGGATTCAAGGATGGTATGAGTTAGGGAAATAACCTTTGACCGTCAAGAAATGATTATGATCATATCTGTACACTTTGACAAAAATTACAAGCTGAAAAGATTGAAAAGATTTATAACTGTCAATCTATTGAAATTATCCCAACAACACCAACCAATGAGTTTCATCCATCCATCATTTCACACAAATTGTCCACCATGACAGTTACATGTACATACCCCCCTCCCTGAAAACTTCAATCAATCTTAAGGATTCTGGATTAACCTCCAACCTTAACTCCAATCCTTCTTGTTATCCTTCATTAATAATTTTATACAATAAAGGCCTCCTTGAGGACAATGTCATGGTCCACTTAAAATGTCATGTCAAAGGTGATATCAATTTCACTGGGGCTTTCTCCTCCATCAACCCCTGCAGGCTAAAATATAAGCCCCCTATTGTAAATAATATCCTATTTGACAACACCTGCGCTAAATGGATCAAAATCATACTTCCTTCTTGCCCAGCCTGCTAAGTGGCTTGTGATTTTATAAAAGACTTGCAGAAATAACTGAAGATGTTATGAATATTGGCAGGATCAAGGAAGCCCTGGGATTTAATTTACCTAGGACAGAGATTGAGAAATGCCTCTCAAAGTACAATAGATGAAATTGTTCTGAATATTGAAATCTCATAACTCTCCAAACTGAAGTGCTAATTTAGCACTTATACAGAGCTTGTATTATTAGAATTTGATCTAGAAAATTAGCACTCCGAAGTGAAGTCACTATACAAGCTCCTTGAGGGCTAAATTAGCCATTCATTTAAAAGATGTAGATTCACAGAATTTACTTCCCATTTTGCCAGATTTTTGGTCAAGCAAGTATACAAAAAAGGATGGAATAAAGTTTTTGCATCATTTCTTTTCTACAGTTTTATGAAACAACCAATCAATCAACTTTCCATAAAAAGAAGTCAAAAGATCACTTGACCATTTCTTTCTTACAAAGTATTGTGAAAACCAACATCTCCATTTCCTAATTACCAATTTGAGAGTGACCAGACAAAAGGCTTCCCTCAACCTCAAATCCTTTGATAACCAAGGTTCGCAGAATATATTATACAAAACCTCATGCATCATACTAATATGCCATTTGCAACATTTTTAAAGCAGCTACTTCCACTATTGTCATTACACAAAAAGAAAGAACCTGGGCAGACACAATAGAAACAAATCAACTATCCAAACTATCCTGGCAATCAAGTTATCATATTACAAGGTGTGTCTGTCTGGTCTCAACCACAAATATTTGGTCATTTCAGTTCAATTAATAAATGTAATTTCCCCAGGCAGTAGGCCTAAATCACTGTTTCACTTTGTTTCCTTGATAACAAAAGAAAATGACCAGAGAAGTTTGGTCACTTTTCAAATTCCATAAGACAATATTCCAAGAAGTCCCACCCACATGCACTTGCTTTTTGTGTTTTTCTTATTGGTCACCATTGGTCACTGCTGGTCACATTCATCAATTAATTACTTTTTGCTTGAAACATGCTGCTCTCATATTTTGGAGTATATACTGTCCAAAATGAAACTATTTATGACCATGGAGCTTTATTCGACTTTAAAGGGGTACTCCAGGCTGAAAATTATATGATTTGAATAGATAAAGAAAAAAACCAGACAAACAAAACACTGAAAATTTGATCATAATCGGACAAGATATAAAGTTATGGCATTCGCATTATTCCTGTGTAATAGTTCTAGGCATCTCTTCATGAATATTCAATGAGCAAACTGATGATGTCATATCCCCTCTTGTTCTTTATTACATGAAATTAGGCTTATTCCATTTTTATCCTCCAAGAACTAAAAAGATTTTATTGGAAACTGATTTAGTGCATTAGATATTCATTGCTGCAACTTATTTCATTATAAGGGAGGCATACCATTCCCACATGAATGAAAAAATGAAACAATTATGATTTTAGTTACTAAAAACATGAAAAAATGGGGATGTGACACCATTAGCCCACCTAATGAATATTTATGATGATGTGCATATATAACTGTTTTCTCAAAATATTGCTGAACTTTAAAATTCAATAACCTCGTTATTTGTTATCAGATATTGAAGTGTGAATTTTAATCTACATGTATTTATTTAGAAATAAAATTTTCAGCCCAGAAGTACCCTTCAATACAGAGATGTTAACATCTGAAATAATGATTTTCTTGTGCTCTCATATAGCGCGATTGATGCTTTTAGGTCAACACAATCGCATATTTTCTTTTTACCTCAAAATTCCTTAATCCAGATTCCAAAACATTCTCCTGCAAAGCATTGAATGATGGATGTCTCATCAACAGTTTCCTACTCTAGACCTACTGTATGCCCTAACATGAGTCTTCTTTATCCTTGCTATTGATTGACCATGGTAGATTTCAATGGCCAATGTTAGTTCATTCTATTTACAGGACTTAATAAAATATTTCTCCAATATATTTATACGATTCGAGATCAGACCAAATAAATGTGTAGTTGCTCATAACCTTGGAAATCTGTTGTCTGTAAATTGCATAAATTCTGTTAAAAAAATTTCCCAGAAAAATGCAAAATTTAATTGAGATGAAAAGATTGCACTAAATTGCAACAATTCTCTAATTCCTTCACCTTGATGTCTCGGTGTTTGTTTTTTATTTCACTACTTCCGGAAGGTGTAGGACTGAAAGGAAGGGGGAAGGCAGCTGAAGACCATCAAAGAAAATCCTTCTAACGTGCAAATAAAAAACACAAGGAAATTAAATACAAAATATAAATTATGACCTATACCAAAAGGGTCAGTCCCTTTAAGGTATTTTGCAATTTACTATGAAATTATAAAAGCAACATGGCCCTACGTGCATTCCAAAATTTCGAAATTTCATGCTAAACTTTTCTTGTCAGCTGTCATTGACAACAACTGGGTCAAGCTAGGCCTGGAGCAAATTAGCACATTTTTACAAGATTAGCAGCATAACTTTCACTTCTCTCTTCTGAAAGAATTTTTACTCATGGCGCTAAAATAAACATGATACGTCTACTATATCATTGTAAGTTTTTAAAGTTACTCAGAAATGTGGTTTCTTGTTTAACATACAAATTCACAGTCTACAATATCAAAGTGAGTTTTCAACCACATGTACTTCACTTAAATTTAGCCTACCTATTGTTCTTACAAGAAATATGATCATCATAATATGTGCCAGGAAAACATTAAACAATACGCCCTGCGATCATTCTTTTGTCATTTGATAGTACATGAAACACCCATTACATGTACAACTTGCATCATGGAGACATTCACATCAGAAAATAAATTGAATTTTCCTTCATAACTGCTCTAAATCAATTAAAATAAGAAAAAGTAGTGTATTTCATGTGTTGATCTATGGTTAAAAATTGCTGATAAACATACAATCGATAAAATGTCCATTACAAAAATTAAATTTTTCTTGTCCAAAAGAAAAGTATCTTATATTATAATTTAAACACTACAATTTGACAAGAATCTTAAATAAAAAAATAAAAAAATCTATATATATATATATATATATATATATATATATATATATGCCCTCTGATTATATTCCAATTTGAAAAGACTGCTACATGTTGCTTCTTTGTAATCTCCATAATGATTGTATTTTCAGACATTAAGAAAAGTTACTTTAGAGTTGAATTGAATATGTTGGATTAGTATCAAAGCAATATTCTTTAGAATTCTTTAGAATAACCATAAGCTCAGGACTATTTTATAACAAAATAATGATTAGGTCGATGACAGTAGATGGTGAAAAGACATTGGATGTGGGAAATACTTTATGGATGATAAATTTGTTTGAATGCTGACATTTGTTTCTGAATGTCACCTAGAAACTGCCCCCAAGATAAAAAAAGTAAACAGTTTCCAAAAAGTTTTGTGTTACCTCCACTGAAGGTGTGATACTGGAAGAGAACAATGGATTGTGTCATAGGGTGATGATGACAAATACTTTCACTATTCTCAAACACTAACATAACTTTCTAATACCCATAATGATTAACCAAAAAGTTAATTCCATCTGATTACTTTGGTAGTGATTTGTTGACACGATGTGATAACCTGATGTTTACAAAATCCTTGAAACATTGTTTTGAGAATGATGCACTGCACAGTAAAAATAGCACACACCATGTCGGACTATATGGAACTGGAGATTCAATGATGTCATTTTTAATGTGGGACATTCTTTCATCATGAGTCTCAACATTTTTTTAATCCATAAAACTAAAAGCCTATATCCTCCTAATTATAGACTACATATTTTACAAAGAAAATCAACTCAGCTTAATGAGCTTATAATCCATTCTATCTAACAAAATAGGCCTACCTACCCTACATATGGAAGTTAGACTACAAAGTATATTACTATTGGATGGGTATTTGTTTGAAGGGGGGTTAGCCACACTCTAAATTTCAAAGATTTGAAATAAATTGAGATCGGTTGGGAACAGTGACCAGCCAAACATTTGATTTACAGTTTGGTTAGTTCCTATTTGCATGTAGGCCTCAATGTAAGTTGTGCTTGCAAACTCAACACCCCCCCCCCTTCACTCTTTAACCACTGTGCCCCTATCTCTTTCTACCCCCCCCCCCCCCCATCCACCAGTGCCTCCCCCACTCTCTCTCTCTCTAAATGTAGAGCTGCACTAATAACGCTCATAATGAACAAGTATTCATTAACTGATTTGCTAATGAGAATACAAGTAGGCCTTCACCTCCTACGTGCCTGGTAAACGAGATTAGTCATCTTTTAAATAGTCGATGCCAGCAGGTGCACCCCCCCCCCCCCCCCCGAGGCCTGCAAATGTTCATCATGGATAAAACCATGACAAGCAGGAAAACCACTGTGAAATTTGCAATAAATTGCAAGTTCAGATAGAAATTACAAATGACAAATCAATTTTAATTAAGGCATATCAATTTACACATATACTTGTTGATGCAAGAAGCAGGCCATCAATCAATTGGCAATTTACAATGACTTTCAACAGATTTGGAGATCTAAAATGGACTTGCAAATCAATGCAAGTTTATAGAACAAATCGCATTTTGCTCATTTTCTATTAAAGAATGTGAATGAAAAGTATCTTTTTATTTGAGTTTTAAATTTACTCTCAGGATACTAAACAAATTTGGATGATTGCAAGCCTTTATTTTTTAGTAGAGGCCAAATAAGTTTCAAATCGATGCCAATCGTATGATTGCTATAAAGTCATTATGACTACGTATTGAATTTGCTTTAATTCAAATAAGCATAGTTACAGATTTGAACATTGGTAATAGTATTTGTACGATAATTTAGAACAGTGCACAGATGATATACCGTGTCTCAATATTCGCATCAAATATGTTTGATTCCAAATCGGTTTGTAGACTAATTGTGTGGTGTGCGGAGGCCTTTAGTGACCTACCATTCTGAACAAGAGGTCATCCCATTTGCAGATATTGCTATATACATGTAGCATGCACTTTTCATAGAGTCCCTACAGGTCAAGAACCGGTTAGATACTTCAAAATAAGGGAATTTAGAGATTAGAAAGGGATTAAGTAAATCAAGGATATCTTTATTAATCTAGTTTATGCAATGACCTCTGCTGACTGACAGTCAATACAGGTCTTCAGTCTGAGTGATTATCTGATTTCATCGCTACCCTCTAAAGCCATGTATAGTTCATATGAATATCTTCATTTCCTCCTCATCATATTGTGAAATAAATTTGAAACAGGAGTTTTGAAGAATAGAGAGGGGAAGGGTGTGACAGAGATGTTCATCAGTATACATGTTTTACATAGCATCTTTTTAAAGCCATATCATCTGAAATTGTATAAACATATTAAGTTCTTACTGCCAACCACAGCTTCTTGGTTTTTCTATAATTTATTTTCCTTTTGTTTTGTCAAGATTGACTGCCCTTTTACCAAAACGCTTTTACCCTTTTTACACACGCTAAAATTTCCTTAACCCCGTACTATAGGTGGGGCTAAATTGCCATTTAGCCCCACCTATAGTACGGGGTTAAGCTTAGCCCACTTTCTTTTTACACAGCATTTTTGCAAAGTGGGCTAACCCCACCTTTAGTACGGGATTATTTGGCCCTGCAAAAAAGCAGGGTTATCCTAGCAATTGCGGTGCTAAGAGCGATAGTACGGGTTAAGATCGCTAGTGTAAAACGAAAGTGGGCTAAGCTTAACCCCGTACTATAGGTACCTATAGTACGGGGTTAAGGAAATTTTAGCGTGTGTAAAAAGGGTACGAGTGAATGTGCTTCCACTAGTCCGGGGTTAGCGAGTTTCGTGTGTGAAAAGCAAGCATTTCTTATCCGGGGTTAGCAATAACAATTTGGCATGTGTGAAAAGGAAAAAAAAATAGTACGGGGTTAAGGATAGTACGGGGTTAGCGATAGTCCGGGGCTAAGAAAATCCTGTGTAAAAAGGGTATATCTTGACTAGAGATAAAAAGCAACTTGTTGTGCAATTCATTATGTGAATTTTCAAAGATGATGCTCTCCTTGACATATAATCCTTAAAATGACATGAAATGAATATTATACAATTCTATTCTAAAGCATGAAATATATTTTAAAAACCACACATCTTCAGAAAAGCCTATTTCAGTACCAATCACTTTGTATATGTGTAGATGGTTTTTTTTTAAGTTGTCATGATTTCTTTAAAAGAAATGATTTCTATATTCTGAAGGAAGATCTCCCATCATCCTTCAAGCTATATTTAAAGTTGCATAATAATATGCTTTTAGTTTACACAATACACCCCCATCATTAAGCGGACACTAACCTCTAGAGCTTAGAAAAGTGAAAGTATTTGTTGTCACACTCTTCCAATTATTACTAGATTTTTCAATTCACAAAAGTAAAAGTTTAAGCCTACTGGAATGGAAGTTTGCAAATGCTCTTTGTCACTTTTAAAATTGAATAGTTTGGGAAGATTAAGAAAAGGATTTGTGTAAAGCTATGATTTTACTAATTTACCCTAAGTGGCATTTCACAAGCAGAGATTATCCTTATAGTGAAGTTTCCCTTTTGCCAGCATTGCTAGCCATTTAGAGATGGTGTATTCTAAATCATAGAAGCTTTAACATTTGTAATCTTATGCTTTGGGCAATGTGTACTACAAGACTGGACTTGTTTTGATTTCGTTTCGTTTTCTTGTTGACCTTTTATCCATGCTGAACTGATTTCCTGAAAGCTATTTATAATTGAACAACAAATGAAAAGACACAATCCATATTGAATAAATAACAATACCTCCAAGTAATGGCTTTTGAATTTATATCGGCAATTAGCTCAGGAAAATTGAGAAAAATGTATAGGCCTACATATTTTCATCACAGTCATTCATTTCAAGAATCAAAGAATGCAATTTTCAAATTACATCGTAATCTTTAAGTTATGAAAAAAATAACATGAGAATACTAATTAAAGCATCATAACTTATAGCCAAAGTTACCCCACTGAACATGAACAGTCCCTGTCGAAACAATTTTTCATCATTTCTAAAGAATATTGGTTTATTCAAAAATTTTAATGCCCCGTTCACTTTCCAAACCAGAATATCAAGACATGATCTGTATATGCATCTACAACTTGCATTCTAATGATGACTCAATATTAATGAAATTAACTTAAATATTAATTGTGAATCATTATTGTTTGATATTCCATTATTAATTCACATAAAAAAAATTAAAAAATCACATACAGAAGGAGGAAATCAAATGTTGACTGAAATGAAATTTTTTTGTTCACTTACCATTTTGCCTACTCCACCGCTCCAACGATCGTCCTCAAAAAATTAATCACAATCTTTACTTTCGTCCCACTCCCAGATTCTCTATAATACCCTTCTGCTTCAAGAAATAGATGACGTAAGCGTCTGCCGCCACACTACGAGCCTATTCACCGGTAACATCCATGCTTGCACGCAATACACCTTGTGAGCGAGTGGGGAAAATATTAGCTAGGTCCCAGGCAATGCACGCTACACTCCGATTGCAATGATACAAACACGCATGACGATGATGAGTTGACGATTACCATCGGACCAGCTGTTCCTCTTATAAATAGGTATAACACCTTCCCCCTGTGGACGAGAGTGCTTTTCTCGCCCTTTTCCTTTTCTTCCCTATGTGAAGTGTATGTCAAAGTATTGCGAGATTGATTGCAAGATTAAAGTTGCAAATACTTTCACAGTGAGTAGACTAAGGCAGAAAGACAGTTTCATGAATTTCAACTATTATGCTCAAATTATATGCTCTTTCGATGTGAATACATTTCTTTGAAATACTTTGGACGATTTATGAAGTCTTTCAAATTCCACAAACTATTTCCTGTACTTAATTCATCCATGACACCATTGATCTATTCAGGTGTTTCAATTATCTCAATTCCATAGAATGTAAACAACTCCCTTCCAAACTAGAAATTTACTATCAATTGTTCCATTCACGATAATGAACACAAAAGAGAAGTAAACAAAAACATTTCTCCTATCCACAATGTATAAAACTGATGAAATGCAATTCTTGGGAAACCTGAGTGGACGTGTCTGCTGTTAAACACTGCTGAAGCCTTACTGAGGTAGATTCAAGTCACTCATCAATTGAAGAGTTGTATAAAGGACTGTGCAGTCTGACGTCCTTTAACACACATCCACCTCAGGGGGTATACCAAGTACAAGAAATACTTCAGCCAAGCTGGAGTATTACACGGAACAGACGGCCTACAAATCCGAATCTTGGAGATAATAGAATGAGTCCTCCAACCATCGGATCAGATACTTTTCGCACAACACGACAAAAAGTAAAAATTCCCCTGAAGCATGCTACTTCAAGCTCACTAGAGCAGAAAAGACATTATGGAAGATCGTGGTAAGGCCTAGTTGCTGTTCTGAGATGGAGACAGAAATGAGAGATGCTTCGTGGAGATGGTTAGGAGAGGTGTTATGAGGAGATAGGGAGTGTCTGGTCACTGTCGATGCGGTAGACTGGGATAGATGAACAATACATGGTACTTGTGCTCCCAGTGCATCGTGGGTCCTTCTGAGCAAGGTGACTCATGGGACCAAGCATGCAGTTGATTAAAGAATATAATAGGCTTAGAGAAAGAACTTTTATTCAGAACAGTTGGTACCAATACATGTACATGGAACTTTTTATAACAGAGGAGAATGGACATTCTGTCTTTATACATGTATGAAGACCTTGTTCAGCACAAATAGGGAGAGATTAAAATACAGGTACATGTAACTCTACATAGAAAACATTATATCATTTAAAAAGAATGCTAGGCCTACTTTTAAACAAAATTAATTTTTCATAGGAAATAAACTCAGAAGAACAGAAGGATAGGGGAGCATACTTTACATTTCACATAACTCATTTTATATCATTATCATTGTCATCATAATTGCTTTTTAAAGTCATCATATTTGTACAGGTAGGATGACTTTTCCTTCCTGTACTTTTCAGCATTTTTAATGTTTAATCATGGAAATATAAATATCCTGTGACTATTTAAACATGCATTATACAAAAAAAACACAATACAAAACAGCACCATATTGTCATGAAATTTAACTTCCATCTGATTTCTATCCTAATGATCAATAAAATTGCATTCGTATACTTCTCTAGATTAAAAAAAAATTATTATAGCTTATAGTAGACATATGAAACCAAAACGAGGCATCTTCAATAGGTTTTTGAACTCAACAGCAACCATAAGAACCACTCATTAATTCAACTACAAAATTTCTGTGCTATCAGCCTCAGGGTTGCCTGATAAAACATGAATGTTCATTATGACCCCCCCCCCCCCCCTCTTGGCTGTTCCCTATTTCTCAATGACACCATAAAACGAAAATTATATCAAAACTCCAGGTAAGGGAGAATTTCCCAATTCCCACAATACAGGATTGACGTAAATGGGCTGCTCTTGTTTTCTTACAATACATCAGGAAGTCACAAAGAAGCCAATTTTCTTGCGATACAGGAACAATAAGCCAATGCACTCTACAAAGACCATTACTCTCACAACATCAGCTATGGTTTCATGCTTGCTTTACTCTCTATCAGCCATCCAATCTGCATGAATAATTGCCAATATTCAATTCGACTTTATACAATCACACAAAAAATACAGAAAGTCAATTATCATTTCATGAAGGAATTCATTTTTCCTCCTGAATAGATGCATTAACTGACTTGTGATTAGAAGCAGGAACTGCTTTGAATGGCATCGGTAGCATTCATGTATACACAAACTATCTGTATGTTTTTATATGGTTGTATAGACACAGATCAATACTTGATATAAAGCGAATACTGTCAATTCAAGAAATCCCACCAGACGTGAAGTGACATCTTGTCTCCTTTTCAATGTTCAACCTAACCTGATCAATACTTTCTTGTCAGCAATCGATTGGAACAAGAATCTCTAATGTGGGTGTGATGATGCACCCCTTTACCCCCATTCCTTTCACAGGGGTGACAAGATGCACCCCCATCACTTACCACCATTCCTTCACAGGGGTGAGATGATGTACCCCTGTACCACCATCCTTTCACATCAGTGTAATGATATTCATCAAAGAGGTGTGTCATTGTATTGATGACCTTGAGCTTGGGGTAATTTCCTCACTCACTCTCTCCACATGGATGATGCAGCTCACAAGAGGTGGTTTCAGACCGCCTCGAAGTTCGCCAGTTCCAGGTATTCTCTGATCGGGAAATTTACCCCGATCAGAAAATACCAGGTATTTTGGCGGTCTGAAAGCAAACTACGCGTAATATCCCCGAAAGAAAATACCCGATAAATAGTAGGTACTTGGCGAAATTACGAGAACTTTCGCGGGGATTTTTCCAAGGTCGTGGGTATTTTGGCGGTCTGAAAGCAAATTACGGGAACTTTTAGCCCAGCGTGTCGTTGGGTGCGGCGCCGTGCATGGGTTGCTGCTGGGCTAGTGATTTTGAATTTCGCGCCTTGCTGCTTATCAGACCATACTGCGCATGCTCGTAACTTCAGGAACTTATCCCGAAGGGTATGTTTCAGGGCGGTGTGAATGCAGGAATAATTAATGGGTATTTTTCAGCCTAAAAAAGTTCTCGTAATTTAACGGGGATTCTTGTGATCGAGGCGGTTTGAAACCACCTAAGAACTCATACCAACATGAGAGTATCATTAGGATGTTGAGGTGCTCCCCTATCTCTTCTTTTCCCATTCTTTTGAATAAAAATCATTTCAACCTAAAAAAAAAATACTGACAGTGATAATTCAGCACAGCTATTCCTCCTTTCTATTTCCCCACTAACCACAAGGGTGTAAGGGTTTAGGGTTCACCCCTATTCTTTACCTCAACCATGGACCTATTAGGTCCATGCCTCAACTGATGACAGGGGTGTCATGCTACACCCCTATCATTTCCCCTATCCATAATTCCAATCAATAATTTTAGCACTTGTCCACATCAGGGTCAATGAAGGACGTGACTGGTGAAGGGTGATCAATAGATCATTGATGACCGACAAGCATTGCCATTCTGTGAACCATGTGTGCCCATGGTTCCGTCAATACAATCTGAGGCTGTTCTCACTACGTTCCTAAAACTAGTTTACTGGGAACCGGTTCAGAAAGCCAGTTTGGAAGATCGCTTTGCTAGCGTTCTCACTTGATCACACGAAAGTGGTTTTCAAAATCACTTCACGTAAAGCGCTCTTGTTGCTATGGAAACGCTCTCAGTGGGGTGACACGTTTCGCGCGAAATTCGAAACCGCAGCATAGGCATTCTACACCTGTCGTGTGGAGTAGCGCGCTCAAAATGTGCGAAGATCGCTTCCCGAAGAACGGTTGTGTCCTCACTTACGCTAAAACCAGTTTAACGAGGCAAAGCGATCTTGAAAACTACATCGCGAGGTGGTTTTCAAAACTGGTTTGGAAGATCGCTTCCAAGACCGCTTTGACCGTTCTCACTACGCGTTAAACTAGTTTCCAGTAAACTAGTTTTAGGAACATAGTGAGAACAGCCTCTTTGACTCTGCAGTCTTATAATGTACACCGTCACTTGTGAGTTTCCAATGCTATGTATGAGAGGCAAATATGTGGTGGCGGCGCTATGGCATAATATGTGATGTACATTGTCCATTATAAGAAATGGAATAAAAATCGATTTCAGATTGCTAACAATCAATCGCTGTGTTTGACCCCCCCCCCCCCCTCTCCAAGGTCATAGGGTGCATAAACAGCCAATTTTTTTAATTACCAATCTATTCTACAATACCCATCAACAACTCTGACTTGGCAAGTTGGTATTATGGGTATTTTATAAATTCTTTGATTGAATTGGAATGGCACTTTTATGTTATTGCAGTAGAGGAAAACGTGCCCGGGTTGAAAGCAGCAATGATCACTACAGATTTCCCCAAAAAAGTACAAAGGAAAATCAAATAAGTAGCTACAATTTTTAGGTATCCATTTGTATTTTCAAACTCAAATGATGTTCGTCCATTTACTTGTGCTTTGTCAATATTTTAATAAACCTGCTTGAATTTAATTCACCATCAATTTTTTAAGAGCACAACCAAAACATGTAAACAGAATTTTGGTGCCATAGCAGATTTAATTCAAAGTTTTCAAATGCACCCAATGGCCAATATATAAATGAATAGTCCTGCATATTTTATATAAAACACAAAATAATTTTTAAAAGGATGATCCCCAGGGGGGGGGGGCCACTTCCATTGGCAAGCGGATACCAAGGGCATCCATGGGATTTCGAAAAGCACCCTAAACAAGTACTTGCCAATGTCTGAAAATGCACCCCTTAATAAGTATTGCCATGTGAAACCCTAGCCTTACAAGTATTGGAAACAGAACTGTACCCATGACAAATATTCCCTCAATTTGACCCCCTAAACAAGTACAGCAATATTAATTATGTCATGGACATAATCACGGATGTCGGCTTTACCTTTACCATGGAGGTCCATGCCTTTACTTACATTGGGTTTAGTACCGCCCCCACATCCCACACCTCGCTTAAATCGGACACTAAACACGTAGTGTTGGGGCAAAAATTACATCCTTTATAAAGCATTTCAGTCTTTTTATAACCTCGCAAATTGAACCGTAAACACGTAGCTTTCCTAGCAAAATATTACTCAGTTTTTCAGTATTTCTGTGTGTTTGACACCCTTATTAACGTTACGTACGTAACATGCCAAATCTTGAAAAAGAGATCCTTTTTACATGATTCTTTGGACACACATGGCATCCACTCTCATTAAACTTTCTTGGTTTCTTTTCCTGACTCCTGCCACTCACAGACAGAAACCACAAGAATGTCAAGAATGTCTTGAATTTGCCACAAAAGTGTAAGTTTCTCTTCCATTCCGAAATAAGGATAAGTACAAAGTATTAAAGTGCAATGACCTGCAACAAAACATGCTCATCCCTGAAGTGGTCTTTACCCAGACCCCTTTCCCATTACCAGGGATTGTGCTACATGTACGTACGGTAATATGGGTCCACTGCACCATGGAAGGTACCTAGCATCTGTAACATTTGTGTTTGTATACAGTCTCCTGAAACCTGACGGATGTGTAACAGGGGCCTTAAATTATCTGGCATTTTCTATTCAGAAAATAGCAGGTACAGTATGATCAGACATTTTAAAAAAACGTAGCAAAAGTTACAAAACTATTGCTTTATTAATAGCAAAAAAGGGAACAAATATGCCCCCCCCCCCCAAAAAAAAAAAAATGATTGGCAAAATCTCTGCCAATGAACAAGTCCAGAAGACACAAGAATAATGGTAGAGCTTTTTCCTGATAATCTTTGGCTATTTATACTGGTGATTTGTCACACTACACTTAATCCTTAAAGTGAAACCTGTTCTGGACAAATGTGTTCGTAACAAACACGTCTGGCTTATCATCAGTTCTTTTTAAGGCCTCGATACCTAACACAAACAAAAGAATCTGCACTTCCACAAAAAGTTTAGAGATTTTCACAATTGTGTATCATTAGAAGATGATAGTGGCAACAATAACTCCCCCCCCCCCACACGCACACACACACAATTGTAGCATAATGGGGGGAAAATGACCTGACATAAGGATGGTACTGTACCTTCATTCAGAGAGGTATTATTTCACTGATATAATGCTTCACCTGGGTAGTTAGTGGCATTTATTGTAAAAGCTAACATGGGAATAGCACTGAAGTTCTCAAACCATAAAAAAAAGTTGAACAATCCAATTCAAGGGCATGCTTTGCAAATATATCAAATATTTTTTGGAATAAAAGATCTAAAGATGTATTATCATCTCAATTACCATACCATCCATTACCTTTGTTCTTATTTGATTTGAAAAAAAAAACACAATGTAAGCATGGCTATTCATGTAATACAAAGATTTAGCGACTATGGTGTGTGAAATAGGCCTAAGCCTAGCATTATTAACAGGGTCAAAGATTTTCTGACTTATGATTTCAGCAAATCATTCATATTTCTGATCTCTCAGCAGGAGTTTAATCTTGAATTTCCATGCAGACTCCCAAACACCTTTAACCTTGCCGATTAAACGGTTCCTTGGATTCGAACTCAGTAAATCCACCTCAGCAGTATAACATTGAGCTCTGCAATTTCACTAAAAATTGTAAATAATTTGCTCCAATTACATTGTAATAGGGGCAAATTAGGCTTCATGAAATGGGCATTGACAAGTTAATTTGCTTTTAGTAATCTAATTTTCTTATAAGAACAGATTTGGCAAAAAATGCCATGAAAGCTTCATGTAAACCAGGTAACTTTGAAAAATATATAGTAAAAATACCATCAGAGTAAACCACTGTTAACAATTTGTTGACAACGCTGTTTACTATATTGTTTATCAGGTTAAACAAGTGTTTATCAATATAAAACAAATTTTAATTGGTAATGCTTAATCTTCAATCATGTTAAGTGTGGTTGTTTGAAATCAAACACTTGTTCAAACTGTAAAACAAGTACTGCAAATATTAAACAGCATTTTACATGTAAATGTGTTCCCTGTCCTGGACCTTGGTGATTCAGTGCCACTTCTCTATTAAGCTTACCATTAACCCTTGTGAAGAGAACGCCTTTTGTGTCAAATACACGATGAAAATGATGCTATAATCAAGATCCCTATGAAATGTAAACCATGAATGATATTTTACTCATCAAGGACCATATTAGGGAGATACCAAATACTAATTGGTGAGTCACTTTCACCAAGATAATCATCCATGCATTCACTACAATGTACATCCACCTGGTGCAGAATGACAAAGAGAGAAAGTATGGATGGAATTGGATGATTGAGTCATTTATGAATTTGTGAGATTTGACTGGAAATGTGCTGGGGACAAAATTGCACCATCGGCTCTGGCGACCAATATCGGGCCAAAGCTGAGTCGTCGTCACGGCGGGGAAAGATGAGACAATCAAAGATTTATCTCCAGTACCCTCCCTGATTCTCTCCTTAACAAGCCCCCTTGGGAGGTAAGTGATGCCTTGTTCATTGATGGGCTAAATAGAAGATGAATGTACAATCATTTTTCAAAATTTTAACCCGAAGGAGAGAATGATTCAATTTGCCTGGGGCAAGTTTAATACTGCAATGCTTTCTTATGCTTTCTTCTGTGAGGATAAGAAAGGCATTATCATTATCAACAGCATGAGTTATTACCCTTCTGTAGGGGAAATTACATTTTCTAGAACAGGGCTATTTTTCCTATGAATAACAAGAGCACTATTCAAACTTCTATATGCAAGTGCCATATTTACATTTGGGGGGCAAATAGCTCTTTGCCCCATGTTGGGGGTGCCTGCCCTTGGCTTTATGCAAAATATTTCAAATTGGGCTTTTTTATCTACTACTCTGTACAAATGAACTAAATATACTTTTCATACTTTCACCTGGGGGGGGGGGGTTCCAACACCCGATACTGTCTTTTTAAGATAGGCCTTGAACAAGTATATATTCACTTGCTTTATTAAAAAAACTACCATGGCTATCTATATTTTTTTTCCTCCATACATCACTGTATAAAAGAATCCATTTTCCATCTGAATCTCCTTATCAGATTTAACCAATCTAAAATTCAATTCAAAATGTAAAGGAATGGCACCTATACAAGTTTGAAGGACAGAGCAAATGAAATACCCGTCAAAAAAACATTGTACAATGGGTATATCAGCTAGTTCCTCAAATAAAGAAAGCTTCATGGGGGCTTTCACACTATCTCAAATTGTAAAGTTACGATGCATTATGACAAGCAGGGTGCAAATACAAATTATAAATGGTGGTTCTCCATCAACAGGCCTATCAAAAAAAGAGAAAAAGTAAAAGAAAGATGGGATCTCCAAATACGAATGTACCTTGGAGAAAAAAATCCCCAATCTATAACTTTACTGTAGTGTAAAACCGAATTCTGTCAAGTATTCTGGCCTTGTTGATGTTTGAGAAGCCAAAGTGTTCTAGTTGCAGTACTTACTACAATCTTGTCAAGAATAAACATAAAGTCTATCCATAGAGCTATTATGGTCTATCATATCAAGAGGACTATACATATAGGCCTACTTCTTTCCATTATTCAATAGTGTTGTATTCATGGCTTGTGTTCAGATTCAGATGATTTCAGCATGGAGCTAACACAGATGGAGATCCAGCTTCCAATTCCTCTGTTATTCATTTGTTATCGCTTCCTTCAGGCGAAGAAACGAGATCTAACATCAACCGGCGAGCTGCCAGGCGAAAGTAAGAGCCCACTTACATAACGCGATAAGCCCGCTCGTAAATCTAAGGTCAGAGATCCTTTGAAGAGCCTTGCGATGCGACGCTGTCCTCTCGAGCTCTTGTTTTTTTCAAAGTCAGGACACGACTTGCTGTTCTTCCAACGTCCATATCTCTTCGTACGGATTCCTGATGTACGTCTTTGATGTACATGTATGGTTGACCTAACTTTTATGATATTTTGTTGATTATGATCTGTAAATTTTACTTCTATTAATATTACACATTGGGTCCGAATATCAGCATTTTAACTTGCATTCGATCAGCTTTTCCTATCTGATTTAGGGCTGATTTACAAGCGGCCTGCGTGCCGCGATGGACCACCCTGCTGTGAGGGGATTAGCGGTGCCATGCATGGGGCAAAGCGTTCGTTAGAGAGAGCCAGATCTCCAGCCGTAGAAGCTCCATGATTTCAGCCTGCCAAAATATCACCCACTGCATATCTTCCAAACATATACAGATATATACAATTTTGGGGGGAAGTCAAAAAAATTTCATGATCATGAAAATATGTCATATCCACTTCACAACTGCTCACAAAGGCATGCATGCATTAGTATCAGATTTGGGCAAGTCAGCTTTAATATCAGCAAGTAAAAAATTTCATAGGGGCTCGGGGCATATTTGCTCCCGAAATTCCCAAAACATAGGCCTGTAAAGTTCTATCAATTAAAATATTATCCTTACAATCATCAAATTAATGCTGATTAAAGGTGGCCTTTTTCAATATGAAGACGATCATTTGATTATTTATCAAATCAGCAAAGCTTTAGAATAATGTAATCAAACAGAGCAAAAGCTTAAAATAAATGAGTTGTTACATAATACAAACCTTGCATAGTACACTGTAGGTAATTAAACATTTAGTCAAGGTCTTTTACTGATATATTTCTTCTAATAAACAAAATCATAAAAATAAAAAATGAAGTGCCCGAACGTGTACAATAGCCAAATAATGAAAATACTGTAGGCCTATGGCCATCATAAATTCTTATTGACTGGATTGGATTGCTCAATTAAGGACAGTCATAAAAAATATGGAATTTAATGATATTAAATGCAAAGGCCAAGTGTTTACACTTTACATCCATTAAAAGGAGATTTCTGCTGATACACCATCGTTCATGATGCATGATGGTGGACACTATAAAGTTCAATGATGGACTGGTTATAAGGCAGGTGCAGAAGGAGGCCTGGTTTTAAAAAATCAAGAGTTAACTGGACATCGATACCGACTTCAAAGGTCATGCTTGCCAGAAATCATAAACAGAATGATTGTTCCTGGGAATCATGTAAACGGGTTAAAGAGAGAAAGCTTTGTTTTAAGAGAAACTAAATGACCTCTTTCCTCAAATGCCCCATTAACAAATATTTCATATTTCAAAATATTATTATATTTTGCTCAAAATCATGTAGTATGATTTTCTGATGTCCCACCCCCCCAAAAAAATGTCTTGTTTGTTGCAAATACAGGTGCAACTGTTCAATCAAAATTACCATTCAACAATAAATGTATGTACAATTACAAAACATAGAAAACAGGAAATTGCTTTAAAATTCAAATAAACAATAAAGTTTAATGAAATATACATTGTACCTTCATTCCACCTACAATTTATCATGATGAAATATAGCAGACACTGAACACTGAAGCAAATATGGTTTATATTGCTTCCAGTTCTCTGAGATTGTAATTTTCTGTAAAATGTCAAACTGTTCTCCTCTGATGGAATCCAATCCATCATGTAATAGATCATCATTATTTATTGAGGCTGACAAGAACAATCCATATCCAGGCTTACGCAAGGCTTTCCAGCTCACCAAATTACACAATGCAATCACTATTGTGGTTAAATCAGCCATGTAGAATATGAATTTGGTGGTATACATGTACCAGTGGTTCCACATCTTGAAATAGACTGATTAAATTGGGTAGTTTTTACATGGTAAAAATCTAAACAATAAAATTTATCAATTAAAGTATTGTGTTCCATACAATATTGAATGAGTTGTGCCTGGGCTTAAAATTAGAACATGTTAAAGAATGTACATTGTACAAACTACGTATTAGCGACAACGCTATTGACACCAAGGACACTGAGTGTGAATATTTCAGAAGTTTTACAATCAGTTCACATTTGCTGCAGGGATAAATGCATACCTGTACATTATTTCCCTCATCCTTGCTCAAGGATTTCCTGCCTGGTACAGTATCACTATATAAAACAACCAAAGTAAATAAAATGTTTGCATTCTTTCACATACGGCTTGTACATGTACAGACCGATTATTTATTGGTTCAATTACACTTGCTCCAGCGACAATTATGGCAGGAGAATATGTTGTGTCATAATTTATTAAACTACCACGCATGCAAACAATAAGCTCACAAATCTTTCCAAAATGAAATATTATCTATATTCATGAAATTGAGAATATTCTGTGATGGAACATTTAACAGAGGACAGAAGTTTTGAATTACATTGTACACAAGAACAGGTTTCATTATAATGATTTATTGTTGAAAACCAGCCACGAAATCTGACCATGACAATGAATTTGAAAGGCAATGTGATTTACAATGTTTCACATGCCATGTCAATGTAGGTCTTTCATTTTCATGTGATTGAAATGACACATTTCCTTCACGGCTTCATGAAGCATTCAAATTTGACAAAGTGATATATAGCTGTATTACCAATTCATCATCATAGATTCATTTACAATGATTAACTCTAGGGATGGTGATTTTCCGTCTTTAAAAAAATTATATTTTCCTTTTCTAATTTGATCTAAAATTGAAATTCTGTGTATGTATAATACACAGCAAAAGCGTGAATTCCATTTTGAAAAGGAAAATTCAATGAAGTTTCACATGAAAAGTAAAGAATCAAAAGAACCATTTTGATTAATAGCTGGTAAACAAAGTCATTGTCCCTTCATTTATGATTTTTCTCATTCCCTTTCAATATACCAGTAATCAACGGTAGAAGAAATCACTATCTATAGCCTTTTTTTATTTGTGAACCCAAAAGATATAAACCAGGTAAAGCATGAATCTCAATCAACATTTGATGAAAAATTACAAAGAAATTGAAGGAACTAACCTTCAAACCGATGCATATCATAGTGAAAGGTTAGGCAAATTTGCAATTTGATATCAATGGAAAAGGAAGGCAGAGCTAAAACCATTACAGCATATTCCCTGAATCATGCTGAATCTTCATCATCCAGGGTGGGATTTCATGAAACAAATTTGTTACAAGCTACTGAAATCCTTGCATCTGATTGGCTCAGAGCAAACTTCTCAGTGTAAATCAATCATTGACAAGATGCTTGATGAAAACACTCCCCATGTTTCATTCTCATCATCTTTTCTTAATTCATCCCTCTCATGGCTAATTTGGCTCCAGTTTCGCAGACCTCTTTCACCTAAATATGGCAGCCATTAACGAAAGATGAAAAAAGGCCTGTATTTGTTGACAAAAGAGCATTATGAGCATAACATCCGGACATCCATCTGGCAAGTAGTCATCCCGCGAAACTTTAGCATTCATTTTGACACAGTGAATGGTATGTAGATGTGCATGTAGCATTTTCACTATAAGGAAATTCAGACAATGTGTCACCAGTTCACAAAGAGTCTGTATTCAAATTTTAACTGCTATCACTTACAGAAGAGTCCTACAAAATACAATTTAAGACTAGTGTAGATGTATGAAAATAACCCATCCACAAAGACTTTGGAATAAAGTTGAAATAAAATTGGCTTAAATAGCCTAGAGAGAGCTAACAATGCTAGACATATTTTGCTTACAAAGTAAGGCATGTTCCAGGGAACTTAAAGGTCAAGTTTACCCCCATAAAAAAAGTTTATTTGAATCAATAGAGAAAAATCAAACAAACAAAACACTGAAAATTTCATTAAAATCAGATGTAAACCAAGAAAATTATGACATATGAAAGTTTCCCTTATTTTTCACAAAATAGTTATATACACAATTCAGTGCAAATGGGAGAGTTGATGATGTCCCTTTAATACTCACTATTTCCTTTGTTTTTTATTGTTTGCATTATATACAATTTCAATTTTTACAAATTTGACAATAATGACCAACTTGGCTGAACCATATAATGTTAAAACAATGGAAATTCCACATGTTCAGGGAGGAATAAAAATTTCTTTCACATGACAATGAGCTGAAAATTACAATATTTTATTTTTCGTGTAATAAAATACAAAAGAAATATTGAGTGGGTGATGCCATCAGTCCACTCATTTGCATACCGACCAGGATGTGCATATACATGTACATGTATTACTGTTTTTTGAAATTTGAAAATGTCAACTTTATTTTACATTCAACTTTGATGAAATTTTCAGCATTGTGCTTGTTGGATTTTTCTTGTTTTATTCAAATCAACTTTTTGTTGGGGTGGACTTGTCCTTAAAAGAGCAAAGAAAGAGAAATTCAGTTCATTTTATAACGCAAGTCATGAGGTCAGATCCCATCCATCATGCAAAGAGAATGTAGTGTGAATTAGGTTACATCTCATTCCTCTTGTTTTTTTTTTAAAGATAACGTATGGTGTAACTTTACTCCTTATTATAAAGGCAAGTTGAAGAATATCAATTTACACATGTGCCTGTAAATCATCACGATGACTTGAGGTGTCAAGGGGCACCTCAGCAAGATTTCAAGTTAATGATATTCATTCTTATCGAAGTAATTGAATAGTAACAGATCATTGGACAATACTTTTTCAAGAAACATGATTCTTAATTTGAAAGATTTGAAATTTTGAATGCATTTGAGAAATATTAGAATGTATTTGATCTATATTTCTGCACATCCTGTAGTTCAAAACATTGTTAAATTCAAATCAGTTGTAGATTAATCATGCCATGAGGAAAAAAATTATATTTTCTGTACAAGGATTTTTCTACCTTTGTTCATTCCGAATAACCTTTTGTAACAATGCCAGTAGTAAATTATGGAGGCTATTTCAGACATTTTGAAAACTAAATCGCTTTCATCCGCAGAGCATTTTTACTCCCACAAACCTTGGATAAAACTGTGCTTGGCCTTTGGAGTTTGGAAATAATGATTTAGGAAGCTGGAGAGAGACAATGATAGCAAAATCAGTATGCAACTTTACAAGTTTTTTAATGAAAAAATATATTCAAATTAGATATGCTCTGGAGATACATGTAGCACCAGCCCAAGAGGCTCATTCCTGTTGAAAGAGAAGATGAGGTAGAGCTGTAAAGACCATTAATGTTCCCATGAACAACAAACAGAGTGATGAGATACAAACGACTTTGGAAGGCGTGAATTACACGAGGTCTCGTTAGCGGTGTTGCATGTTTCATGAGGATAGTGCCGACCATATTGGAGCAGACGTTTCTGACAGGCGTGGCATTATCTGGCGGGTATCGCCGATGCTGTCGGACCGTGACGAAGATGAAACAGAGGCTAACATGACTGGTGACCTTTGGTTTAGAAGAATGTTAAGAGCACCGTTCAAAGATAAAGGATGATGATGATGAGAGGGAGGGGAGAGTGATAGCAGTGGTGGCATTATAGGCTATCTGGAGATAACTTGGAGAACATCTGATCCTACAGAGCATTCCAAGAATAAATTATTGTGTGAACAAGATAGGGTCAAAAAGGCTTCCCTGCCTCCTTCCTTTCGCAGTGCAGTCATTGGCTGAGCTTAATTCACACTTTACAAACACCTTACATGTACAATCACAGATCTCAAAGATGTTTAAGATGTCAATCATAAATTTTGCCTTAAATCAATGTTCTGTCGGTCATAGAACTAAATGAAGTTTGAAAACCAAACTGAAAATGCTGAGAAAGCTGTGTTTTGTTTTGCCTTTTGAAGGCAATTCATCAGAACCACAGATGAAAAAAAAAACACAACAAAGATCTCCTGAAGACAGGATTCTACTACACTTCAGAATTGACCTTTACTTCCTGGGTCTATCTCACTGATTAATAGTACCTGTATATGGTGGGTGGTCTTAATATGAGGGTTAAACAGTGTAATTGAATACTCTCTAAAATTTGATCTGTGATTTGTATTTGTGCATCTACATGTAGCCTGCCTACTAAAGAAATTTGATCAAATGCACCTTCATGATGCCATACAAACACCAATTACTTTGAGTAACTCTACCCTACATTGACAACCCCTCTCTCCTCTCTCTGTATCAAGTCCTGAGGCTAGAGTGTCACAGGACACAACTTAAATACCAACTTTTGTTTCTTCGTGTCAGAAAGTGACAAAACAAGAAACCCTCCAATCCCAATGTCCAAATATTTACTACATAACTTAACTATCAAGCTTTACACCAATACTCGAACCAGAACAAGATATACATGTAGGTATAATGATTAAATTCACTCATCGATAAAGGAGAATGTTTTGGGCATTAGCAGGGTCGCCTGCCAATTAATGACCATTCACGGCTGTATTGATGTTTTAACGTATGTGTACTCACACCATGACATCGTGTACATGTGATGATCAATTGGATGGGGGATCGAGTAACTGAAACATCAATAACATTTGTATGTGTTCCTTTCAATTGGTTTGATTGACTCTGCCCAATGAATTGGGAAATACTGTTTTAAACATTGTTGAATCAGGGACACAGATCTATCTTTAGATTACTCCAGGGTCCTAGAGGACATACATTGTAGGGGCCTACAATATGTAGGTCGGACATGCCATGTTCTAAATTCTGGCCTTTCTAGGACAACACCCCTGACATCTGGAAAGTGTAGGATCCATGATAGGGTAGATGATACTTAGGTAAGGTGTGCATCAATGCTCACTTATAACCAAAAGGGGACCAATGGCTTCAGGTCCTCAGCAAGGGACTTTGTATTGAGGATTGATACTTTCACAAGCTAGACACCAGCATCCAGCATTTGAAGACATTTTTGGATCCAGATCAACAACACACCTCACCTCTTAATTCAGAATCAAATTATACTTAATAGGAAATTTAGGCCTACATACATGCACATGTATCATCCATCTGGTAAAACAATCTTCCTGTTAATTGGCCTTGATCCTACCGCACATCAATTTATGGTGTCCTGCTAATTAGCTTAAAAACTAATTCCAGTACAAGAACTAATATTGTAGGTCAAAATATGGGATTTTCCATGTAGAGTGAATTATAGACCACAAAAAGTTAATTCTTTTTATCAATATCACATTAAATTTTGGTCCCCTATGAAAAACAGCATTTGCTGGTAGGGTGTTTTACAGGGGGATTAATTGGCGCATTGCACCAAAAGTGATAGGACCGATTTGGGGAAGGGTTTTCTCACCACGTGGTGTTTGAGCCAGGAAGGATAAGAAGGGCGTGTGCTAAGTCAGGCGGGGTAGTTATTTTTGCTCATATTTTGTTTTGCTGCCGTAGGCCATTTCGGTTTTATTATACCCGGTTGTCGGGTCGTCCAGTCCAGAGATACAATGTTATCATACCAGCTTATTGATTTGAGACTGATTTGAAATAAACATTATGTAAAACTTTCCTTCACCTCTTTGTTTAAACTTGTCATTTCTTGACTCCGTCTTTCTTTGTACGTGGGCAGCCACCAGTCTTCTTGCAAAGTACATTTTGAGGAACAGGAAAATGATATACATGTAGAAGGACAAAGCACTTTCATGCAGGCAAATTGTGATTTCATGACACAAAAACTCAGATTTTCTCATGTGAGATTTAGGCTTATAATAACATTTTCTGCATTAACAACTTGGGTGACTTGAGGCAGATAGGCAGTATGCCTGTGCATTCCATTTTCATGGAGGATAAATTAGACTGAAACTTGTTACAGTTGAACTCGATAACTCCATTTTCCATTTGGCTTTTTTTTTTTCTTCAAAGTTCAATACTGAATTCATAAAATGTAGCTACTAAAACGAGATGAGATTTACATTGAAGTCCCAAGTTATCTTTTCACTATAAAAGAGAAAATGTTATTTTACTTGAGGTTTCATAAAATAGTATAATCAAAGTTCAATTTCCTTAAAGAGAAATGCCAGTTGTAACAATTTCAAAAAGAGTTCATACAGAATCTAATGACCATCCAAGTGTCCTATTGCATTTTATAAATTAGAAAAAAATATGTGCCAAAGGATTCTGGGAGAAATTGTGTCGGCCCTAAATAATTGCAGAGAAATAAGCAGAATAAGCATGGGATTCAAGCAAATCTTTTAAAAAGCAAATGACATTGTCCCAAATGTGCTTATCTGTGCAGGCGATCTACATTGTGTTCAGCTGAGATTCAGTTCAGAGTTTAGTTTAAGTAACTGTACCAGATCAAGATCCATGATGATACCTGACAATTAAAGGGATCGTTTAACTTTGTGAGCAGCTGATTAAAAAAATTCTCAAACTGAGTTGAAACGTGCGTATGAGTGTCTGTATTTGTCCTCAAAAACCCTGAAACAGACCACAATATACGATGAAAAACTCTAATTTAGATACAAGTAGCAATTTATTAGCCTGATTTTGAGAACCGTCTAGTAGATGGGTACAGCTTATGACCAGTTTTCTCCAATTCAAAAAGTCTGTTGGCTATTTTGACTGCCTTCTGTTGTGTGTATCTCTTATACACACACTATTAGCTGCACTGTACATTCAGAGTATACCTTGTACACACTGTATGTAGGTCATGCTGTGTTCATCTAGAATTAATGTGTTGTGGTGCACAGATTCCCTGTATACACATAGTCATTGAAACCAACTCCCAATTATTTCAAACTTTGGTTTACATCTCCAAGGTTTTAAAAATGATCCTGTAAATATAATACTTTGAAACTTTTGGGATGGTATTTTTACACTATAAGCCTAATGTTTAACCCATTTTCAGGAACCAAAAGGAGAATTTTTTAAATCAGAACAAAGTGAAATGATCACTTTAACCTTGGTTTTACAGACTTTCTCGCAAAAATCGGCGTTTACTGCAGCCACTTTCATTAGCAAATTTGAAAGTTGAAATGGTGAGACAGCACAAAGAAAGCGTTGCAGAGGCAAGCAACTTGCAAAAGAAAGATAGATTTATAAACCAACTACTGGTGCAGAAAAATGTATCTGAGCTTGCTGAGCTGATTCAAAGCAAAGTATTTTATGCAACGGGTCTTATATTTGACAGATCCTTTATTCATGGCCATCACTCATAAACTGTGATTCATAACACAGGGGAGTTAAAAACAATCGTTCTGATGGACCAGCATATTCTACTGATTGTCTCAAGAGGAGGTATGAATAAAATTATACTTCGTTACGATAAGAATAAATCATCTCTAAGAAATACTCAGGTCTGGTCGAGGAAATTTGCTCTGTTACAAGTTTTCAGTAATTCAAATGTATGTCAATGGGGAACTTGTATTATAAAGATAAATCAGAAGAGTGAAAAAATTTTTTTTACATGATTCGATTTTCTACCCAATACCTGGTCCAAAGGAGGGAGTGTTCTCTCAGCATAATTCATATGAAGCATATGAAGAGTCTTGGAACAAAATCCTGAAAATCCATATTAACAAATACCTTTTCATACTAAACAACACAAATAAAACGAACCAGAGAAACAAATACAAATAGAAATACAAGGAAACCAATATGGCTTGATCAAACTGGATATGATAGTACCAATTATCACAATGACAGGTTAAAATGTAGTCTTTGTTAATGTTAAATACTCCCAAAGCATCATCATTTAAATGATGTAACATTTAACTGATCTCATCAGAAAACTTCAGACTGTCATTTGAATGTAATCAGATTTAGCTTTTTTTTAAACCTTGCCATTGAGCGACCATCAACCAGAGTATTGACAAAAGAGTTCATCTACACTATCATTTCACAATGATTCTCAAAACTTGATCAATTCGGAGAGGATTACAAATAAATCGATGCATTGTATTAAAAAAATTTGCAAGTGCTCTCTTCAACTCTGTGTGAGGCTTTCTCTCCCTCTCTTTTGTTAGTTCTACCTTTGTCTCCCTGTCTCTCTCTCTCTCTCCCCCCCCCCCCTCTCTCTTGCTTTGACTCTATCCTGTCTTCCTTCCTTTATTTCTTTCTCTGTTTCATGTAAGGAGGCAAAAATTTCAAGGGGGCTAGACATGACGTATCTTAGGGGGAAAATTCTAAAAAGCTTTGAGCGAGCGAAGTGAATGGGCAAAAATTTTGATCTTTTTAAATCTCATTTTAGATTTTAACATTATATTCAGAAAAATATTTTCATATTTCACTTTTTTTTTTCATTCTTTCTTTTTGTTAATTTCCTCCTGAAACTTCATGAAACTTTTTGGTGGGTCTGTGCCCCCCCCCCCCACCTTCTGTATGCCAGTATCAAGCACACTTCCTATCATTCATTCACGATTCTTAAGACTTACCCCTCTGTATGCCATATTGAATCCTTTGGATATATATATACCACTCTGGACTGAAACTCCAACTTGATGATCTACATGAAAATTCCTGTTTGGTATGGAGACAAATAAAGAGGGGAAAAACACAGAAATTACTGAAGGATAAAGATGATTAAGCCATTTAAGAACACATCAGCAAAACATTTCTAGTTCCTCCAAACTTTCAAACTTAAAATTGAAAGTCTAATTGGAGTAATTGGTAAATAGAAACCTACCATTTTTGTATTGGAATAAATGTATAAAATAAATGCAGCAACAAGTGTAGCAAATTTGTTAGAACAGACCATCATTACCTTCACCATCATCAACAATATCATCAATCATGAATTCAAGATATCACCCATCATCACCCCCACCACCACCACCACCAGCATCATCATCGTCATTGCTTCATCATCATCATCACCATAATTATCACCATCATCATCATCATCATTACTATATACTGCAATCATGCAATACACAGATTTCCAATTAATTGTTATCCTTTTTCTCCCAAGCAACGAAGAAGAGCAACTTCTGGATTTTCAACCCTTTCTAAGAATCTTCTCAAAATGGCACAACTGCCCTACATTTATAGAGGCATTCATCACTCAGCTCAGACTTGTGATTGTACTGTTAACAAGCACATCCATGAAGTGTCACAATCTATTTTACCATGATAACATTCAATTACTTATACTCAACTGTTTTCAACAACTCAGGCATATGTGTAGTACGACTGGCAAGCTAAAGCCAACTGATTTTATTCCACTTCTTTTATTACCCATTCAAATTAGATTTCATTTTCAATCTTCACATTCAAAATGCCTAGTGTAACTGTGTTATTGTGAATGAGATGTGCCGAGCCCATTACAGGTATACATAATGCTTATTTACATTCAGGGACACAACAAGCTTTCAAGGAGGTGTGCAAGACGCTATCATTGAGGATATTACCTTCTCATAACTTGAGATCGTCCAACCCTGCCAAATTGTCCTTGGCATTTTGCAATTACATTCGTGAGTCGCTCTAGTAGCAGCTTCTCAACAAACATGTGTAGTTATCACAGAGAAAATATACTTGCTACATGTAGGTTACATGTAGGCCCTATATTTCAAAGCACTACGTTCACACAGTTTCTGAGTTGAAATTTGCAATGAATAATGTGGTAAAATACATTGATGTCTTCATGTTATCAAGGAGCTTCTTGATGTTATTTTGACAGGAAATAGGTTTATTGGTTGCTTTCATGCCCACATGAACAAAGAAAATTACTGTTTTTTTATCAGAAAGTAATACGGATTTTGCATTGTTGCTGGCTGGCAGGTCTGAAACCTCTGAATGCACAACTTTTTATTCTTGAAGCCTGAACATAATACACATTGATAGGGCAGGTGTGAGAGCACTTTTGGAACGATCATCAGTGATAAATCACAAGATATATTGCCATGATAACAAGTCCAGTGAGGGAATAATAAGCTTTTTTATCATCTTTTTCTTTGTATTTTCCATCAGTACCTTCTGATGTATTTTTCTGGTTAAATGTTTCATATTGTTTTCTAACTAGCACATCAATGATGTGGAGCTCATCCGGCATCTCGCAACGAAATTTAACACAATTTAAATTTCAACCCAGTTGACACTGTAGTGAATTATATTGGTGACATAAATTGAGGATATAGAATTGAAATTGATGAGGAAATGACATAGAAACATTTTTTTGTGATCTATGAATAAATTTCATATAAATTAAGCATAAATAATATTATAGTAAAAATTTCTTAACTCTGTGTGGAACCTTGGTGAACCTCATGTAGCTCTCTGATGGAACAAAAATAATCAAAATCAATCAACAAATAAATAAGTATTTTTTGTGAGTTTAGAAAATATATGAATAAATTAGCATATTTAATGAGTTTCAAAATTCTGTGTTGAAATTTTGTATCACCACCTCAAAACTATCATATAAAGCAAACAAAATTGAAATTGATCAACAAATGAAGAAGAAATTTTTTTTGGTGTGATTTATGAATAAATTTTGCATAAATTAGCATAAATAATTTTCTAGACAAAATTTCAAAATTTTGTGTACAAGTTTGGTGGACCTTATGCAGCTCTACCAGATGGAAGAAATAAAATCAAAATCAGTCAACAAATAAAGAAGAGGCATTTTCTGTGATTTATGAATAAATTTTGCATAAATTAGCATAAATAATTTTTTACTGAAAATTTAAAAATTCTGTGTAAAAGTTTGGTGGACCTCATGAAGTTTTACCAGATGGAAGAAAAAAAAATCAAAATCGGTCAACAAATAAAGAAGAAGCATTTTATGTGAATTTTTAAAAATATGCATAAATTAATTTTGCATAAATTAGCATAAAAATTGTTCAAAATTTTGTGTAGAAATTTGGAACTGTATGAAAATGAGTAATTTTGGTTCTACCAGATGGAAGCAAAAAATTCAAAATTGGTCAACAAATAAAGAAGCATTTTTGGTGAATTTTGAAAAATGCGCATAAATTAGCATATTTAATGAATTTCAAAATTCTGTGTAGAAGTTTTGAATCCCCCACCTAGTGCTATCACACCTAGTGCTATCATATAAAGCAAACAGAATTGAAATCAGACTTGAAATGGCGAAGAAGCATTTAGAATTGGGGACGGACGACAGACGCCAGACGACGGACACCACGCCATGGCATAAAAAATTTGTTACCTTTTTATAATTCTTTCATCTCCTATGAATTCCCATGTATGTTTTGTTTTCTCCTTCCATATTTGTTCTTTCATTTTCTTTTTGATCAAATCTTATGTATTTCTTTTTTTTTTCATTTTTCAACCATTTTCTTTTCACACCTTTTGTGAATTGAAGTGTCAATCGTTGGATCAGCCCTGGTGCATTCATTCAATGAACAAGGTTGTGATGATATAACCTTCTTCTCTGTTACTACTCCCTGTGTGGGGAATTAACTTAAATAAGGTTGACAATGTTTGGCTTATTTTTTCTTGTTCTTGGGGACAAATGCTTGATTTGTTGACACTGTCAGTTTCCATTACACCTATTAATCACATTACTTGGCTCTTAAGTAAATTGAATTCTTTTTTTTTTCTAAAATAAAGAAAAGATATTGAAAAATCATAATTTTCTTGACATTTTACTTTCCACCAATAGAGGGCGTAAACAATAATTTGCCAAAAAATCAAGTGTTTAAGTACTACTCTGGTTAATACAAAATTTATCTCCATGCTACTACAGAAAAATTAATTAAAACTATGAAAATGAGTAATTTTGGTTACAAAAGTAGTACATGTACATGTATTTTAATGATTTCTTTAAAAAATGTGTTGTATACTGTAATGATCTACGTGTAGATTAAGCACAGGCAGGGTGGTTGCAGTGAACAAGTGCCCTGACGGTTCGTGCAGGTGTAGCGTCGTGTAGCGGTAGTGAAAAGTAGTGGAGTCTACAGTACATGAACCATCATCTGAGGTAATGATCAACATGATCAAATATGCAAACATGGGCATGGGCGCTAATGCAGTTTTGCACCAGCCGAATTTGAGTAAATTTCCCCACCAGAAATTGTTTACAAATGTAATGGCAGTCTCTCAGTCACATTTCGAGGTCAACAATATAGGCCTAGATCCCGGGGTGGGGGGTTACTCGTGTGTATATCGCATACTGGGATGTGCCGCTCCAGTGGGTCATTTATTTCAAAATAATCCTAAGACATGGGTCTTGCTATTGCAAGAAATCCTTAGCCATGGGTCCTATTTTTCAACTGAAAAATCCTTAGACATGGGTCCGATTCTGAAAAAAAAATGCTTACAAGAATCCCAACGAAAAGCCCAGGAAATCTGTGTTATTGGCCACCGAATATAGCGCAAATACAAAAGGAAAAGTTACTGTTAATCCCCATTGGAAATATTTCTTTTTTATAATGTGACATTTTATGTACAAAAAAACGATCCGAAAATCAGGTTTCCGCCGAATGTTAGATCTAACGTTACTGCTAATACGTTGGCTGTACGTACGGGCCAACAACTCTTCAGTCTATGTATTGGTGAGTGGAGCCAACGCAGTTCAGGGGAACAACCAAAATACAGAGACTGAAGCTTTTGGTCTACTGGTGGTACTGCCTCGATGTCAGGATTCTGCCGTCAGTAAGACCTTCATCTACAGAATTGAGGTGGGTGCATGATTTCGGCATTATCCTGATTTAAGTCACCAAGACACCAGTCCATTCATTGCTGTTTATTTCATCAGCGCTGGTTACTTCTTTCGACTCCCATTGTCACTGTCATTGACTTTGTACACAACGAGTGCACACACACTGACACAAGAGAAGAGAGGTGACTAATTAATTACAAGATAAGGCCATAATTTCTTTTCTTTTCTTTAATTTTGGGGGTTTTGGTACCCCAACCTCGAAGGTACATCAATCATGTACCCATGTTACCTGGGCCGGCTGTGTGGTTACCTTCTGTCTGGGTTATTAATAGCTAGCTAGGACGCCGAAACTCCGGCGAGGCAAAACAGCTGTCCTGACACTGCGAATGAGAAAGGGCACCGTAGCAAAACATTGGACTTGGAACCGAAAAATGTAATATATTTCACTCGTTTTACAAAGATATAGTTTGTTTTTAGAGTAGCACATTGACAATGATTTCACGGATTACCTTAAGAACAAGCTCCAGGGAACCTGATGACCATCAGGTGGATTAGCAGAATATTCAACGGAAACTCACCACTCCTCCTTTCCTGTCTGCCCAATCTTGTTGACAAAATTGCGTCAAAGTTTAACGAGAGAGGGAGGCATTTGAAAAAAAAAGATTCGAGACAGAAAATAAATATAAAAATATCATGCAGGTCGACTTCATATAACTTCGTTTTATTACTGCTTCTCCACAAATATAAAAATATCACTTTTTAAAATATTAGAGTCTTTTTCACACATTGTAAAGTAGTGGTCTCGTATGAGCCTCTTGAGCAAAACTTCAAAACTGATTCTGAATTAAAGAGGAGAAAATAGGGATGCACATTTCTGGATGCCCCTGCCTAAAGCTGCCTGTTTTTATTTGTTTTTTTATATTCTCTCTTCATTCATGATTTTTTTCTTATTTTACATCATATCAAATATGTGAAATAGGGATTCTGGCTCCCCTGATCATTCTTCTTCTGAGAATTTACCTTTCATTTTCAGCCGAGGAAAAGTGACCTTGTTGCCCCCCTTTTTTCATATTGCCTTTTATAGGCCCAGCTATTTACATGCATTTTGGGTCGGGGCCTTGGGCGCAAAACGAAAACGGCAGAAATTACATCAGACTCCTTCTGCCCACTACATAACTTTGTTCTCCAGATTTATCTGATAATAACAAAATACCTGTGGTTATGAACAGCATATATATTTAGTTACATATCAATTAAAGGTGGCATTTTTTTCCTCTCCAATTCATCCCCTTATTATTTTCATTATTTTTTTGTTTATTCTGAGGAAGCAGTAAGTCGGATAATGTATTTTAAGATTCATAAGGTGTCTTTCATCTGATTATGAACATCACTGGATGAAGGGGGTTGGGGGTCCTTGAGGGCTAGACAAAAGGTCCAAGACCAAGAAAAAAAGGAGAAGAAGAAAGGAAAATAATGGGAAAGATGGCATAAGAAATTATTATATAATAATTTATAAATTAGAGTTTCATTTAAAGGTCAAGTCCACCTCAGAAAAATGTTGATTTTAATCAATAGAGAAAAATTAGACGATCATAATGTTGAAAATTTCATCAAAACGGATGTAAAGTAAGAAAGTTATGACATTTTGAAGTTTCACTTATGTTTCACAAAATAGTTATATGCACAATCTAGTCACATGCGAATGAGAGAATTGATGTCCCCCACTCACTATTTGCTTTGTTTTTTATTGTTTTAATTATTTTTACAGATTTGAAAATAAGGACCAACTTGACAAAACCATGAAATGTTAAACATTGGTAATCCAACATGGTCAAGGAGAAATAAAACTTTGTTTAACAGGACAGTGAGGAGAAAATTAGGATATTTCATATAATAAAATATAAATGAAATAGTGAGTGATGTCATCAGTTCCCTCATTTGCATACCAACCGGGATGTGCATATAACTCTTTTGTGAAATTAGGCGAAACTTAAAAATGTCATAGCTTTCTTATTTTACATCTGATTTTGATGAAATTTTAGTGTTATGCTTGTTGGATTTTTCTCTTTTAATTCAAATGAACTTTTTGTTGTGGTGGACTTGTCCTTTAAAGAATTCAAAGTTTTTCTCACTGGCTTTTCTTTGTCAGAACTATAAAAAAAAATCTCTCTGTACATTATTTTCTGCCCCTCAACATTTTGACTCATTATGCTACCTTTAACATATAAGACAGGGGGGGGGGGGGGAGTACATTTCTCGTTAGGTGATAGATGTATCGCCTGAAACGTCTATATGAATTTTGATGTTCCCATTGGTCTATTGCCAAATCTTATCCCATGGGGTCCCAAATTTGCAATTTTGGTTGCCATCTCAGAAATTTCCTGAAAAATTATATTTTCTATCAAGACAGTTGGGAAAAATTCATTAAATATGTTAATCAATATGATGCTGACGGAAGTAACTACAATCGTTTGGTGGACAGTATGAATGATAGTTTGAGCAAAATTAGGATTTATGCCAAATGCCTTTGATAGAAAATATGCATAAACAAATTTCATATTTCACTCTTTTTCTTGTCCTTTTCTTCTTTTTTAATACTTTTTTTAATTGGTTAGGGGACATTTTTAGGGGCACTGCCTTGTATCTGTCCACCAGTGAACAAACAACTTTGGTCAGTCTGGCATCATTTTTGTTGGTGTAAATGAAACACCATAATGCATGTACTGTGTGTAGCAACGGAAAGGTATAATTTACTTAGATAGGTGTACGATGGAAAACTGTGAGTAAAGAACCTATTGTAATGAAACCTCTTGGAAGAGTTAGTGGACATTGCCTTGCAGTGTATTAATCATCCTGACCGTCCAGATAAATTTTTAGCAATTTCTTCTAAAAAAAAATGGAGCGCCTCTGGCAGTCTCACCTGCATCGCGTGATTCAATATAGCAGCAGTGTTGATTTTGAAAACTACTACAAAATAATTATTCACAAAAAACACCATTCATATAATTCTACAATACTATGTTCATTGACAATAAATGACATTTGACCTTGATCGTGCGACCTAAGACTTGTCAGTGATATTTGATTACCCCTATATCCACATTTTATTAACTATATCTATAAACTTTGAAAGTTATGACAGCAATTTAATAATTACCTCCAAGATGGCCAAAGTTCGTTGACCTTAAATGACTTTTGACCTTGATCATGTGACCTGAAACTCGCACAGGATGTTCAGTGATACTTGATTACTCTTATGTCCAAGTTTCATGAATCAGATCCATAAACTTTCAAAGTTATGATGGTAATTCAACAGATACCCCCAACTTGGTTAAAGTTCATTGACCCTTAATGACCTTTGACCTTGGTCATGTGACTTGACACTCAGGCAGGATGTTCAGTAATACTTGATTAACCTTAAGTCCAAGTTTCATGAACTAGGTCCATATTTCTTTTAAGTTATGATGTTTCAAAAACTTAACCTTAGGTTAAGATTTTGATGTTGATTCCCCAACATGGTCTAAGTTCATTGACCCTAAATGACCTTTGACCTCGGTCATGTGACCCGAAACTCAGGCAGGATGTTCAGTAATACTTCATTAACCTTATGGCCAAGTTTCATGAACTAGGTCCATATACTTTCTAAGTTATGCTGTCATTTCAAAAACTTAAACTTCTGTTAAGATTTGGTGTTGACGCCGCCGTCGCAAAAGCGGCGCCTATAGTCTCACTCTGCTTTGCAGGCGAGACAAAAATGAAAATAATTGTTTTCAAGAAAATTCTAAGATGGCTGCTACAATTTCTTCTTTTGATACCCATGGGACATGATTTGGCAATTGAAAAGTAAAAATTCACAAGCTAAGAGACTTAAGGCAATAAAAATGACTTTTTTTCGCATTCTCCTATGGTGCATAATATAGGAACCCTAATTTCCGATAACACTACATTATTCCTTAAATTCCCTACATACACTGAACTGAAACAAAAGGAACAGGCATTGAATCACAGCCAATGTTTAAAGAAAACATTTATTCATCTGCCTACAGGAGATGAGAAAGAAAAATCAAAAAGGAAAAAAAAAATCCATACACTATCTCATATACATTCATGTACATTACATTAAGAGAGGGCTTTATAAAGTCAACATTCATCTTGGTACAATGCACATGGTATCTTCATATATTCATCCTATACATATTCCACATTACATTACATTGGTTTAATACATCATTTCACTATTCACTGCATCGACACAAAATCTTGATTAAAAAATCACAACAAAGAGATCATGATACAGCTACACATGCAATCCAGACATTAATGTGCAAGTGTGGAGATTTCTTTTAGCATAATTCATGATGATCTGATTTATTCTTATACATATTTTTACCTTTCACAGCAATACTAGGATTATTTCCCTCACAAGTGACAGCTGAAAATACCTATAACATTGAACAAGGTACACCAACACAATAACGCAGTGTCTGTATTACTTTGAGCATTTTGTGTGGTGTAACAATGTAACAAACTCTTGACACCGACTCAGGCAACACCATTAATAATGCAGCACTTGATTCGACAATTTGTGCAGGGATGCCTTCTGCATGGAAAACCAACTAACACCAGAGCTTTAATCAAAGTCTGGTGTAAGAACAAAGTGCTCTGTTTTACAAATTTTACCAGTATCAGTAAAAACCAGATGGCGTGAAGGGATAAGGACAGGTATAACACATTTGATACAATAAATAATACTTGCTTGATGAAATGATTAAACATGAACATTTTAATAAACATTCAATAAAGTATTCCTTTAAACCCTGTTTGAACGTTTGAATGATATAATGTGGCAATGTTAAAGACAATGATGACTTATAATACAGAATATATATATGTTTATATATATATATTTTTATTTTTTGGGCGGGTGGGTGATTCTTAGAAAGAAATAACATTTTAGCGGATGAGAACCAAGAAATGCACTTCAAATATCAAGACATCCCAATAAACATTTGTTTGTAAACATTACATACATTCAGACCACAAGTCAATATTATGCAAGCCTATTCGATGCAGTTTTATGTTTCGAGCAAATTTGCTATAAATTTCAACAGGGACAACCAAATTGTCATCATATAGAAGTGAAATATACACCATTTGAAGGGCACTTTTAAATCAATGTCTGTAAAGTTTTAATATTGATATAGTGTATATCATACCAGCATCATTATCTGAATATGCAAAGTAATCAAAATATAAGAGGATTATGATGCATAAATGGAATATATCATTACTTAAAATATACATCACTATACTCCTCGTATGTTTACCAAAGAATATACTAGTAACTATGCTAGCACAGGAACCCCTGTCCAGCTGATTTTTCCCCAATACCGTAGATAATCACACAAGGTTTTGTCATTCCAAAACATACAACTGAATTCCCAACACGAGAGCATTATCGGCATTCACAATCACATAAATCCTTCAAAATAACCAGGAATAATTTATTTTGATACATGTATATCTACCAGATAGGCGCAAAGGTTAGGAAGACTACGATGTGATACCATGAACATGGTAGAAAATATATAACGTCACATACGAGACACAGGTTTATTCTTTTGCAATAACTTTTTAAAATTTATGCCACTGAAGATACAGATTTAACTTCCATTAATCTCATTAAATAAGATTAGACTTATTTTTAAAATTGGATTACACTGCAAAAAATTATGCCGTTACCTTATATTGAATGGTTCCTGCAATCAAAATGAGTCAAAAAATGAAATTAGCTTTATGTAGCATCACTTTTAAGTGATGTTGGAAAAATAATTTGTTAAAAAATATCAATAATTCGTTATTTTCTGCAGTTCTCACGCTTGATGACTGCCACCCCTCGAAAATAGGGTATGCACAATCATGTGACTTTAAAAATAATAATATTAATGATTGTACATTTATGTTGCGCAATTTCTATTTGTATATACTCAACTCCGCATTACATTAATAGAAGGTAAAATACACGAAAGTACGATTAAGTTCCAATTACTGGAAAAGGGAAGTCTACTATCTCTACACAATATATAACAAAAGGCGAGTTATTCATTGATACTCTCTTGAAAAACGTAGGTTTTTAGTTTAGCTTTGAAGAAGGTAATAGATAATGCATTTGTTATTGATGCATGTGACGTCAATGCCAGTCAGTCCTCGCCTTTGCCGTTATAGACATTGTACATTCAATGATCTCAGCATATCATATTGACTGAAATTTATAATTAGGAATGACCACTGAAAGACAATTGTCAGATGCACATTATTTGCAAAGCTTGCCAAGAGTGAGAACTGCAAAAAAAAAGCTATTTCCATTCCTTTTGCTCAATTTAGAGAATTTCTGAAAAACTTAAGGCTGGAATATTGATATTCATATTTTTTTTCAAAGTTAGTTAGTTGCAAGGACCATTAAATATCTAAATTCATGAGCAAGGAGAAAAGAAAACTCTTCATTATTGCTGACAATACAGAATAACTTATAACAGTGTTTGTACCTATACACACACACACCCTCCAACACCCCCACACATTCTCAAACACCTACAATGTTCTTATAACTCAACGTTTCACACTATGAAGATTGTGGTATGGACAATAGAAAATCTCAGATCATATATGCTTCTTTCATGCAGAAATCGCATCTTCTGCGCAAATTACAAAATAATCACAAATTTAAACCAAAGAAATAACAATTGCCAACTGACACAAAATCATTGTGATGAATTAAGACCCTGTATGCTGAAAGTTTTTATTCCTCTTCTCATAACCTGGCAAATTATTTGACAAACAAACATCTCCAGAAATCATATCTCTACAATCTAACTACAAAACAGAGAGTTAAAACAGGCCTCTACGAGCTTAACCCCAAATCAGGCCTTTTTCTATGGGAGAAAGATTGTTTCTCATGCCTCTACATGATTTTCTCTTAAAATTCCCCAATTCAAAAAACAACTCATAAGACAATTCAAATTTTACTTAAACAGGTAGACAGAATTTCATGATCACTGCCACAAAGGCTTTGGGTTTTTTTCGCCAGCATTGTAAAATCAAATCAAACAATTTTCACAGCAAATTTACAATGCTTTTCATAAGACAAGTTTTTCATTTACAGCAATTATTAGTTAAGATTTTAACTACCAGTGCACCTACTAACCTACTGGCTTATTCTACAAGGCGGTATCCTCCCACGACAGGCCGCTGTACAAATTTACAAAGCTGAAGATTAACTTATCTCATATCTTTTCTATTCAACTTAGTTACAACCTAACACATAAATAGACTTGTTATTTCAGATGTGCATGTATTTAGTAACATAAATACATCTAAAAAGAAAATCCAACAATCTAAAATTGATTCTTCTCTAAATGTACACAAAATTCTCTTTTTTGTTCAATATACAGCAAAAATTTGTATTTTTTTTCATCAAATAAAAATTTGTGCATTCTTAATCAATTATCATTCTTCCTTCCTATCCTAAGTCAGAAAGAAAAATAGAATGAAATCTTTGATTGAACTGTAACTCATTCCAAGTAACTTGGTAAACAGAAAGAAAAATAGACAATGCAGTAGCATTAAACAAACTATTTCATGTGGTTCATAAATAGATGAATGGCAAGTGAAAAAGAAACATACACCAATGATCTCCCCAAACAAAGACCTTATGTACGCTCTGCAATCCATGTTATATAAATACCTATTATCAATGGCATACACAAAACAGAAGTGACTTGAATAAAACTCAGTTTACTGGTCAATGAACAAGAAATAAATAAAGTGACTATTCTAATGTCTTGCTTCAACTTGTGTCTTTCTTTTTAGTTAGGACTTTATGAAAGCTAATCCAAGGTTCATTTATACAAGTTTGTAAAGCACAATAAAAAGCCTTTTTTAACTTGTGCAGTTTTTCCTGAGTCAGGGCTAAACTAGACACAAGACCGTATACATCTAGGTTTTTTTCATTCTATCAACAAAATGATAGCTTATTATTGTAAAGTGAAAGTGAGTTATCAATTAAAAGCTAGAAGAGGGAGAATTTGTGACAAATTATATTAATCTTATCTCACAAATACAGAAAAGGACATCAGAATAGGAAGAGTATACCCCCTCTCTAGCCTGAAGTTAGAGTGAAGCAATTCAACATAACAACAAATCAATTAAAAGAAATGATATTAATTATGCAATGAGAGGTTAAGAGCGCCTTTATCTAAATCGCAGAAGAGCTCAACAAAAATGAAAGCATTAAAGAAATTGTTCAAAAACTCAATGCAACAAAAGAGCATAAATGAAAAAAATAAATAAATAAAGGGAAGGGAAGATGGTTGTAAATAAATACCCAAGCACCAAAGTATTGTACACAGAATCTAATAAAATTCCATTTCAGAACAACGATAAGAAATAAGACTTTGTAAGGAATAATTTCCCCATAATGCTTTAACTAAGTTAATCTTCTATACAAGGTGTTGTGTCAGCTATAGAGAGAACTAAATTTACTAAAAAAGCAAAAGATACAGACATGATTCTAACAAACTTGACCAAAAACAGCATGAGAACATAGTGAAATTTGAGACAAGACACAAGGCTTTACATAATAATATGCAAATAGCAAATACGCATGAGTGTGACAGTACGATATTTCGCATAAAGTGAAAGGAAGATGCTCTCTTCAGTGAGGCATGGCTGAGCTGAATAGAGTGTCTCTTTCTTTCACCAAATGTGGAATGCGATACTATTGCACGAATAAGAATATTCACTATGTGTGTTGTATAATCCCTCGGAAGAAGGCAAAAAATACAAGCAATTTATTTTTTTCTTACATTAATCTATGAAAATGAGGAAAGAATTGTTGAAAGCAAAATCCCTCAAACGCACATTTTATCTGCAGCAGCTTGTACATTTAGCCAGTATTCCCCACACGTATTACAACTGCATTACTATAAAGCGCAATGAACTGAAATCGTATTGTGACATCCCCTCCTAAGCTGTGCAGCAGTACATTATGAACGGTACAAATATATCACATTCAGCCTCCCACTTGCTTGCATACAACAAGCAAAGCAGGCGTTGAACTTTAAGAGTAACAAGCAGATCATTTATATAAAAAAAACTTTTCATGTCACTTCTTCGCATTTATCCTCTTTCCTCTCAAGCATCAGATACATTCTGAAGAGCTATTCTCGGGTTTTCTAAGCCTTGGGGTGTTTTACAAAAATTCAAGTGTAACTTAAGAGTTGCACTTACATTTCAGTTGAATGTGGCATATTATGCATCACCACATTGGTTAGATCATGAGCATGTGTATCTGTCAATCAAGTGCACATTGACGTTTAAGCATGACTCAAGGTCACACTGAAATCTTTGTGAAACTCCCCCTATAAATAAGTCTTAATAACCACAATTTAGAATGAAAATAGAGGGCGCCCTTCTATCAAGACCATGTTAGATGACATGTCCACAGGCACAATCACATATTGCACATGTCTCAAGGTTAACAATACTACAGGGTGGACTGTTTTATTAACGAATGAAGTGTCAGCCAAACTATGCTTCAACCCAAAAAGTCAAAACAAAAAATAAACTATTTAACAGAGTATTCTCAAGCAAATGTCATAAATGCTTGTGATGTTTTATAAAATGCTTAATATTACGTTGATGGAAAGTCTAATTTCATTATGAGTTAAGCATTAATCATTCTCATTTTACCTTCCCACAACGGTCAAAGAATACAAATTTCTGGTATCAACATTTACACCTTTGTTATGCTCAAAACTTGAGGGACTCAATTAAGGTAATTCATAGATGATCCTCTTGTTTTTTTAAGTCAGCAGTTTGATTTGTGCGCTTTGACCATTCCAACATCTGAACAAACAAATTCAAGATTTGAATTCCATTCAAATATTTGAAATAGTGAATATCTGCATGGAATGAAGAGGTAAATATTAAAATAGTGCTGAATTTAAGAACTTAAAAACCGATCCAGAAGAATTCATTTCAATATTGGTTGTTGGGTAACAGCACTAAGCTCTGCTGCAGATCCAGCCGCTCAAGACAAAGCTTTCTTCATTGATCAATTTCAAGTAACTTGACACTTTTGGAAAATAATTTCAATCAAGCCATCATGAGGATCCAATGGCAAAGGTCTATGGATGTAATGATCATAGTGCAAGTGTGTCTAAAATACTGGATAATACATATTTAGTACAAATATTTATATAATTGGAAATGGAACAAAACTAACTAATCAATGTTTATTTTCATTATTTTTGTGTAGAAGAGGGGGGGAGGGGCAATAAATATACATGTATGTTCTGGGCAAGTAAATTGGAAGGGGGTGCAACGATTGCACACCCCAGAATAACTGTTTGAAATATTCACGAGAAACAAAGTTGCATGTATCAATCATGACTTTAGGAAGGAAACATCACGAGTAGTGAAAGATTCATCTTTAAACACGTTTTTCTGTCACAATCATGGTTGTCATTCATGAATGCAATAGAACTCTTAATCATGTTTATAATCGCTTCCTTCAGAACATGTACACTAAAAGGACATGAACCCATGGGAATAATCTATGAAGTATGCCATTATTAAGTTAGAATTCTCTGGGATTCACAACTGCCACAAAAACTTTTACACTCCTTATAACAAAAACAATAATAGTATCCTACTTTTTCATATAATGCTTATCACATATAAGCACGTTAAAGATATTTTACTACCTCAAAAAATTTCTTTCACTGAAATAAATGGTGTTCTCATCCCTGTAAGTATAAATATATAATGGGCCCTGTATCACAAAACACAATCAAACGTACACTTGAGCACAACTGTATGTGTATGGCGATTCATGTACAGAAAGTAAAATCAATTGTAAATATTGATCACATCCTTTTATGTTACATCCCCTGATAATGTTATGTGAAACAAGGCCAGGGCCTTGTTAATTCTGATCCTGAATTACGGTTTCTTTGTTTTTGTGGCTAGGAATCTAGCATTCTTTTTTTTTCTCTCTCAATTTTTTTCCTTTTTTAGAGGCAAGTATTTGTACCAGAAGAGAAAGCAATTTCCAGTAGAGTGAACATCTTCCTGGTATCAATCCACCTCAAAGATATCAATTTAGCCCAGAATGGGGGTTTCATTTTCATGATTCGACGGATGATTGCGCTTATTCTTCCTTTTCCTCTGCAACACAGTGTAGAAGCTTCTGCATCCAGATTGTGAAGCTTTCTGGAAAGAGAAAATTATTGAAGAAATAAATAAAACTGATTATAGCTATATGTTAACATTCTTAGATTTAACACAAGCTCATTCTGATATCTGAAACTGGTTTAACTATAAGAGTTGTAGTTTAATAGCACTAATCCAGATAGCGACAATATGAACAAATACTTGAAAATAATCTTGCTCCAACTGCAGTTACTTGTAAAGAACATTTCAATATCCTGGATACATTTTTATGAGAAGCGAATCTTCACTGCTATCTGATCTTGTTATGAAATGTATCATTCCATTTAATGATTGTTGGTTTGGGGGTTTATGGGGAAATCAAGCTTTCTACCGTGTGAGTAAAAAAAAACTTGACACCTCACAAATCCCCAATTTAAGATAAAAATATGTCATGAACACATCAACATTATATATAGCTGGAAAGAGTATCTTCTCCCAAATAATTTGATACCGTATTTATGTGGATACCTCCTGGATGATATTCTTTACAATGAAATGATTGTTCAATTTTCGATTCACCCCTACAAAAGGCAGTTGATCAGATAGAAGTAGAAAAATGGAATGACAATATACTTACGGACAGCACTGAGGATCCAAGTTGGTTTGCTCGTCCACCAGACGCCAAAGAAATAGACGGGTACCCCAGAAAGCAAGATGGCTGCTCCGATGAGGGTATCGACGGGTGCAGCGTACACTCCCATAATGGTAAGGAAGATGCATGCAAGTAAGAAGATGATAGGCAAAATAATGTTCACCTGGTGGAAAGAACAGAAACATGTCACAATTTTATCTCTGTGTCCAAAATCTGTATGATACAGAAAATAATATATCATTCAGGCAACATTTGCTATTTATTTCAAAGCATGTGTGCTGTTTTCTTCCACAATCAAATCTGCAATGCCTGGTTCTATCAACCAGGCATGGTCACAGGATTTTTCAAAGGGGAGGGTTATTATGTGTTGTGCTTAGGGAGCGCCAAGCGAAATGAGTGGGGGGAGGAGGGGTTGTTTTTCCTGTCAAGAATAATTTTTGTTTGTATGTGTGTGTGTATGTCATATTCATTACTGCAGAGCTTCCAACCTTTTAAAGTATAAAGTAGTCATCCAGCAGCTCAAAAGCCATAATTTCATATGTGCCATGGGGTAATACAAATTTCTTAGAAGAGGTAATATAATCTCCTCAAAAAAAGTTTGGAAATCTGATTTTGATCAATAATCCCTCCTATGCTTTAGTGAATATTAATGTCTGTTTGATACCAATGAATAGATCATTTAATTCTCTTTAAAATGATACCATACATGATATGATTATGGTTCACATGGAGGTACAGTGCCTTGAAATGTGGGGCAAAATTCAAAAGTGGCAAAATGACACAATATTGAAAGTCACTGTTCTTTTTTTTTCCATGGTGATGAGTGAGTTTCTCAGCAGTTTCTTTTGTTTTCATGCACCTTAACATCAACATTATAATCAAACACACTTCTGCACATGCAAACACATAACAAAAAAACATGCATGGGTATTCCAAACCACGACTCAAACCATGTTATCTCACAGAACCATCACTACATACACCACAACAAAACATAAAAAATGAAGAAGCAGGGGCTTGATTTGAATGGTTTTCATCTCTATTGACACAGACAAAAGAATCGTGTTCTTTATAGGCCATTCAAGACTATTTCTGCTTGTTTTGCAACTTTTCAATTCAGACCTCATCCAACACTTTTGAATCCTGCTCTTTTTGTGATGGCATGATCATAACAAGCATGACATCATTTTAAAGAGAATTAAATGATCTTTTGAATGATATCAAATATGCATTGTGTTTAATTGGGAATTGGGAGAAATTAATGGCTAAACTCAGATTTCCAAACTTTTTTGAGGGGTTTATATATATGTACATAGAACAGATGCACAATGCTCATAAATGCCAACCCTACATGATGGCTGTCAGGTATATTTATCCAGGGCGCTATACATGTACATTACTTAAATTGTGAAGCACTAGCTTGCCTAGTTGGGCAAGGAAATTTTACAACTGCGCAATGCATTACTACCTGTATATTAAATGTGTACATAAATTCTACCTCACAAGCATTATAATCAGGTCAAAATCCTACTAGCATAATTTGGCATGAAAATCATGACCTTTTTTTTTTTTTAATTATGACTTTTTCTCAATAGTTGGCAGCTCTCTTACTAGGTAGAGGAAAAGAAGAAAAGGGGAAAAAATACCAAAATACTTTAAGCCAGTGAAATATCAAAATTAGTATTACAAAAAAATATATATGCAATGCATGAAGGAATATGAAACTAATGATGCATCTTTGAGGCAATATGAATGAAAACAAATCACAAGAAAACACAAAGATATTTTACATTATAAACTGATGATCACAGTTGATGCAATCCCATTCATTGTACAAGTGATTGCTTGAATCATACACACATTAATGATAATTAAAATATAGCAACACAATTACACAAGAACACGCACTTGCAATATCTAGAGTGTCGACAAGCAGATTTCAAGCCTACTCAGAACATCCCAGTCTGTTTCATTAATGACTTGTTGCAGTTATGGTAACTTTTCCATCATGGCAAATACCATGGTAACAGGGCATAGTAGCCAATCAGAATCAAGGTTTGCATGGCACTTTGAATTAATACAATAATTACAGTTACCATAATTGCAAACTGCAAACAGCGCCATTAAATATGTATTTTTTTCATTTCAGACAAAGAGAACTTCAAAAGAAAGCAATAAGAACAGAGCTTGGAAGTGTGAACATGCTCTTCTTTGTGTGAATACATACTATGTAGTATAGAGTATGTGACCTTGTCCGGTCTAATACTACGCATAGTAGTACATATATGCCTAGAGTACATCTTTCTATGGGCACATTGCCAAACGCTAATTGAATTTGGCAGCATTCCAATATGTCTGCAATATCGAAAGAAAAGGGTAGGTATATAATGATGTCGGATGAATAACATCCATGTTGTGTTATGCAGTTGTACTGGTTATGGTGTCAATATTTTATTTTCACACTCTTTTCAAAGAATGTGCATGGAAATTCCTGCTTTCATACAGAAAGATTTTTTGTCAATTGTGTCTGAAAATAAATACAAGTAAAATATCCCCATCCCCCCAGGTAAAAATGGTAACCCCCAGATAGAAATGGTTAACCCCCCCTCTCCCTTTGATATAAAACCATTTCTCAAACAATGGCTGAAAATCATCATCTACAGAATTCTGATATGCGATCACTAAATGTGAAAGATTGGTGTTCATAAGGGCCTTTTTAAAAGAAAATACATTACTTTATAGAGAGCACAAAATAACATCGGATATAAAATTCAGATTTTCACAGAGAACCTACATATATTATGGTTCACATGGAGATGCAGTGCCTTGAAATGTAGGGCAAGGTCAAAATTCAAAAGTTTAAAAATGACACGATATTGAAAGTCACTGTTCTTTTTTTTCTGTGGTGCTGAGTGAGTTTCTCAGCGGTTTCTTTTGTTTTCATGCACCTTAACATTAACATGCACCTCGATCTGCACAAGCAAACAAACATGCATGGGTATTTCAAACCATGACTCAAACCATGTCATCTCACAGAACCATCACTACATAAACCACAACAAAACATAAAAGATGAAGAAGCAGGGGCTTGATTTGAATGGATTTTCATCTCTGTTGACACAGACAAAAAAATCATGTTCTTTATTGACTCTTCCTGACTATTTCTGCTCGTTTTGCAGCTTTTAAAATCAGACCTCATCCAACACTTTTGAATCCTGCTCTTTACTCGATGGCAGGATCGGAACAAGCATGGTATCATTTTAAATGATCTTTTGAATGATATCAAATATGCATTGCGTAAAATTGGGAGATGGGAGAAATTAATGGCCAAACTCAGATTTCCAAGCTATTTTTGAGGGGTTTATTTCATATTATTGAACCTTTACCCAACCTTTATAGAGGCTTTTACATATGAAAAGTATAATGCATTCTTATAAAATGTGAGAGGCTACATGCTTCTCATGTTTGGTAGAATGTGGGAAATTAACACACCGGAAGGAAGTTATTGATTTTCATTCCCATTTTTTATCGTGTGTGTAGTGCGTAATCATCTTACATCACTTTTTTGGGTCATTTTTCAGAAAAAAGGAGTACCGTTTATTTTTTAAGACTTATATTTGCTGGCAATCTGTTGGTAGGAAGTTAACTTTCATGAAGAAAGCTTCATTTCAATATTTTTACTTGTGCATACATGCAGGTAGTGGGTCTGAGAGATGTACTGTGCTCATATTAAAAACAAAACTTGACCCAATTTTCTGTTCTCCCTAACCATCCCCAAACGATACCAAGTTAGTTAACATCCTTTCTTTAACTGTTTTTGAGGAAGTTTGTGAAAAATCAAGGGTTGTCATCCATAATTTATGTGGGCTCGGAATTCATGAAGCTCAGCGTCCCAGAAAGTGTTGATGAACCATGCAATATTTGTTCTATTATTTCACTACAAGATGACTTGGGAATGTGCCAATATGCAGAGTACAGATCAGCCATGTGTATCTTCTGTTATTTTAGATCAGAAGACACACAAGTCCTAGGATGACAATAAATGCATTCCTAAACGCGATTTCTTGAACAATCCCTAATTATTCAAAATTCTCTTGCTCCCAGATACAATCGACGACCCTTGATTATTTGGCGCCTTAAAAGATAATTACATCCATTGTCTAAAAATTTTGGGTGGGTGTTCATAAAGCTGTTTGTAAATTACAAATGACTTTATGCACGACTGGTGACCCTTTCTTGTGCTAAATGGTTTATCCCTATGTAGTTGACTTAGCACTTAAGAACATGTTCCAGTCGTGCCTAAAGTCATCCATAACTTTATAAACACCTTCATTATAAAACATCCACCAATTATTAGCTATTATGTACCCGGAAGAAATACACTGATGTGCTTTTCACTCTGCACTTTTTGCCCTTAACCCCGGGAAATTGGTGGGGCTAAGGGGGGTCTTAGCCCCACCAATTTCCCGGGGTTAAGCTTAGCCCACTTCGTTTTCACGCTACGTTTTAGCAAAGTGGGCTACCATGGTAAATAGTACGGTACTATCTGGCCCTGCAAAAAAGTAGGGTTAGCCAGTTTATTGTGGTGCTAGTATCACAATTGCGGTGTTAAGAGATGCAGTGTGAAACGAAACTAGGCTAAGGAAAAGTGGGGCTTATCGATCTGACCTTTTTTGCTGATATTTTGTGCCGATGTCCATTTTAGGTATTGGTGCACCTAGCTAATCATCTAATCTGACCAAAGCTTTGGCTTACAGCATTACTCTAATATAAGTTGGTATACTACATAACGTCTAGATGCCATGTTAGGCAAACCTGATGTCACACTCACCTTGACCGGCCTGGCCATGTCCGGTGCTTTGTATCTGAGGTATATCTGACCGGCGATGGACGTCCCGGTTGCCAACCACGTGACGAAGCTGAAGTAGTTGATCAGCTGACCGATGTTTTGGGCAAACAGGTAGAGCAGGGATAAGATACACTGCAGTATGAAGGAAGAGATAGAAAGATGGGGGGAGGTGGGGATAGATCGGGTAGAGGCAAGGCAGGGGGAAGGCAAGGTGACAAAGATGGGCAGAGACAGACACAGAGAGGTTGAGAAAAACAGGGAGGTAGAGAAGGATAGAAAGAGTGAGAGGAAAGAATTATTAGAAAGGGAGAGGAGAGACAGACAGATAGAAAGAAAAGGAGAAAGGGGTAGGGGAGATGGAATGAAAGAGGGGCAGAAAGACAAGGAGAAAAGGATGGAGAGAGGGGTGAGAAAGAGTGGAAAGGAGTGTAAGAAGGGACAGAAAAGGAGTAAGAGAGAGAGAGAGAGAGAATGGGAGATATAAAGAGACCAACACAGAGAATAATGATATTGTAATAAATCCATTACATAATATGCATTTATATTGCGCATAAATAATTTGCAAGTGGGTGATACCAACACCTCAAAGGCTATTAAAAAGGAAATCACCACAATTCATTACCTACCGGTATATCTTATATGTGACCAGATAATGCTGATAAATATGTATCGCCCTGCTTTGCAGATGAGTGGGTATGCTATTTACAAGTTCACATCAGTGGTCTGCACTGTAAAAATGCAAAATGGCAATACCACCCAAGATCGCAAGTCCATACACGAGACAAAATATTATTAATTTTTTTTTAAATAGGGATGTTGCTTAAACTTTTTTTACACAACCCGAATGACAACTTTCACAAAGATAGAGACAAAGGGTCATTATGGGTGAAAATTTATTGTTTTCTTCCACAAAAGGGACCGTTTCTATCAAATATGAGAACTGACTTGAACTGAATGGAATTGAAAATGAGGACAGTTGCCAAGTATGAAAAATATTTAACATAAAATATGTACCTGCATAAAATAGTGAACAGTAATGTCTATTATAGTCAGCTAGTAATAGTTTTACCAGCACATCCTACCTTCCGGATATAACAGTCCTTAACTGACTATGTTGCAATATAGCTATCACCTGACCTTATCAAACTATATCTATCATAGATTCAATAACTATTACTTGGAAGTACAATAATTTGGGGGGGATAGAGCAAAGAAAAAAAAAGGAATTTACAGCAGTAGTAGTGGTGAGAAAAATGGTAGATGTAGACATATTTGTACAAGTAGAAGAATCTAAATTGAATTCATTGTCCAATAACTAAGAAAATACTGTTTCTCACTTTTAACCAGTTTCATTGCTCTTTTTCATCCATGACTTGTGCCTGATTTTTTTGTCGCTATTTCCTGAACATTGGCTTTTAAGTTGACTGTGAATGCAGACAGTTGGTGTGGTTTTATTTCTGATAGTTTGTGCATAGAGCAGGTGTTCAGCATGACTAACCCCTTCACAATCAGATTATCTTAGCCAACGTTTGTACACACTTTTGTCTTATCAAAATTGCTGTATTTACACTTCCAAGCAGAAAAAATATGTCTCCGATAAAAGTGAAGGTTCCGGAGTCCTTTTTTTTTTGGGTAAAAATGTGCAGTTTGAATTAATGAAATGCAAATATGAAATATTAATGAAATGCAAATATTCAGCTATTTCTGGATGATTAATTTTTCTATTTTTAATGAAATCATGTTATTTTCTTGCCTCTGCCAAAGTATCAGGGAGAACAAAATTCAAAGAAAACCAGGGGACCGTTGAGATTATGGTATCTTTGAACAAATCAAATTTTCATCAGAAATTTTCATATCAGAGTTACTATGATCATAATTTATTGGCGGGGTAAAAAGGTTGTAAGATCGAGTTCCTTTCGCATAAGTTTATATGATGATAACTACCATGGTAACACCACTAAAAAAGCCAATCAATACTTCCTGGCAGCAATAAAAAAATCTTTAATGCAACGTGGTCAATACTTTATGTTTTAATACTTCCTAAAGCCCCTGGCCCCCTACTCTATGGCATATTTTTGTTATCAGTTAAGGACATTCAAGCTGGATCTCCTATGAAATGTCGAGATCTGTCATTGTAATAATATAGATCTAGTAATTAAAAAAAAAACGTAAATTCAAACTGTTAATTTTCATGTTGTGTAAATGAGACATGGAATGATACAGTGACACACTGGAATGTACAGACAGAAGCTGTTGTTCTAACAGGTAAATTAATGGTCTGACTCACAGTTAAAGCATTAATTTGTCCATGGTCACAAATTTTTCTCCATTATGAGTCAAACTCATTGATACTCTTCACTTCTTTTGTAGAAGTAACATTATAAATGTAGATTAAAACTGACCTTAAACTCTACCCCAAACCAACATGCACTCTTATCGACTATTTCAAACTTAAAGAGGACCCCAGTCTACTGAGTACCAGTACTTAAGCTGGCCAGAATCTTTTTAAAAATCCAGTTCAGAATACATGTACCTATAGCTACACCTACTATCAAACTATGATACTTAAACCAACTATACTCCACACATATTTGAAGAATTGCATGAAAATCTGTTATTCAATTACCCAACAATTCTAAACATAACATCAATCTTAACCATAAATACAAAATGTTATTATTTGCTTTTGCATTTATAACTTTGACAAAACTATAATCTGTTCATCTGTGATCAAAGCAGTGCAGAATGGACAGAATTTTGTAGCCGTTACATGTACAAATACCCATGGAGAAATCTAAATGGACAAAATTAACCCTTTTCTAGCCATTTTTAAAAATGGCTACAAAACAGCTATAAAGAAGGGAGAGAAACTTTTGCAAAACAGGGAGTTGCTCACTGTGATAAATGCCATGGTAAATCTAGAATCTGGCATCCCCCATCATTGTGAAAGTGATCTTTTGTTAATGCCAAAAATTCAATAATTTGACCTTGTTTGATTGTACTTTGCTGAGGTGTGATAATTTCGGACTGCTTTTACACATCATCCACCAGAATCTGTAATCAAGATGGCATGTGCTTGTTGAAACGCTTCCTGAAATCACATCAAACTGGTGTTTCACCGTGACTAATGTGTAATGTCTGGCTGAGTTTTTTTTTTTTTTGCTTTGGAGGATCCCCTCCTGATACTTTCAAATTTCAAGTTCAGTATCCAACTTGCCCAAGAACTCTCATTTTTTCTTTTATTGTAGAAGAGGAAGTGAAATGCTTTGGGTCATGACATATCCACTGCAAAAATAAAATCACTTTTAAATTTTGGGGAAATTTACATATCACACAACATATGGAGGAGCAGCTCGTCTGAGACGTCACAAAATAAAATCTTTCAAAAATGAGCAATCAACCTATCCGGGTGAACTACCACTTTAACTAGTGGCTTTCAGGTGAATGAAACCCTTGGAACAAGCTTCTATGAAAACAGAAAGATCAAAGAATGAGATCATTGAAAATTTGAGAATATTGGACACCCAATAGGAAGATGTCTTATCAAAGGTCAAGTCAAAACCCCAAAAATGTTGATTTGAATTAATAGAGAAAATCAAACGAGAATAATGCTGAAAATTTCATCGAAATTGGATGGAAAATCAGAAAGTTATGACACTTTAAATTTCTGCTTATTTTTTACAAAACAGTTACATGCACAATGCAGTGATATGCAAATGAGAGTCTATGATGTCCCTCACTCACTATTTCTTTAGTTTTTCAATGTTTCAATTATAAAACATTTCAATTTTTACAGATTTGACGATAATGACCTACTTGATTGAACCACAAAATGTTATAAAAATGGTTCAGTTCACATGTTTAGGGAGGAATAAAACTCAGTTTCACAGGGCAATGAGGAGAAAATTGAAATATTTCATATTTCATATAATGAAATACCCAGTGGGTGACATCATCATTCCCCTCAGTTCCATACCGACCAGGATGTGCATATAACTGTTTTGCAAAATTAAGCAAAACTTTAAAATGTCACATTGAAAATAAACTTTCTTATTTTAAATCTGATTTTGATGAAATTTTCAGTGCTATGTTCATTGGAATTTTCTCCTTTTATTCAAATCAATTTTTTTGGTGGGTGGACTTGTCCTTTAACATTCAAATACTCTCAACTTCCTTTGCCTTATTATCTTATCTGTTCAATTTTTCTCAAACTTTCAGTGATTTGTTCCTTTGGGTTTTCTGTTTTCATGCAAGCTAACATGTTCTTAAGGTTTCATTCTTCTTTAAAAGGCAACTGCATCAACAGACTGACTTCAAACCTGACACCGATTGATTGGTCATACTTACAGTAAAGACAAGAGACGGTAAGGGAGTCTTCCTCTTGATGCTAATCATGGCAATGGACTCCGGCAGGTGGCCGATACGAGCTCCAACAAAGTAGATTCTGAATGCAAAAACCATAGAAATAAAAACAAAAACATGGATGTTTGTACTCGATATGGTGGAGCACAATTGTAAATAAGACCCCAAAAGAAAAAAAAAAATCAAGCAAAATGCTTCTGGCAGTATTGCCTGCATTACACAATTCACAATATAACAGCAGTGTTGACTTTGAAAACAACAACAAATATGAATAAATTTTCAGAGAGAGAGAAAAAAACATTTATTTGATAATAGAATCTCAAGTTCACAGACTTACAACATATGATAATTTACCTTGACTTGGTAACTTGTTAATCATTTCTTTGTCAGTCAGAAACAGTTAGAAAGCTCTTAAGGTCAAAGGTCTTAATCTCCTTTCTTACCTAGACCCTGTTAGAAGAAGTCCGTTGACCCCACCAAAGGTCGAGAGGGCGACAGACACAGGCATGATCCAAGCCATCACTCCGAGAAGCTTGTCACCAAAGGTCTAAGAGAAACCGCAACACAGTCAAGATTAATAGAAAGTGGCCATGTTGATTAAAACATTTAGTCCCGGCAAGTGGGGATAATCTGGACTTGGTGTGTATCTGTGTGTGGCCGTGTGATTGTTCCAGTCATTTCAAATTCTGACGTTAAATACCTGTAGCTTCTTTGTGATTAAGCCAATCACTTAAACATGCCCGGGAAGGACATGCCTTATAATCCAGAAAGTTTGTTTAATCCCATTTCATTTTCATTGGTCTTTCTTTGGTCATTTTGCAACTTTGGATTCAGAAACTAATTGTTATGAGGGGGTGAGAGGCGATTGGCTCTCTGTGATTGAACCAATCTCATAATTATTGACATTGAAGTTAGCCTGTGTAAAAATATTGTTTATTTTGACCAAGTAGAATTCCTGCAGTGCCCTTGTAAATTTTGGATCCCAGTTTATATCAGGCTATAGCCTCTCTGTGATTGAACCAATCTCATAATTATTGACATTGAAGTTAAAAATATTGTTCATTTTGACCGAGTAGGATTCGTACAGTGCCCTTGTAAATTTTGGAACCAGGTTATATTGCCCCTTCTGTGTGCCACAATGTCTGTCTAAGGGTGTGTTTATGCTTCCATTGCGAGGACAGAATCAGCGTTTTCAAACGTCGATTCAAAACGCCGATCATAAGGGTTCTGGGAGTGCTGTTTATGCTTAACTTTTCAGAGGCGAAATCATGATCTCCAGCTTCCTTCGCATCGTAATTTTCGTTGAGCAGGAAAGCGAGGTCAAATTGGGCGCGCCCTTTTTCGAATTTTTTTTTTCGAGTGTTGTTATGGGGAAGGTACGAAGACTGTTATATAAACATCGAACAATTTCCAATATTTTGCATGGAGCTTCTTGACATAGCCATATAATTTCCACCATGGTGAGGATAATAGTGAGAAAAAATAAAGAATATTAAAGTATACATAATGAAATAATAAAATATCTATTTGTTTATGCTACTGGGGCATCTGGCGATATCTCCTCATTATAACTCATGTTCCAGGTTTTTCTTTTGTTGTAAATCCCTCAATATTCATCGTGATGACAAATTGGAAGAGTAATACTAGTAATAGTACTTATTATCACACATGCAAATCAAGGGAGATGAGAGGTATATTCCGTGGAGGTAACATGCGACCATGGAGCAATGCGACTGTATTTGCCCGCAAATTTTCATCTCACCGGAAGCATGTACAAAATGACGTCATTTAAATACGTTTACGATCGTGGTTCTGTTTATACTTCCCCAGAAAGCCTGATTCTGGTCAAACGACGTTTACAAACGCACCTTTTTGTGAGTTTACGATCGGCGTTTTGAAACGTCGTTTAAATGAAAGTAAGCATAGACGCAACCGTGTTTTGGACTTATCACGTATGGAAACGCTGATTCTGGCCTGAAAAGTGGAAGCATAAACACGGCCTTATAAGTCTTGAGAGCTACCTACCACTGCAACTGCATCTGTTGCAAGCAATTCAGCCGGTGACATAGCAACGAAGTAGGAGACATTAGCAGAAACATAGATAAAGATAACCAATGGTACAGAGATGACGATGGCCCTTGGAAGATTCCTGCAAGACACCAAAACATGTGTAAAAATATGAATGCAAAGAAAGAAAGAAAACCATTTTACTTTTCAGAATTCAGCCAAATGACAATATATTCTGTATAATTTTTATGTATGTCAGTTCATCTGGCATTGTCTTCCAAAGGGGCAGATATTTTCAGTTTATTTTTTTAGTTTCTGAAAACCTAATCTAAATAAATGAAAAAACAAAATGAAAGGTACACAGCAAAAAAGACAACTCCTTTTGCAAAGGTGAGTTTTAAAATTGCCAAGTAAAAATTGTAAAGTAAAGAATGGATCAAAGAAAATCACAGTCCCTATACTTACACATATTGTTGTAAGTATACATTTGAATGAAACACGACACAGAAATCAAATTGTTTCTATCATATATGTACAGTCAAGCCAAGGGTAAGCTGTTCTGTAAAGATCAACCAAAGGAGACCAGAAAAGTAGTCTTTGTGAGAAATGGTACTTGTGATCATGTTTGATTTGGAAAACTATGCAAGGGAATTCAACCTGGTCCTCATAGACAGGTGAAATTTGCTAAACGTGGTAGCTAAAGCAGGGTGCTACATAACTTTTTAGAAGCGCTTGCCCGGTTGGGCAAGTAAATTTTTAAATAGTTGGAATATACTTGCCCCAAAATCTATTTCACTTGCCCGAAAAAATCCTTGAAAAAAAAAGCTTTACCTCTTCAAAAGAAAGTTTTACGGTTTTATAAACCATTGACCTTTTTCTCTCTTTTTGACATGAACTGATCTAGATCTACCTTGTTATTGCATTTCTTTTTCCAAAGAGATTTTATATTGCCTGCCATGACCAAAATTAGGGTCACTATATATCTACCCTATTTTTGGTCATTATACAGTGGGAATTTTGCTTTCTACTGTGTGAATTTTTCTTGCCCAATTCAGGCAAGTAGTTTTGGTCTTTACTTCAAAACACTTGCCCGACTTAACATTTACTTGCCCCGGGCAATCGGGCAAGTGCTTATGTAGCACCCTGGCTAAAGTATGCTGAACTGTATATTAGATCACAATCAAGATGGCGACATGATTTTTTTTCTACCCACACAAGCAAATACAATCAAAGACAATGATTATCAAATTTCATGTTTTTCACGTATGTGTACGCCACGAGAATGTCACTGCGCCTACATGTTGAACTTAATACCTGAAGGGGTCCTTGAGTTCTTCAGTCACATAGTTCAAATAATTCCTAAGAGATAAGAAAAAAAAAAGAGGAAGAAAACATCAGAATTAAAATACAGGCACAAACATACCGGTCCCATGAATATCAAATAACATTTCCCTATTTTCAGATATTTTCATTGACATGTAATGTGAAACAATGTTATGTTATGTTATAAATAATGAACAAGTGGAATGCCACTGGCAGACTCGCCTGCATTATGCGATTCAATATAAGAGTAGTGCCGACTCTGAACACAACTATTGAATAACTATTAACAAAAACACCATTCACATGATAACAAAGTACTCTGTTCATTGACCTTGATCATGTGACCTAAGACTCATGGAAAATGATCAGGGATACTTTATAATTACTCTTATGTCCATGTTTCATAAACTAGGTACATATACTTCTTACTTCTAAGTTATAATGACATATAAAAAAAAACTGAACCTTCGTTAAGATTTCAATGTTGACGCTGCCGCCGTCGGGAAAGCGGCGCCCATAGTCTTGCTCTGCATGCAGGCGAGACAAAAATGATTGACACCAATGAAATTCTTTGTATCAGGTAATTGATTTGTTTACAGTCCTTTAAATGACTACACTCATCTCAGAAAAGAATACTATACCTTCCAACCTTTATCTTTCTTTCCTCTCCATTTCATTTCTACCTCTTTCCACTCGTTCCATCTAGGACTCACCACATGATATACCATAAACCTCCTTCGTGGTCAAGTCCACCCCACAAAAATGTTGATTTGAATAAATAGACAAAAATCAAACTAACAAAATGCTGAAAATTTCATCAAAATCGGATGTAAAATAAGGAAGTTATGACATTTTAATATTTTGCTTATTTTTCACAAAACTGTGATATACTCAACTCAAATGAGACTGTCAATGATGTCCCTCACTCACTATTTCTTTTGTTTTTTATTGTTTGAATTATACAATATTTCATTTTTTTTTTATAGATTTGACAATAAGGACCAACTTGACTGAATCATATAGTATTAAACAATGCCCATTCCATATGTTCAGGGAGGAATTAATCATTGTTTCACTTGACAAGGAGGAGAAAAATAGGATATTCCCTATTTTATATAATAAAATACAAAAGAAATAGTGAGTGGGTGACGTCATCAGTCTCCTCATTTGTATACCCAACAGGATGTGCACATAACTGTTATTGTGAAATTAAGCAAAACTTTAAAATGTCATAACTTTCTTATTTTACATCCGATTTTGATGAAATTTTCAGTGTTATGTTTGTTGGATTTTTCTCTTTTTATTCAAATCAACTTTTTGTTGGGGTGGACTTGTCCTTTAACTAATTTTGTGTTCAAATCTTTTTAGACACAGTACCGGCATGTAATCCCTTTAATTTTTCAGAATGATTCATTTATCCAAACGAAGTCTGTAAATGACTAGTCCTCAATCTCTGATCAGATGCTTACCAGCCACCGTAGGCAAAAAGACCAGCATACATAGCAAGTGCAATGTCTCCAACATTGCTTGATGATCCTTCAAACGCATTCTGGAGATTCTCAGTTTTACCTGTTAAATAAAAATAAGGAAAACATTTATGAGCTTAGTAGTGCTGAGAAGGAGCATAGGGTAAGATTTTTACTTCAACAGATTATTTTTAAAAATATATAGAAGGGAACATGATTTGAATGAAATCTTATGTTATTTCATATTCTTGAAACATGTTATATAAAAATGAAAAGTTGGTTCAGATAATGTTACCACTTAATATGCGGAAAGGAGAATGAAACTCTTGGAAGAGAGCTTGTGTATAACACAGGAAAATCAAAGAATAAGATCAATGACATTTTGAGAACAACAATAACAGTTAAAGGAGCCTTTGAATGCTGAAATCACTAATGCAATGGAGATCCTCCATCTGTTGATGTCACACATGAACAACTCTCTCATTTGTACCATGAAATTATACCCCCAAGGGCCCCAAAACATCTACATGTATTTTTGCACATTCTTATGATTGTACAAACTCTTTGTCCATGATATATACATGTATTTTGTATATTTTGTGAAAGCTCTATTATATCCTCCCATAACAGAAAAAAACAAGGGTCGGTCAGTTGTTGGTTCACTGTATGTGTTCATGATTATATAGGAACCTCATAGGATACGAGTATGAAAGCTCCAAGATATGATTTTTCTTGTTCGTGTGAAAGGGAACTCCTCATACATCACATCTTTGTGTGCACACATGACATACACATAAAGTGGAAATCGATACAAGTGTTGTCTGCTCACAAGACAAACAATGTCCAACCATGCTATTTTCAACTTTCTTTTACTCTTTCGTCAAGTAAAAATCAGAGAAAATTATGGTCAGTCTGGAAGGAACTTTTTTCTTGAAGGTCGGGGGGGGGGCAAAGTCAAAAGAATTCAAGTCGTAGGTTTTACGGCAAAGCTTTTTTTGCTTAAAGTGAAAGCTTATATGACCGTAAATTTTGGTGCAGTGGGACCCTGGTCAATGTACTTCTCCACCACCTTCTTAAGATGGTACAATGGCAGCCCACACCTAGCACCTCAAGTGTCATATTCTCACACAACATCAGGAGATGATTGACGACACATGATTTGCATACAATTAGGACTAGAGTGGAAGGATATTTATTTTCCTTGGGGCTCTCCTTACTGAAAACATGAATGTTCCTTCCTTGGGATGCCCACCCAGGCGGACTCCATTTAATAGTTCCGTTAAAACAATAGAGGGGTGGTGTGACTTTTCCAGGTCAAAGATGGGTCAAGTTTGAAAGAGACATCACTGAAGACAGCCATGTTTTTATGATGGCAAAACAATATCCTGACAAATTTGAACAACCTTCAAGTTTTATACTGCACATGTGTACATGTAAATGCTGACAGTACATTGGTTAACATGAACATGATGTTTGCAACTTTGCATAAATTTCTGCCATTCTCAACTGTCATCATCCAGATTGAATCATGGTCAACTGAATGTGCATGACATGTATGTAATCCACTTGAATGTAAGAAAGGGCGAAACAAACAGCAACAATTAAAAAGAAATCTTAATTTGAAGAAAAAAAATTAATAAATGATACAGACCTCACAGAGTAATAATAACGATTATAAGGATAAAAACATGATACAAATAGTATAATGATAGTGAAAATATTTTCGGGTTGAAAAAAAAAATACTCCCACCAATATAAATAATGATGATGAATGATGATGATGAAATAGAAATTAGAGAAATTGGGATTTAAAATTTCTCTGTCAAAAGATAACTCTAATTTCAGCAAAGGTTGTAGTTCTTCATGTATTACAGGAAAGATATAAAGGCTCACTGCAAAGAGCTGACATGTTTTGGGCTTAACATTGTACAGAATTCTGATAGGACTACAAGAATCCTCAGTCCTCACCAACAGCGCTTAAACCATTTAACGAGGCAAAACCACATCACGAGGTGGTTTTTCCAAACTGGTTTGGAAAACCACTTAATGCTTGCAAGACCGCTTCGAGCATCCCCATCACACGTTAACTGGTTCCACTTAACTAGTTTAATAAAGACGTACATGTAGATAACGGGGTGCCTGTCTTTATCATAAACTTGGAGGCAGAATGACATTGTTTACCAGCCAATGTTAGTTTTCCAACAGGTAACAGGTGGTCTTGGTTTAAGAAATATAAAATCTTCCATTATCCAATATCTCACCACTAATGTGTGTTTATTGTAATAAACTATACCAGAGAGTCAATAGGCATATGGGATAAGGGGAGATTGACTTATTTCCAGTGAACCATTTGACCACATGGGGTTCTATTGTTTGTCATTGCACAAGCATAACATCTACATGTACATGCACATAAATTAAATTCATCTCGGAGAAACTGCAATCTAGCAAACATGAGACATATGTATACCTTCTCATTAAGAGGTTGATCTTTATGTCAAGTGTTCTAATTTATTCCCTAGTGTACAGTATGCACTCCATACAGGTTGATCGAAGTTGTTTATTTCTTCAACAATCAAATTTGACTATCATGAGCATTTATGTACATGTAGTACTATTGCCCTAGAAATTTCACCATTTGCCTGGGCTATACAAGTAGCTTAATTCAATTACTTTGATGAAATAGTTGAAAAAGAATAAAGCCTAATTAAAAACGTGATAATCATCAAAATTTCAGATTCAGAAATAGAGCCCTCATAAAATGTATGCAATGTAAATTTAAGATTTCAACAATAATCATTTTAAAAAGATTCAAAAGAATTCATAATTTGGATACAAGTAATTCATACCTAGGCTAGGGGAAATTATTTTTTTTAAGCAATGTCTCTTGTTTTGTGACCGATTAATGATTGTAGTGTCCATACTCAAAATGTGCAAAATTTTTTCAAAAATTAAATAATATCATTTGTGTAAAAGGTACCATTCATATATATCATATACAAAATGGTTGTTATCATGTCTGTGTAAACACACTATAGAGTGTATAAAAAATAAAATGTAAACAATTCAAAGTGAATTACATTTCCTTCTTCGAACTCAGTACCGTTGCACATCCGCAATAATAAAAAAGAATTGTTAATATCACTCATACTGCATTTATACTGGATTTGTGTGAGAACTATGTAGGGAAATTGCTCCCAAGTTCCCACCAGTTCCCTCTGTATGCAGGTTCAATGTATCATGTCTTGATAGGCAAATATTTTGGAAAGGATGGGAGACAAAACAAAATACCTGAGATACAAGATTATCATATATCAAATTTTGTAATCCCTGAGGATCAAAATCACAAGATGGTTCTGATGGGAAGAGTATTGCCTCATCTTCATCAGCCAAACGTCAAAAATGATCCTCTTATTACCCACGTTATCCCTAATCTACTAGATCTATGTAATGAAGTTTGAAAGCAAAAAGCCGAATTTGTTATGCCCAGCCCCATTTAAATCCGCAACCAAAATAATGATTGAGTCCAGTTTATTCTTTTTACTATCAAAATTCACTAGCCTACTGTCTCATCATTATTCAATGGAATACATGCCACATGTGGTTTTCAATTCATAAATGAAAAAATTATTACAAATATTAGCCAGCCATAGCAAGATTCCAACCCCTGCCATTGCAACAGTGCAGTAGAGTTTTTACATGTGACTACAACCACTTGACCATGAGCAATTGACGGAAAAATCAGTGTGTTTAATTACATGTACATTGTACACCTCTACTCTAAAGACATTCTACAGTATGTATAATTCCAGATTTCAGGATTATTGTCAATCTGAAGATTAGTAGGTACATATATAGCCAAGAATAGCCAGTTTTTTTGCCGGGGGGGGGGGGGGGGGCCAGTCAAATGTATTGCTGTACATACGCGTGACCCAAAAAACGCGTTTAAAGGGGTGTTTTTTCAGTTTTGGACGCGGTCCACGCGTGGACTCGTTAAGGGTATAAAAAAACACTGATTTTCAAGAAAAAGGGTGGTTTTGAAAGACTGGCCAATGGTCAATTGCGGGGTCAAATGTATTTAGGGTATATTTTTTTCTCCAAACCTTTTTTTTGACTAGCCAAACGTGTTTAGGGTATGTTTTTTTCCCCGAGGTCATATTTTGGCGACAACTTGTTTAAGGGCCAAAATGCGTAAATAAAGCCCGCAAAACACTTGTTTAAGGGGTTATTTTGAACACAGAGAAAAAAATTGTTTAGGGGGTGTTTGGAAATTACTTGGTCACGCGTGTGTACAGCAATATATTTGTCTGCCCCCCCCCCCCCCCCGGTTTTTTTTGTAGGTTTAAGATTAAGAGTATAATTAAGAGTCAACTTGGGATATTTGTGCACAATAGAACACTAATTTGCAAATTATCCAGTTTAACGTAGGCCTACATATACTTATAAAGTACAAAAGGTATTTCAGTTTTGACTCAGAAGTCAGAATTCATGTATATTGCCATCCATACTTCAAAATTCCCTAATCTCGAAATTGAGTTTAACAAGGTTGATGGAGAAGCACCCAGTAATAGTACTACATGTAGTATGACTTGTTAATGCATGAACATCCTGGTGTCTCATAAATAAAGACATTTTGATAATCTTGAAAAAATAAACTGTGAGGACACTGATGACATAAATGTAGTAAATTAATAGTTCAATAGACCCCACCCCAACTTGTCAAAATGGAGGGGGGAGTGGGCCCTTTCTCAAAGAAATTACAGAGATACTTCATACAGGGTTGTTGCATATCCCTGCTTCATACAGGCTCTTCCTTTTTTTTCATGCCTCATATAATTGAAATTGAAAACCTTTACTTTAATTGATTCTGTCAATTGTCAAGCTCTTCCCTTAAGAAAACACATGTTTGGTATTTATAACAATATCAGTTTAATGTCACTTAAACAAATATGCAAAGATGTGAGCGATTGCAAGGTGATGTCGAAACAAAAAGACAACCCATACTTTGCAAAATTTGTGCACCTCTGTACATTCTCTGTACATTGTAGGTGTTTGTTTATTTATTGTCGAAGTCTGATCAGATTTTTTTAAAGGAAAAATGGTGCGTGTCATTAATAAATTTGTGAAGAGTATTGGGTAGGATACAACTTCAAATACCAGGATACCTACAGAGGCAGGAAGAATCCAAACTTACCTCTGCAAAGTTGAACGACTCCTGTGATAATGATGACGATAAGGGCCAAGACCTTTGCTGCGGTGAAGAAATCCTGCACGCGCGTTGCCCACTTGACGCTGTATGCGTTGACAAATGTCAGGAAAGCTGGATTGGAAAAAATGGAGGGGAGAAAGAAGAAATATTTTAAAAATCAGTTTTACATATTCAGAGTAAACATTGTCAATTAAGAGATAGGTTACCCAGTTATTGGGTAAGGAAGAACCATGCACACACTACGTTTTTAGTGCATTCTTGTTAAAGGGAATATTTCTAAATAGTGACCTTGTGCAATGTCAATGTTTTCTAGTCACACAATCCAACCATGACAAATGTAGGACAGGCTTCAATGAAACATGCACAGGTTCATTTTTACATTTAATATGTGAATGCAACATGTGCAATTAACCTCTTATCAGTAAATGTAAAGTGAGGATTCGCCGCCATTTTCATAAAATTTTGAAATATACAGAAGTACCAGCAAAAATACTGCATGAATTACTTGTCAGTTTCCTCTTCAATCGAAACTACATTATGATTAGAAATGAAATCAACAGTGAAGGACTCCTTCCATATGGTTACATTCAGTCTGACATGTTGTGTTCATACAGAAAAATATACAACAGACAAAAACATTTTATACAATTCTGTTTACTCTATGAAACCGGGACAGATTTGAAAAGTCTATAAAATTTTTGTTTCAAATTATGATCTCTATATTTTGGTGTCAATAGGTGCTCTTAGGTCTTATCCTTCAAATGCCATTATAGTAGACTTGTTAACTGCAAAAAAAGGGGTGAACGCTGCATTTTTTAGTACAAATGTCCCACTTGGCACAAATGTTCCTTGAGTCAAAAGAAAAGGATTCATCCAAAGAGACACGCTGTATCTATGCAAATAAGTAATTTGCATAAATTTGCATATTATGTCGATATAGTAAAAACAAGTATTTCAGAATATATTTTTAACCAGAACTGCCCTAAAATTGGAAATAAAGACTTAGGGTAAGAAAGGGAAGAAAATTGTCATGAAATAATTGGGATATCCTTGTTTATTATTACCTAATTTACATAAATTATGCAAATTATAATTTAAAACAAAGTATTTTTTCATGAATCCTGAACTGTTTTATAAATAACAGCAATTAATACACAATGTCAACATTCTACATGAAAGAGAATATATTAGCGAAAACATCGATATGCTTCATGACAGTATTAGTGTCTTAATTTGCTTAGAAAGAGGGCAAATATGTCCAAATGTATGACGTGATATTGCGCTAAAACGAGACCAAAACAATCTCTATGTCACAGTCACACTCACGAATCGGACAATAAAGCGATCAATGGTATGTCATTCAAGATAACACAATCTCAACACAATAGCTTCCATCGGCTTCTCGTATCGCTTTTGTTGGTGTGTCTGAGGGGTGTGTCCTCTCCCCGGTATTGTTTTCTCTTTACACAAGCGATTGCGTGAGTACAACTTCTTGCTGCAGCATTCTTAAATATGCTGATGACACAGTAATTATTGCACTATTGTCGAATCAGGTTAGCGATTATTTCTCACAAGTAGACAAATTCATCCGTTGGTGCGACGACCATTACTTAACACTGAATACAACCAAAACCAAGGAAATGGTTATTGACTTCCGTCGAAATGGTGCAGAGCACGAGAATGTAATCATTCATGATCAGGTGATAGAACAAACCAGCAGCTATAAGTACTTGGGAACAGTAATAGACGACAAATTGTCATGGAGGGAGAACACGCAGTTGGTTTATGGGAAGGCTAGCAAGAGGTTGTACTTTCTCCGCAAGTTAAAATCCTTCCATGTTGACAACACAATATTAACTCTGTTCTATAATTCAGTTATAAAAAGTGTCCTTCTCTTCAATGTATTATGTGTATTTGGCAATATCTCAAAAGATGACAAGATGAAACTTGAAAAGCCCCGTAAAATAGCGCAAAGAATAATAGGAGTAGATTTGGCCTCTATCGAATCCCACTGCACAGATCAGATCTTAAGAAAAGTCCGCTTAATTATGAAAGACACTTCTCATCCACTTAATCATTACTACTCATTCAATCGTTCTGGCATAAGACTTCGTCCCACTCCAACCCGCCTTTCCCGTTTTAGAAATTCATTCATACCCGACTCTATCCACAAATTCAATTCACAAGCTCAACGTTAAATAAACTTCTGTTCCCAGCGAAATGATGAACTTATGTACTGATATCCCGGAAAGTTTCATGATAATGATAATAGTCATATAAAAGCAATAGTAGTGATGATGATGGCAACAATAATAATGATAATAATAATAATGTCAATAATAATTATAACAATATTTGAATGCTAATAATTTTGATAAGTGTTCTGGATGACTCAAGCTTCTGCAAATGTTTGTTGTATTTGCTTCATACCTGTGGAACTTATTTGTTTCTTTGTTTGATTTTGTTCATGCATTTCTAATGTCTAGTACACCAGTGGAAAACAAATTTCTTTGTAATCATGTTTGCGAAGACAAAATAAATATCTTGTATATCTTGTATATCTTGTATATATCTTGTAATCTATGGTATATACGGGCAAAATGCATTTCAGTATCGGTAAAACACTATTAATTTTGTTTTATTTGTTTCTAATTTGTTTCTCTTGGAAAATTTACAGGATACATTGCTTTGCAGGTTACTGCTTTAATGAAGCTCTGGCACATGAATCATGACGAATGTAACCCACCTCAATCCATATTTTAACTTTGTTAAAATATATATCTTTTGGAGACCCCAAAGTGGCAAAACTGCATTCCCCGCGGCATTCCCGCTACTTTACAAAACCAGTTTGACTTGTATTATCGACTTACAATGTAGAAAAGACAGATGTATGAGACATCAGTTAACATGTTTCTAGAAGATAGTTTTTTTTTATTTAAGCCTATGTCCATGGGAGCCCTTCGAATTTACCCCATCCCCTCTCTGTATTTCGACACTAAATAAAAAAAAAATATCAAAATTCAATTCCAAATCTACTTATTTGCTTGAATATTTATGTTGTTCCTTTTTAATATGTTCTCTTTTAGCTTTGAATATTCCTTCTTTAGGCAAGAACAATTTTTTTTTAAACCGAAGTATGGGAGAGCGTGTTTCTTTTTTCAAATTTCATTGTATGCTACACAAGTTATGGTGCCTTTGAACAGGGGCATACTGATGGGTGGGGGCTCGGGGTGCTCCAACCCTGCCCCAAATAAAAAAATCATGACCAAGAAAAAAAAGTGGAAAGGAAAATAACAGAAAACATAGAAAGAGAAATATGATATCATTTTCAGAATATTATGTTAAAATCACAAAATTTGATATTTTAATAAAAGTGGAAATTCTTGCTTGCTCGCTGCACAACTTCATAATACATTTTACCTGATCTGCCATATCTTGCTCCATTAAATTGACTCAATACGTCATTGCCATTGAAAGACATGAATCCTTTCCTGTTTATCCTGTCAAGCACATTAAACTTCATGAAGGATTCAATAACCCCTTAAAAATAGGATTCATGTCTTTTATAGGTACCATAACATGATTTGTTTCTTATAATAAAATGATTTGAATAATTACAAATTCTCCCAATTATTAATGCAAATCTTCTTACTTGGGTTGACAAAAAGTCTTCTTTTCGTACTTATGAAGGAAAATTCAAAGGTTAAAGAAGTTTAAATGAAAAACAAAATAATTCAGGTAAATAAATAAATTTGTAAATGAAATTTGACAGCATAATTCGAAAATTATGGCAAAGATAATGAAAAGAATAAGAGGAAGTCTGCTGATTAGCCAAAAGTCTAATCATCAAATTTCTCTTTTCTGCCATTTTGGCGCAAGCCTGTTTTTGAGCCCCCGACAAAAACGTCCCGTGTTCGCTCAAGCATGAATCAAATTCATTTTTTTAAACGGCATTGAAAGATAAGATCTAAGAGCATCTATTAACATCAAAATATAGATATAATAATTTGAAACAAATTTTTTATAGACTTTTTTCAAAACTGTCCCGTTTTTTTGTATACGCACTGTAGTTGTTATAAACAGTTTAACAAACCATGCTTAATAAATTCATTGAAAATTAAATATTAAAAATTAAACTTTGTTCAGATTTTAAACACTCGTTCAAACTACTGAAAGATTCATAGAGTAAACACCATTGTGTAAAATTTCAAAACTTTAAAATTTATACTGTGTGCAGGACTATGTAGTATTCATTTCTATATATTACAACACAAATTGGGGGGGGGGGACAAAGGATGAATAAATATTTCTAACTCTATGGTAGAGACAATCATGGACTTATATACAACAACATAGGGCAATGAAGCCATTTAAAATGGCATCTCAGTGAGTCCATACATGTACATGTAACGTTCAGTAGCTTTGGATTAAATTGAGCTTAGTCTGCTTCTTTTCTAAAAGAATATTTGTTGTGGCCTACATGTAGATGTGAGTTTACTATCTTATTGTTGTTATCTTGAGTTTATTCAGAACTTTTTCTCATTTTCTTTGAATTTCTTTCTTCTTTCTTTCCTTTTGTATTTGATTACCGGTACATCCAATCTCTGTCTCCTTTCATCTTTCCCGATATATTTTTCTAAAATAATTTTTTTCTTCCTTTTGCATGTAGATTTGAATTAAATGATGATATCTCCTATCACTTCTTCTTTCTCAATTTCTCTTCTAATCTGTCAGTCCGGAACTCTAATTTCAATCTCTTTTTCATCACTCCATGATCTTTCCTAAATTCTTCTTTCACCTGCTCTCCTTCCAAGAAGCTTTCTTCTCAGTCCTATTTCTAGATCTCCCTTTCACCCATAATATGTCCTTTTTATTCTTCTCTTCCTTTCATGCTTCCTTACAAAAACTTTTCTACAGACTCCATTCAATGGAATCATTGGATTGATAATTAGACAAATGCCCATCATTCCATAAGAGGTCAGGTACGGGTCGGTGGTCAATACTGGGTTGAGGGTTTTATAAAGCCGCAGTCAATGTTCATATGTAGCAATGTATGGGTAACCCTAAAGTACATACATGTATGTTGAATTGTGATTTCACAGACATCGTCAAGCACATTACACGTAACAATTTCTTGTTACTCTTTTTCAAGTTGCATATTTGAAGGAGACTACCATGGAGCTACTCTACACAGGCCTATGGTGCATCAGTGTAGCATCACAGAGAGGTTTTGAAAGGCACCATTACAAACAAAGGCATTTTTTCAGGATTAAACAAACCCGGCTTACAAGTACACTCGTACATTACATATAGCTACAAATCAGTAAATGTGAGGAGACAGTCTTTGTTGATCCAGACGGAAGGGATGGTCAGGTTTTATGATAAACATATCAACTTCAAGGTGAAAATCTTTTCTGCATCTGGACAAGATGACCTTCATGTTAACAAGCACTCCCAAACCTCAAACAATGTAATTTCACACTTCCCATCGAGTCCAAATATACATGTGTTCCGAGTGTGTGTTGCACAGCTTGCATCACCTACATGTATTCACGGCTCTGGTGGTATGCACAGCCACATGGTAGCGTGGTATTCAGAAATATGGGTATATAAAAATTATTTATGCTTAATAGTGTAATCAAAGATAGATATCAGTTGTGGTTCCGACCTCAAAATGACTTCGAACAGAATCCAATGAATGAAATTACCACCAAAGTGTTTGTATACATATTTTGTTCCAAATAGCTCTGGAAGAAAATGTGTAATTGCTGAGAAATGAGCAAAATAAGCATGGAATTCCATCAAATGTCGGGTATTTTTCGAAGCAATATTAATACACTGTCCCACATATGCTTTTCTATGTTAGTGATCATGAGAATTATCGATTTTGAGCTAAGATTTCATGATTTTACAAAAATGAGTTTACATTTATGCACCAGATATACATGTAGATGTATAGTAATATTTTACCAATTAACCTTGATTTAAAAGACATTCTCATGAAATAATTGTTTGCTGCAACTACATATCTGTTTAATGTCTTTTACCTTTAATGTAAATATTTGGAAGTTTGGGTATATACAAAATACAAATGCTTAATAGTATAATGCAAACTGCATTAAATTGAAATGATTGAATCTGATAGCGCATACTACTATACATGCATGTACATGTACAAGCAATCAATTGTATAATGAAGACCTATGTATGGCACGCACTGTACTTATTTCATTTCCGTTATGCAAAACTACTTTTCTGTTATATTCAGACTCTTAAAACTAATTTCTTTGGTATATTTTGAATTGTTGATAATATTCATTATTTGCTAACAATCACAATGTTAATTTCTGGCAGGTAAGGGCTATACACTGACAAACTATCTATAACCTAAAATCTAGTCTCGGTACTCTAATCGAAAATGGTAAATGTGCCTACAGACGAGGCTATTATCTGGAGGTGTAAGTATTATGAATCTCGTTATAGAACAGATATATTGTAAGCTTAATTAACCATGCATACTCGCTTCCTACTTGTAGGCGTACAGATGGGACTAAGGAGGCAGGAGACTACATTTAATAACATCCCAAGGGGTCCTATTGTTTGCATATTATGTGTACTCCAACTAATTGATGAAGGGAAGGGGGGATCATTTTATACAAAAATTCATGGCAAAAGCAAAGACATAATAGTGTTATGTAATGTTAGTCTATAGAATTTCCCTTGTAGAAGCCAACACACATTATATACCCAATTGTTGTGTGTCCAGACGATCAATTTTAGAAAGTCATTTGGAAAAATTTACAAGCAAAGTTTTTTTTCAATTTTTTGTACAAAATGTTATAGAGAACAAAATAGAAGATTACTACAAATACTGAATTCATATTTTCAGTGTAATCCACAGACAAAAAAGAAGGCTTAAAAAATATAAAGAGTCCGGACACCCGACCCCCCATCCTACTACTGTTAGTGTGCTTACACCAAATGAGCTTCATTGAATTATTTGCAAACACTGAATTGAAATGGACGTTTTCTAATACAGCAGGTGTTTGTCACCCTTGAGTCACAATTAATGTCTCTAACGAAGCAATTTTCAATGAGTGCAATGATATCCAATGAAGTCGTAATTTGCAGTTAAAGGCCAAGTCAAATCCGGGGGGGGGGGCACTTCCATTAGAGCGTGGACAGCATTTGCAAAAATCATCCTGAAAAAGCACTCCAAGCATGAATTTTATTTAATGACTTTGGGCATTAAACCTACATGAACTTGTGACCCCCCCCCCATGTGCGTAAGGACCCGTTTGGCCTTTGTATGAAATTGTGACCCGCCCCCCATGTGTGCAAAGACCCATGTGACCTTTAACCTACATGAACTTGTGACCCCCCAGTTGTGTAAGAGCCCATGCGACCTTTAATCTATGTGAACCTGGGACCCCGCCCCCATGTGTGTAAAAACCCATGTGGCCTTTAACCTATATGAACTTGTGACCCCCCCCCCACCATGTGTGTAAGAACCCATTTGGCCTTTAACCTACATGTATAAAATTGTGACCCCCCCATGCGTGTAAAAACCCATGTGGCCTTTAACCTATATGAACTTGTGACCCCCCCCCCCACCATGTGTGTAAATACCCATTTGGCCTTTAACCTACATGTATGAAATTGTGACCCCCCCCCCCCATTTGTGTTAAGACCCATTTTGTCTTTAACCTACATGTACATGAAGTTGTGACCTCCCCCCCCCCTGTGTGTAAAAACCCATGTGGCCCTTAACCTACATGAACTTGTGACCCCCCCCCCCCCATGTGTATAAGAACCCATTTTGGCCTTTAACCTATATGAACTTGTGACCCCCCCCATGTGTGTAAAAAAACTCGTGTGGCCTTTAACCTACATGTACATGAAGTTGTGACCCCCCCCCCCATGTGTGTAAAGACCCATTTTGTCTTTAACCTACATGTACATGAAGTTGTGACCCCCCCCCCCCAATGTGTGCAAAGACCCATGTGGCCTTTAACCTACATGTATAAACTTGTGACCCACTAAACCCATGTGACCTTTAAGTTAAAGGTCACATGGTTTAGTGGGTCATAGTCTTTAACCTACGTGAAGTTGTGACTCCCTCCCCCCCATATGTGTAAAAACCAATGTGGCCTTTAAGTTACCTACATAAACTTGTGACCCCCCATGTGTATAAAGACACATTTTGCCTTTAACTTACATGTATGAACTTCTGACCCCCCCCCCCCCCCACTCCGATGTGTGCAAAGACCCTTGTGGCCTTTAACCTACATGTATATAATTGTGACCCACTAAACCCATGTGGCCTTTGACCTCCATGTACATGAAGTTGGGACACCCCCCCCCCCACCAAGTAACTAAAAACCCTTGTGGCCTGTAACTTACATGTATGAACCTGTGACCCCCTTGTGTATTAAAGGCTCATGTGGCCTTTGACCTACATGTATCAACTTGTTACTCCCATTATGTGTAAAAATCCAAGTGGTATTTAACCTACATGTATGGACTTGTGACCACCTTGTGTGTAATAATAATAACAGATAATATGGACATTTGTAATGCACCGGTATCTATCACCAAAAAAAAGATGTTCATGGACCAGTAAAGAAAGATGAAAAAAGGAAACCTAACTAAAAATGGGGAAGAATTATATTAACTTAAAACATGGAGCTATTAATGCTTAAAAGCTTGAGTGAAGGCCCGTGTGGCCTTTGACCTATGAACCTGTGACCCCCCCCCCCACATGTGGCCTTTAACCTACATCAACTTGTGAACACCCCCTCCCCTCCTGTGTAGAAACCTATGTGCCCTTTAAAATACACTTTAAAACTGTTGTAGAAATATGTTTATAATACACTCCAATTTATTTATCACGAACAAAGGTACAAATTTATCATTTTAAACCACTTCAGTATTTAATATTAGTGAAAAGAAAGGGGATTAAAAATGATCAGACTCTGAAATAAAAGAAATCTTGCCTATAGTAATAATACATCAGACACCAATAGAGGCAGGTGTTAAGTCACTGAAGTGATTACTTCACAAATTTTATGCTTGCGTTGATCTACTCAAGACGGGTATACAACCCATACCTACAGCAAATCGTATGCGTAGGACTGAACTGAATATTGCATCATCAAATCTGCCAACGGTTGATGTTGTTTAGTGCTTTCGGATGATAAGAAGAGGAAGTAAGATTGGTTTTTGCGTGGTAATACGCGCTATTTACAGTCTCCAATTTCCTGGACTCGTCTTCCCACCAGCTGCCGTGATTGGTGGCGCCTCAATACATCGACCTTGCGCGGTGCGGTACAAGTTAGTACAACCAACAGAGTATAGGCCTAACATATACGTTCATATCTACTAACGATGGTTTTGCGGTGCATGCATGCGTGGACATAAAATTACTTGCTAACGTAACGCGGTGTATCGATGTTTCAATCTCCGTCAGCAACTAAAAAAAGTAGGCCTACATTTAACGTTTTAACATACCCCCAAAATGTTTAAACAGAATGATCAGACTTCAAAGACTCATTAAAAAATATTTTCATCGATTTTTACAGTGCAAAAAAAGGTTTCAAACGACTTTCTTTGTGAACAAGGATCGGGGGACGGTTTCGAAAGTGGGTGGGGCTGAAAATTATATGCAATTTTAACATGTCTGAAGAAAGAAGTCGTTTCCGATCATTGTTTCACAGACTCACCCTTTGTTATATCAATAACTTCCTTTCATGTTAAAAAAAACCCACACGCCAATACTTTCTAAAGGGTGATATTCGCCTTTATCTATTTCGATTTTCAAAAATCATTTCATATCGCAAATACATCTCCTTTTCCAAGATTCCCGATATGCGCCTTATTATCTTCATTATAGGCAAAATTGTCAATCTTCCGATTCACTTTTCAATTTCGTCTCTCTTGTTAAAGCTCCCCATGGGTCGGGCAGCCAATGGGAAACTTAGGAAAATATTATATTACCGACGGCTGTTTGACGAGTTCCCTCTATTACCTTAAAAACGGAACGATTTAACCCAGAGAGCGGAGGTTGATTTGCCCCGTCCAATCACCGCTTCGTTTAATGAGGCTTTGGTTACCGATTTCTGACGTCATTTTGGGAGACATAAATGTATTTCGAGAGACGATGCTGGGGTCAAAATATAGAAAGGGGCAGAGCATGGACCCTACATAGGTTCATGGTTAAAGCATAGAGCTATGGTTAAAGTAAAGAAATGATACCCATTCAGGGAAAGACGGAAGATGAGGAGCACGGGGTTTAAAAAAAGAGAAAAGATTTACGCTTGAATTCTTAGCTGTTGCGAACTTGCGATCTGTAAGTTGTATGAATTATAGGTATTATGAACGTCATGGAAACATACATGGTATATGGGTATATATTAATATACGAGAACAGTTTTAAAATGATTTTAAAAGAAAGTATACATGTACGTGTATAATGTATTTTTATTGGGCGAAATCAAAATTAAGACAAAATGATGACAATTTAATAGCTACACATTAATAACAAGATCAAACTTTGTCGCAATAAATAAAAAGCTTTATAACTGTCGCAATAAAAAAAAAATCGCTTGAACATTTTCTTGCCAGATATTCAAGATATTTCCCCAAACAGAATGACAATTTCTTGAATCATCACAATGGCAACGACAGTCAATTAAGCATGAATGACGTCGACATACTTAACCATCGGGAACGTCATTGAAAGAGAGCTGGGGGGGGGGGTGAGCAGAGAAACAGAACTCTTTTAAGCACAACATCATAATGCAATGTGATCGTGGGTGAGATAGCGGGTAAAATAAATCAATACTTTGATGAATATTGCAGTGGACTTGATCGACTTGGGATGATAATTTGGGGGTTCGGGTTTGACATTTTCGGCACCTCTATATCGGGGTTTCTCAAGCTTAATTGCCTGGCGGCGAGAATAAAAAAATCACTAAACGGAACTATATCATGAAGACATCAGCAGCTAGCCATTGAACGATTTCAGGTTTGACGAACAGAGTAAATTCAAATGCTTTTGAAATATAGATACCATTAATGTAAATATCAAGTATTCATTTAAGATAAATATTAAGTAAATTTTACATGAATTTAACAATTTGAGAGGCTTATGAATGATAAAAAGGGAAACGAACATTAAAAAAACTAAAATGAATGAAATCGGCACAAGTAACTCTTTTTAAATGTAAATTTTGGGTGACAATTTCTTTAGTTTTTCTTTTAAGAACATAGATGTTTGTCATGGGATTTGTAATGAATTAACGATACCCATGGGCGACATTCATTGTGAAGTTCATTAGCGATGGATAAACAGTTAATGAGTTATTCCGCTCCTGTCCACTGACTTTGTTTATACAACTAATCACGAAACTCAATCGTCAATGAAGCAATAATACGAAGGGGCTTCAAATGCTTTCGCCAAATCTTTCCAGTTCGTTCGAAGCATACACTGTATTGCCTCTCATAAAAAATGCACTATGAAAAATTTTGCACTGCTGATGGGAAACCACACGAGATTTAAAAAAAAAATAAGGTCACTAAAAAATTGAACTTTTTCATTTTCATTTCGAGGGGGGGGGGGGACAGAGGCTCTGCATGCACATTATGTAAAGTGCCACAAGATACTAAGACCATGGTTCTTTTCCCCTTACCCCCCCCCCCCACACAGAATTGCCATGCCAACCACAATCGATTCATACATTATTTTTCCAAAATCAATTTAAATTTGTCATGAAATTTCATCGTATAAAAAAAATCAAAGAGAAAACAAATGGATGTATTTCATTCGAATCGCTTTTACCATTGCTTGCTCACTGATGACTACCCCTTCATAAAAATCGATTTCTGTTAATTCATTTCCCGATAAGCATTGTCCACCGATTTCACAGATATCAATGATAATCAGAATGAATCGAGGTAATCGTTATACGGCGGGTAATTTCAAGCCACATGATTACATCATGGATCCTACTTGCTGCAAAATAAAAGCCACCTGATGCTGTTTCGGACCTTCCCAATCCAATCTCGAATTTAATTGATATTTTACAATATATCACCCGATATAACAATGCCCAGCTTGAGTTGAACCCGCTATCAACCGACACATAACGAAAGAACTCTGTTAATTATCACCCCTGCACTATGGCGGATGATCATCAAATGTCTCGTTTGTGACGTCACACCGTGTTCTATTAATCGATCGATGTTGAGGGGGGGGGGGGGTGAGCTCTTGGGTTAACGACACAGATATCCTGAAACAGTCTCACAGCGTTTCCTTCCACACTACTAATTCGCCATGTTGATAAACATGTTATCCTATAGTGAAAATCGAATCGGTTCGATGGATGAATAACAATCTGATAATACCATCAGTGGTATACTGTGTTACGTAGAATCACGAACGTTGTTCAAGAGCGAAGACATTTGGGCCTCCAGTTAGGTATTATATCATATTTTTTCTTAATGCTTTTAGAATAAAACTGGAATAATGAAGACCAAAAATTCCCCCAATTATAGTCAAGACATCACGGTACGTCATCAATACATTATTTTCTGAAGTTTGAACGCCGTATATATACGAAGTATTCTCCTGGGCTCCGTGTCATAATATTAAGGACTATTAAACGATTATGATCACTATATCATCATGGCAACTACCATGGTAACAGGACTCATCAGCTAACGAAGCAAGATATGCCAGTTACCATAATAATCGTTCAGTCATTCTGAAACTTTCTGAAATTCACGACCAAGAAAAAAAAAGGGGGGAAAGGAAAGAGACACGGGTGAAAAAAATATTTTTTTTACTATCATGTCCAAATCTATCTTAAACTTGGATTTTTTAAAATAAAAATGTCGAAATGTCTGCATACTCGCTTCGCTCGCTCGCAACTTTAAAAAAAAATAGATTTACGCGATACACTATAGCAACGACAAAGTTTATGGCTCATTACGCCACTGCTTGAGTTGACAGACCTTTCGTACATGTATATACGCTCATCATAGAGTGCAAATTTATCAAGTTCATTTTCATTGCATTCATGAGGTGTGCGGAATGTTCGTATTTCACTCTAGATCACATTATAAATGATCGTGAGATGAATTCGATATCAGGTCACATCGCAATCATGGTCACTGTATCAATACTACGGGACATGTACATTTCTCATGTACAGCACATCTTTAAGGGCATATTTTGACATTCGAAAGTGTTCGGGTAATTTACCTAGCCTCTAACATTACTCTCAAAATATGATTTTATACCCCTTTATTGTACATTGTGACGATTATTTTTCAATCATTCTTTTTCATATTATCTTCTTCTCCGGCTATTCCTCAATACATAAATCCATGATAAGGTGTTCAAAACGACGACGAACACGATTTCTGTTGCACTTTTTAAAACGACAAAACTATCCTCTTTTATCCCTCAATCTCCTCAAGCCCCTATATCTCCCTCTCTCTACCCCCTTCCTCCTTTCCTACCCTCACTTTCTCCCTTCACATTCTACTGAATGGAAATCTCTCAGGTTGAAATCAGCCACTCGGATTCCTCTTTTTAATAAAGAACCTAGTGTGATATTTCACGGATCTGGTTGTGTAATCAAGCTGATCAAACAAATCATAAATAATACATTTTGTATGTCAACAGCAACGATTGTTTTCTGTCTATCAGTCAGAGTGACATTAAAGTGATTGATTAACATTGGTTTGACTTTTAAAAAATCTGAGCTAGAAGGTCACACTTGTCACCTGTGTCTGTGATATGTTACAAAAATGAAGCCCAGAAAAAATTGCGTTCGAAAATAATTATTTAGTGCTTCAAAAATTGAAATATAAAGTGACCGAAAACACCATCGTAATTTCATCCCATACATTTACAAAATCGGGGTTTGCCTTGTAGTTTTAGCTTTTCATTCTCAATAATGGTTGTTTTCAGGGTTTATTAGTTCTAATACATGCACTTGTACACATGTTTCATCTTGGTTTGAGAATTTTTTTAATCGGCTGCTCACAAAGTTAAACAATACCTTTAAACAATCTTTTTTATTACTATTATTATCGGGGAAATAAAAATCTAGACACCCCATGGACCGAAGTCACTGAATACATCAAACTATTGATTAATTTGAATTACGTGCTACATGTAGCTCTTTTGTCAACTGTGTCGTTCTTGTGAAAGAACTGTTTGGAAACATAATATCGCGACATGATACACAAAGAAGGTGCTTCGCAAAAAAATGTAAAATATATTTATGAAAAATAATTTCACATTCCGCAACTAATGAGGAAAATTTGTGAGTGAGTGGTGTCACCTAAATTCCCTCATCCGTTTTGCTCAAGATGTACACATTACAGTGTTAGGTAAAAAAAAACACCAAACTTTGTGAGTACTGTCTGAGTTATTTCCTTTTTACAACCCAATTTGATGAAATTTTTAGCCTGTTTGGTTTTTCTTTTATCAATCTGAATTCAAATTAACTTTTATTGGAGCGGTCTTGGCCTTGAAGTTTTTATCGAACTTGAATCCAGAATTCGAGCATTTTTTAGGTACTAAATATGCAAAAACAGCAAAGCTTTGCAACTGATCATTAAATGATAATGGCATTGGTCATTATAAGTCGTAATAATAAGGCTGCGTTTATGCGACCTCAAGCCAGAATCATGATTTGAATCATGATTTGAATCATGATTCAAAACACAAACATGAATCACGATATCACAGAATCAGCGTTTAGACGACCGTCATTCCAATGCTGTTTCTCCTCAGATTCGGGCCAATCCAGTGCGCATCACTAGTGCGCAGTTTGACAGAGGAAGTTTTTCGCACGTGTTTCGGCTCTCGAAAAATCTTTTGCTTCCAGAATTCAACCTAATTTTGTTTACTTCTATCATATAAGGTCCATATGCTTCTATTCATCTTGTTAGTTAATCCAAAATGGTGTTCGGAAGTGAATTTCAGCGTAGATCCAATTTAATATTGACACTCTATACTCATCATTGTCTCCAGTTAATTCATTTACTAGAACTTGAAGTTGAAGACATGACCAAAAAATGAAAAGTAGTGGACGATGCGAAGACCAACACAGAACTTGAACATGACAAGAAATGCATGCAGAGTAATCATGTACATACAATGAGCATAAGCTTGGCAAGAGTCAAACCGAAAGCCGTAGCCCGACGACACAGTGAGGTCATATAATCATGATTCAAATCACGATATCGTTTATTCGAACATTTTCGTACGTGATTCTGCAGAAACGTCTTTCCAAACGCCCCTTTTTTCGTGTTTCATGTTTGTGATTCTAATCATGATTATATTCAATTTCGACTAAACGCAATCGTGATTCTGCAGAATCATGATTTGAATCATGATTCAGATCATGATTCTAGGGTGAAAAAGTGGCGGATAAACGCACCCTAAATAGTATTAATCATTCACGAAGCCTGATTGCGTTGTCCCGAGCGCGAGTTATCAACATAATTTGTCTGACAAGTTGTCGGATCTGACAATTTTCCTTGATTTGATTGGCTGAAAAGCCCTGTTACTATGGTTACTGTTGGATAAAACAGGCTTTGTTGCAATACAGTACATGTCTGACAAATCATTCCATGAAACCTTCCCAAGGAGTAATCTGACCTCAAAGTGCATCATTCCATCATGTTCATAATTGAATGAATCAAATATGATTTCTTCTCGTATGCTCAAATCCTCAAAATATAATGATGGAGTATTCTACTGTATGTCTGTGAAATAATAGATACCCTGCAGAGGGTCAAAGGTCATCAGTATTCAAATCAAATTATTTTCTTTTACGTCGTTCGAAAATACATTTCAGAGGGTAATGTTGACGTTCATCATACATTTGAGATTCCTTGTATATGTTGTCCTTTCTACCTATCAGTATCATTTTTTTTTCTTCATTTTTTTTTTGTTGTTGGCCATTTTTGCCATCTAAAATCCACGGCCAGAAATGTGTTGCTAGAATATAGAATGTAAATAATGCATCCTCTATCCTGCTATAAAATCTCTTTTTACTTGTCAAGACAGATAACAGTACAGTATCTTTAAACAAAAATTACATGGGGGGTAATGGAATATTTCAACTGTGAACAGAGTCAGACGGCACCCAAATTCATGCCATTACTTATGTCATTACTAACTAGATAATGAAGCAATGAAACATTATGAAACAAGCCGAGTACAAAATGAACAAAGTTATTGGGACATTTTTTCCGGTGAAATGTTAATTTCTTCAGTGTCAAAGAAGGGATATAAGACGCAGTATGCATGCAATCGAATACGCAAATTTAGACTGCTTATTACGAATTCTATCTTACATGTATCACAATATAAGGTTTATATTGATTGAGAATACAAAAATATATATAGTTATTCATGTACATGTAGGTCTACTCTACATGTTGAAGGTTGGGGTTATACATTTCTTATGTTTTAAATAGTTTTTTTTTCGTGGCCACAAGTCTTGTGTGCGCGCATGTCAAAACGCACGTCGACGATTCGGTCTCGATGGATAAGGACCACCGGATAAGTTAAAATATGTTCGATATTTGGTATCCGTTTGCATTCTTCTTGAGATGTGCGAAAATACAATTTCCCCTTTGGACGAAATCGTGCACCCAACTTGTTGGGAACATCAACAAGTTTTGTTGTATATAGGCCATGGTCATGAACAAAGTGAAACCAATACAAGCCAGTCCAATTAAAATGAATGACCATTGTACACACTCATTAATTTATGGGGGGGGGTGGTAAAGATTTCATTGCACTTCACACTTCCATTCTGCTAATCTGATATTGGGCAAGGTGAGAGTACATGTACATGTACATGTGTATTCCCAGAATCCCACGAGTAAGATGTTCATGCAAGGAGACATTAACTTCCATTTGATTCATTTATATTTTAATATGTACGTCCTTAATTTCAATTTCAGACAAACGTCAAATAATTTTGAGGAAAAACAATCGCATGTACATAACCCACTGATGACATGTGAGTGAAACGCACCGCACGGCAGGACAGCGTTCTGTTTCAAAACATTCCATAATTATTGAAAACACAAGGTCAAGGTGGTGGCTTCAGTTCTATTGTGTCATCGGATGCCCCCGGAGAAAGCCTGGGAAATTTTCGTTCCCGAGAGCAGGAAACAAAGTCATCGCGATAGCATGATTTCTGGAACCATTCCCTTCTCCTCCTCCCCCCCCCCCTCCTCATCCTTTTCCCATCCCCCTCCTCCTCCTCTTTCTCCTCCTCTCTTCCCTCTCGTCGTCTTCTTTTCTTTCTTCCTTTTAGTACTTATGTTTCTTCTTTTTCTTCTTCTCGTCTTCCGTTTTCTTATATTTTTCCTTCTCCTCCTACTTTTTACCCCCCCCCATGCATGGCGGAGGTGCATTATGTGAATTGCAATTGATGTTGGCATTCTAACTGCGAATGGATCGATATTAAGTGAGTATAGCTGTTTAATCAATCAAGAAAAACAATGTCTTAAAATTTTGCAAAAGAAAAATTGTTAAATTATTTTTATTTCTAGACACATACATAGTAATGCATGAAAGAAAGACACGTATCTCGAAGGTTGGCCATATTATTGGAAGAGGGTTTGGATGTGCAGAGATGTGGTTTGGCGCAGTGAGAGTGATGTTTTCAAACATTCATCTGTGATTTCATTAACATCTGGCCACAGACCAAGGGTCTGGTCATGTAAAGGTGATAAGTTCACTGTACTTTCAGAGTGGCAGGGCAACACAAGACGTGTCGACAAAAAATATTGAGCAGCATCCCTGGCACGGCAAAACAAAGCGTGTCGACAAAAAATATTGAGCAGCATTTTTTACTTGTCCTGCTTTATAATAATCTTATACATTTTTACTACAGCTCTGTATAATACATGTATGTACAGCAGGGGGTATTGGTAGTCATGTAGGCCTATATGTACCCCCAAATATTGCCAAATGTACATTAAGTTTACTGTAGGCCTACATGTATACTGTTAAGGCCTATACGTTAAACAATTTTACATAAATTTTATTATACTCATGAAACCTAACTAAATTAATACATGTTCACTCTTCATCCAATATACTTTTACTCATTTTTTAAATATCAAAATAGGAAATTGGGGGGGGGGCACATTTTATGGATGTTCACTGCCTTGCAAGTGGCAGCCCCCCCCCCCTCCCTCTCTCTCTCTCTCCCCCTCCCTCTCTCATTCTACATGTATTTCATCGTGAAGGAAACCGCTCAGGTGACACGACATTTGCTCCGGCGACAATTGCTCCGGGCGTAATTTCGTCTAGGATAGGGTTAGGGTTGCAATGGGGTCTCATGTTAGGTTGAGGGTTTAATAGTATAGGGTTTAGTGTTAAATCCCGGCCGTTGGTCATCCCATTCCATTAGTGTGTGGAAATTACAGCGGAGCAATTGTCGCCGGAGCAAATGTAAATGATGGAACCAGTGCTCAGTCTTAATCATATTATCTCACTTTGGCAGCTCTTCAAAAATGACAATCAAACGAAGCTCTGCATGACATCCCATTTAACAAAGAACAAATCTTCCCGCCGTTTCATCAATAACAAAGGCTTGACAAGACTGTACAAAACCGATCTATACTTCTGCATACTTTGGGCGATCAATTACAATGAATAGAGAATTTGCGCAGGAGACATCCAAGCGGAAATTATCACTTGCTCTCATTGCAATGTACATTTGGGGCTGGCATCCAAAACCAAAGATGGTTGCCTCTAAAAATGGATTCCCACGTCAGACTTTCGGTGGAGAGGGAAATAATTGGCAAGCACGTGGAAGCACTCCAGGCCCTCCTGGTGCATTCAAAATAGGCTATACGGAATCCAAATACCTGTACATGTACATATGTACATACAGTATAGTTTTATCACAAAGGAATAACATTGCAGTTCATTTCCAAACATTGCCATAAAGCCTAATATTACACTTAAAAAAATTATTTATCTACTACTATACAATCCAAGAGCGATAAAATGCATTAAAAATTTGTGAAAGAAACTAAATATTAATTTTTGTATATATAGGAGAGTGGGGTAAATAAGGCCATGGGGGTAAGGCCGTCTGTCACTTTTTACCTCACTGCTCAAGAATGGTAGGGTCAATTTTTATCATTATTATCTTTATTTTGAACATTACAATGAAAAATCAATGTGCTATCAATCATTATTTATCAATCATAATTGTCATATTTCTAATTTATCCTGTCAAACAGAAAGATGCCCCAAAATTTCAAAATTTAATTACAAAGGTATGAAGAGGTTGCTTGCCAATTTAAGATCTACAGTTCAAACCTGTGTTTGCATTTCCCAGACTGTCAATAGACCACAAACCAAGACATCTACATGTATGCATCAGTACCCTCTTTGCCCCCTGATTATTGATCTTCTTCCTCCTCATCATGAGAGAGTGGGGGCCAACAAATTTCATCAATATTTATAACAATGGGGACATGAGAGTATTTTACTTAAATAACTGACAGAATTTAATGTTGTCTAATCTACATGAACTGTCAGGTTCCCAACACTATTAAATATACATGTATATTACTACATGTACATAAATGTAGGCTACCTATTGAATGAAGTACATTGTATAAAAATGGCATCATTGTTGAGTAAACAAAACAAAAACGTAGTGTGGTTTGTATCTTGCTCCATAAATAAGATGCAGGTACAATCATGAACAAGTTAATAGTACTCTTAAAAAAACATCTAGACATGCACCTGTCAGTTGTCTGCAGTGACCACAATAATACACAGTGCAATATGTGCAGGCATTTTTTTTCCTTTTCACAATTTAGGCCTACTTTCTAAATCTGCAACATTGGATATTAGCTTACATATACATGTAAGCTTTAACATGGATGAATGGTGATTTTTCAGGGCTCCTTTTTTTAAATTTAAGGGCTCTTTTGAGCATTTCGGGGGCTAAATACCCCTGCCCCCATTTTACCCTGAATACATGTATGCGAACTGTATAAAGAAACGTCTACAGCAATTACCAAAAATACATTTTTTTTTAGTTTTCTTTTGGTAGTTTTTTTACCTTCATGAATGAAGGTGATTAAAACAGAGAAACATTTAATCTGGATCATTTGATCTTTGATGAGTGTCTTTTTATCACACTTCTGCTGCAAGACTTATTCTCAAAAAGGAAAATTTGAACACATCACCCCTATCTTGGATGTTATCTGACCTTCATTGGCTACCCATTCAATCAAGGATCAAATACAAACTTCTTGTATTTATATTCAAATGTAATGCCCTGGCTTATCTTCAAGAACAAGCATATAAAAGATAAATACCAGTTTTAGTAACGATCTCAAAATCAGTTCGGACAGAATCCAATAAAATACCACCCAAGTGTTTGTACATGTATGTATGAATAAAAAATATGTGCAAAGTGGTTCTGGAAGAAAATGAGTAATTGCTGAGAAATTAGCAAAGTACCCAACTTGACTGATTCAAAGTGGAATTAAAACACCTCTTTTTAAGTTCAATCTATATGTATCCCATGATACATGTATTTATAAATGTAGACTTCTAGAGGATCTTTTATTTCATGTTTAATTATTAGTTAACGAGTTTACCACATTTTCCACTTTTCCTATTAAAAAGTACTAAGGGCACGGTTGGGCTCAATAGTCAATTACAAGGTAATTGATCAATTACAACTTTCATCATAAATTATAGAAAGTAATTGAAATTGTAATTGACAAAAGAAATTGGTAGATCAAATTGTAGCTCTAATTGAAAAAAAATGTAATCTAATTGAGAGATAGATCTAATTGTAATTGAACATTTCTTCAATTGCATAATTGTAATTGTAGACTAATTGAAGAAAGTAATTGAGCCCAACCCTGACTAAGGGCATCTGCAACGGGCACCGTTGCAGAAAGAGTTGCAATCAATCGCAACTCTAAAAATCATGCGCAACTTGATTTTCAACCAATCAACAGCGCGCATTTGGGACTTGCGAAGTTGCGATTGATTTTTTGACTTGCGTTTAAACGCAACTCTTTCTGCAATGGACCCCAGGATATTTAGGAATTTGTGTATCGACTTACTTATGCAAGTAGCTGCCAGAATTTTGATGGGAACATCAGGTGGAGGGCAATCCAGTGAGAAGAATGGCTGCAGAATATACTGACCAAATGTCATGGCAACCACAGCCTGAGCTGTTGGCCTGATGATGACAAGGGTAACCCAAAGCAGTAGGAAGGCGGGCAGGGGGCCGAACGCTGTGAGGATGTAGGCGTAGTCACCGCCGGACATGGTAATCATGGTGCCCAGCTCGCCGTAACACAGGGCACCGACCATCGAGAACACACCACACAGGGTCCAAACAATCAGCGACATACCGGGTGATCCGCTCAACTTCAACACAATCTGAGGGGAGATGAAAATACCGGAACCGATGATGATTCCGACGATGATCGTTACTCCATTCAACAGCGAGATCTTGGGCTTCAAAGCGACGCGGTCATCGTCGCCATCGTCGGCGGTTTTGCCATTGGCAACAGGGTTCGCTACCGCCTGCACATCTCCTTGTCCTTTCTCGTCAGCCATCTTTTTTCCTTATCTTTTTCTCCAGCAAAATACTCAGTCAAGCAAACCAAAGTCACTGTCTAATGATGATGGAACTTGGATCAATTTGATTGATATATGATCTTGACAGTCAGCAGAGCTAGTAACAAGTACAAATTAGACCGACACTGATGTTTTTCAAAAGTTCCACAAATGCTGAATCGTCCAGTTCATTCATTCAAAATGTAAACAAAATATGCCGGTACCGCGGACCATGTGCTACCACTCCCAATACGCAAAGAGCCACGTGAGTGAACCTCTTTCCTGAAGATGTGGCTAGCATACGGGTGTCGCATTCACGATTATATCTTCTTAGTGTTGGATGCTTGTCGATGTGGTAATCGGCAACGGAAATAGGCAACACGGTGATCAAAAATCCTGAGAAAAATAGTGAATTTTAAGAGTCCGACTCTGTCTGCTGCCTCGGCTCAACTATTAAGGTATGCAGTGACTTTCTCGTGCATGCATGCATGCGTCATCATCAGTATCGCCGCGCCGGTATTGTGTACATGTACAAAGCCGAAATACGATGCCGACTACTACTACGAGTAGTTTACGTACATCAACAATGTCATGTGACCCTTTGGAACTTACCATTCGCAAAGAAGGGAATCGTAATGCCAAGAATTTGACAAATTGGAGATATGATTTAAATTTGTGAAAAATAATCTGTAAAACAAGCCAGGAAAACAGATTATTTTTGCTTAAAAAATTGATCGGGAAAGAAAATGTCTCAATGTTTAATTTATTTGATGATTTTTAAGAATAAAAGTGGCTACTTCGATATCTCTTTCACCCTATTAATAGATTAGCGCATGATTCGTCTTGCATCATACAAGTTGACTCTGGTTTCAGCCAAAGTTCATTTACCCACAACAATCCATTCATAACATTATTTCCAGCTTTCTAATTGGTTAGCGTATAATGGGAAACCGCCCACACCTTTTTAAGGCGCGTATGCAAGCCAAAGAATGGTTCTCGTATTTCCTCATGTCAACCAGTCAATGTGTCGATTATTCTTTTTTCCTGTTTTTGATTTTTTTTAATAATTTTAACGTAAGATCGCATGTTGATGTTTAGAAAGTCAATGCATGTCTCCGGCTTGCCTGGAACTCGGCCTCATTCTACTACTACTACTACTACTACTACTACTACTACTACTACTACTACTACTACTACTACTACAACTACTACTACTACTACTACTACTACTACTACTACTTCTACTACTACTACTAACAATACTACTACTACTACTACTTCTACTACTACTACTACTACAACTACTACTACTACTACTACTACTACTACTACTACTACTACTACTTCTACTACTACTACTACTACTACTGCTACTGCTACTACTACTACTACTACTACTACTACTACTACTACTACTACTACTACTACTGCTGCTACTACTACTACTACTTCTACTACTACTACTACTACTACTACTACAACTACTACTACTACTACTACTACTACTGCTACTACTACTACTACTTCTACTACTACTACTACTACTGCTACTGCTACTACTACTACTACTACTACTACTACTACTACTACTACTACTACTGCTGCTACTACTACTACTTCTACTACTACTACTACTACTACTACTACTACTACTTCTACTACTACTACTACTACTACTACTACTACTACTACTACTACTACTACTACTACTACTACTACTACTACTACTACTACTACTACTTCTACTACTACTGCTACTACTGCTACTACTACTACTATTGCTACTACCTACTACTACTACTACTATTGCTACTACCTACTACTATACTACTACTACTTCTACTACTACTACTACTATATCACTACTATAGGCCTACTACGACTACTACTACTACTACTACTACTACTACTGCTGCTGCTACTACTACTACTACTTCTACTACTACTACTACTACTACTACTACTACTACTACTACTACTACTACTACTACTACTACTACCTACTACTATACTACTACTACTTCTACTACTACTACTACTACTACTATATCACTACTATAGGCCTACTACTACTACTACTACTACTACTACTACTACTACTACTGCTACTACTACTACTACTTCTGCTACTACTATACTACTACTACTTCTACTACTACTGTAGGCGGATCCAGTGGCGTACCATGCAGGGGCGGATCCAGCCTCCACCAATAGGGGGGGCCCAAAATTTTTTTCACCCATATTTTCCCCGATCGGTCGCTCAAAGTTGATTTTTGTTTGGTCTTTGAAGAGGTTGTCCCAGTGGCGTAATGAGCCAAACAATTTTGAGGGGGCTCGATATGGCGTTTCGCGTAAAATTAATAACAAGTTACAAGAGAGCGAAGCGAGCGAGCACAAATTTTGACATTTTTATTACAAAAATCCAAGTTCGTGATAGATTTTGACATAATATTTGGAAAATAATAATATATTTCACCCTTATCCCTTTCCTTTTCTCTTTTTTCTTTCTTGATCGTGTTTTTTTTTTTTGGAGGGGGGGGGCAAAACGCCCATGTCCTAACAGTAATTTCTTAGCTTTATTCTTATAAACGACATATAAATGTGTAATAATTTCATTAACCCTATTTAAATAATGCGAGCGCGAAGCGCGAGCTGAAAATTTTTTGACGTTCAGGCATTAAAAATTAACGTTCTATGCACTTTTTGTAATCATGAACGGTATAAGTATATAACCAAACAATTGATGCGAGCGCGAAGCGCTAGCAGAAAAAATTGAGATTTCAAACCTAAAAACGGGACACTCTCTTCATGTTTTGTAAATCATTAAAAAAAATTGGGTATAATTTGGTATCTTCCTACATTAATAATGCGAGCGCAAAACGTGAGCAGAAATTTTTTGATATTCTGATCTGAAACTGGATATATAGGCTCATAATGAGAACAAGCTGCGTATCTGAATAAACATGCGTGCGCATGTTTCAGATTTTGACCTAGAATCTGGGAATTCTAAATATCTTTTTTCATCATGAAAATCAATAAAACGAGCGCGAAGCGCGAGCTTAAAATATTTGATATTCCGATCTGGAAAAAGAAGGGTCAATTTGAGCTCTGTATTTCAAACACTTTGTAGGAAAATTGGATGAAAAATGAATCACAGTTGAAAAAAGATCTGATATGTTTCATTATTATTACTTTGAGTTTTGACATACAGGACAGGGACATTCTAAGAACATTATGTCACCATATGAAAATGATGACTATCTTTCTATTTCTCTTCCTAAGCGGGAGATGAAACTTGTCGATATTCCATTCTGAAAAAGGGTCAATTTGATTATCAAATTAATATCCTATTTATTAATCTAATAAGCCTAATAAAAGCGAGAAATCTGTTAATTTATTATGGCCTGAAAACTGGACATTTAAAGCTCTTTTGTAATTATGAATAAGATGCATGAGTTAATATATTTTCAACAATCAATGCGAGCGCAAATCGCGAGCCGAAATTTTTGATAAACTGTCATAAAATGGGGATTTTAAGTAGTTTGTTATAGAATTAATATTGGGATATACATATCAAATCACCAATCTAAATGCGAGCGTGCAGCGCCAGCTGTTACGTTTTGACAATTTGACCTGAATCGCGAAGCGCGAGCTGATTTTTTTTATATTAAGCAAATTTTTGTAATCATGATAGTACCTGTCTCCCTAAACAGTGCGAGCGCATAACGCGAGCTGAAATTTTTTGTATATACGTTGACCCCAGACAAGGACAGTTTAAGGAATTCTTAAAAGGAATTCATGAAGAGCATATATACACCATAGTCATCTAATACGAGCGCCAATGCAAGCGCTAGCTGATTTTTTTTTTAATAAATAATTTCACCTAAACACGTGAAGCACTTTTTGTAGTCATTGTAATTATGAACATGATACAAATCTCATGATATTGCAAGCGCGACCTGAAGATTTTTGAAATTCAGACCTGAAGACGGGCATTCTAAGGTTTGTTTGTAGGAATGCGCTAAGACTATACGTATTTCACTTACCAAATGATGCGAGATATAATATAATATTATATAATATAATATGATATGATAACATAATATGTACAAATATATCAGGCTTTGAGAAAGTAAGTGGGAATTATTTATCGGAGGTTGGACTGGCAATCACTATTTTTTTCGAGTTCAACCGAGGATTAATAATTCCCACTACTAGTATATGCTTTCGAAAGAAAAGCCTGATATATTTGTTTTATATCTCTCTTTGACTTTGACTAGCATAATTGTGTACAACTGTGAAACGGAAATCAATAAATAAAATCAAAACTTGTAGGCCTAGCCCTTGCATTAATTGTTAAAAATATATATTAACCCATGCGCCCTATTCATAATTATGAATTAAAGCGCTTAAAATGTCCAGTTGCCAGGCCTTAACATCAATTTCGGGCTCTCATTAGGTTTATTACATCAATAAATAAGATTATAACATTTTCATGAATTCCTAATAATCAAATTGTCCCTTTTCGTAGAAGGTAATATCGACATGTATTATCTCGCGCTTAGAAAGAGAAATGGGAAGATAGTCATCATTTTTTCATATGATGACAGTCCCAGTCCTAGGTAAAAATAAAAATAATGAAATATCAGCTCGCGCTTTGCGCTCGCATTATTTATTAAATGCGATCCACATCCACTTCACAATTTTCCCACACAGAGCTTGAATAAGTGCTTATATTGACCCCTTTTCAAATCGGAATATCAAATATTTTTCTCTTGATAAAAATGTATTTAGAATACCCAGATTCTATTAATCCGAAGCACGCGCTCGCATGTTTATTGAGATTCGCAGCTTGTTCTTTATTTAAAGCATGCTTAGATTTATTATCCAGTTTCAGATCAAACTATCAAAAAAAAATTGCCTGCGCTTCGCGCTCGCATTATTAATGTTAGGAAGATACCTAATTACCCATCCTTTTTAGGATTTCCAAAAAAGTTATAATTCTCAATTTTTTCCACTCGCGCTTCGCTCTCGCATTGTTTAGTTATATAGGCCTACCTATCCTGTTCATGATTGCAAAAAAGTGCTTAGAATGTAAATTTTTAGGTCGTAATTTCTAAAGAATTAAACTCGCGCTTCGCGCGCTCTATTTGATTGTTGAAATATGTATCGTCTTCGTGGCTAACTGCAAACAGTTTTTTTCCATTTTTTAATGTCATAATATAATTATTTACAGTATTTTGTTATCATATTTCAGTAGCTATGTAATCTCAGTTTTTCAATGTCTTAACATAATTATTTACAGTATTTTTTTATCATATTTTAGTAGCTAAGTTTAAATATTTATATGTATTTTGCATCATGATATTATTGTAACTTTATATGTTTTTTATCCCTGTTAAATCAGGACATTGATGTAAAACAGCAATTTAGCTGATCTTTTTATCCTGAATAAATATTTTCTAATAAATAAATAAATAAATAAATAAACAGTCCTTAACAAGTCCCTTCTTGATCAGACCAGAACGTTTATTAAAAACTTATGCTCGCGCTTCGCGCTCGTACTATTTAAATAGGGCTTGTGAGCTTATTATTTTCATGTTTTTTATTTATAGCTAAGAAGTGACTGTTAGTTGGGACTACCCCTTCAAACCCCCCCCCCCCCCAAAAAAAAAAAATCAACTTTGAGCGGCCGACCGGGGGAAATATGGGGGGAAACGCCCTCCCCCCCCCTATATTGGCAAAAGCTGGATCCGCCCCTGTACTACTACTATTACTATACTACGTACTTCTACTCGGATCGCATAGACATCGACTAAAATACATAGAGATATGTATACATCTCTATCATGTCTATGCTAAAATATCAAAGATCTTTGCAGGATTATAATTTGCTGCCCTCTTGTGGCAACGAACAGTATATGCTTTATCCGCCTTCACATCCTCTGGATTCTTTTTTTTTTTTCTTATTTCATTTTATTTTTTACTGAACTTCTTCTGTTTTTTTTACCATGTTTCTCATTCACCCTCTCCAGGCCTCCTCTAGTCCAGATTGGACCTTGTTGTTTGGAAGTGCTTTTTCCCAAAGCTAACATAGAGGGCACATGTCTCCCAATCTCTAATCAGCGCCAATCCACTCATCTTCCCTCCCCAACAAGAGGGAAGATGAGTGGATTGGCGCTGATTAGAGATTGGGAGACATGTGCCCTCTATGTTAGCTTTGGGAAAAAGCACTTCCAAACAACAAGGTCCAATCTGGACTAGGCCTCCTCCTGTGATAGAAACTATGAACTTTTTTCTTCTTTTCTCACTTGAGTCTTCTTTTCCTTGTCTTTTCTCCCTCTGGCTCTTTTCTCATATTCTTCTACTTCTACGTTTATTCTTCTTCTTCCTCCTCCTTTACTATTTCCCACTCCCTTTTCTTCTTTCTTTCCTTTTCACTGTTTTCTTCTTCTAACAGAAAATAACATTCGTTTTATACATTCGCTTACTAAACAGGGGTCAATTAAAAAAAATTGTCCCGTTTCAAAACTTTTTCTGTCTCTATCTGCTCCCCCCCCCCATCTTGGGTACATCTTTCAAATCTAACATTGTCCTTTCACCCGTGACGTTATGATCCTAAGACCAGAAGCCAGGTAAGGGGGATTCTCAAAGGCCCACTTCAAAAGAACTGATTTTAATGATAAGCCTCAGAATAATGATTTTTTTTTTTTTTTTGTAATAATATTTATTAATCATTCAGTTCAAAGTAATGGTACATTGTAAAATATTACAAATCAATATTAACAAAACACTGTTCACAAAAGACAAATAATTATCCATAATACAAACAATCGTACATGTCATGGTATTAACATATATGATATACAGTGGATAAATTCAGTCACAAAAATTAACACTTAATAACCAATATAAATTCACAAAATCATACAATAGCTATGCAGAAAATTGATTGCTCGACATTGATTAAACTGAATGAAATTTATAATATAAAAAAAACCGGAAAGGGTTCGAGAGCTCACTCCCCACACACGCCCATAAAAGAACGAAATCGCTCTCACACCCAACCCCCCCCCCCCCCCCACACACAGACAAGACACAAAGCAATTAGACAATACAAACAAAAACAATACAAAAATAAGAAAAGCAGGAAGAAGGAAAGAAAGAAAGAAAGAGAGAGAGAGAGAGAGAGAAAAAGAAAAAAAAAGAGAAAGAAAGAAAGAAAGAAGATAAGTAACATGCAAAGTAAAGAAAAGCGGACAGTTTATAGTGACAGACAGACCAGCCAACCCCGCACGTGTGCAAACCGGATAAAGCCATCCCTTCCTCATCCTACTTAATTAATTGCTTTTTAGGTGTTCCCACTTTTTATAGTGCTGTGTTAATGTTTTTCGCTCTATAGCAATTTTCTTTTCTTCTTCTTTACTTTTAAAAAGCTTTACTTTTATCTCTTCAGCAGTTGGTAGTTTATGATTCCCCCTTCCGTGATATATTAAAAATTTGATAAGTAAAATGATATGATTTAATAATTGTCTATTTTCTGTCGTCTCTTCTAATCCAACATGGATATCCTTCCACTGTAAGCTTTTAAGAATCGGAAATTTTAATATATTGCTACACAATTTCCATAATACTTTAACCATTTCACATTCGTAAAAAATATGTCTATAAGTTTCTTCATCTTTACCGCAAAAAGAACATTCATTACTCGATACAAATCGAAACCTATATAAATGGTGGTTAACAAAGATAATATTGTATAATAATTTATATTGAAACTCTCTTAACTTATTATCTAATGTGCAAAATCTTGGACGATAAAATACTTTTTCAATTTCTTTTTCAGACATGTTATATGACGATTCGAGATTGTAAAAACTGACAGGAGTGTCGGCAATCTTGTTTATACATGATCTATACAGCTGTTTTGAACAAACTGACTCAAACTGGAAAACATTTTTAAAGAAAATAAATTCAATCTTCAAACCATCAACTAAGGTATTATTTTTTAATTCGACTTTCCATTCTACAGGAACATGTGCAAATATTTCATTAATTGTTACTATTTCGTCGTCATTTACACCCATAGATCTAAAATAAGTATTTGATTTAAGTTCACCGTGTTCATCTACAATATGGTGCAATTTGTATGTGTTTTTTAAGAAAATATTTTCATGAAAATACGCTTTTCCTTCATTTTTAATATACCTGTTATTGAAAAAAATTTCATTTCTTTTATTACTTATGTCCTTTTTGATGAACACAGTTATATCAAACCAAATACTTAACATTTCCTGGTAGTACTTTGGAATTTTTATATTGATCATATCAGGTGTAAAATTACAGTAAAAAATTAAATTACCACCTAATGGTCTTAGCAGAAATTTGAAATATTTTTTCCATTTCACTTTCTGGTCACCGTTTACCAGTCTTTTGACCCACATCACTCTCTGTACCATTACAAAAAGTTTAAAATTGAGCATTTTTATTCCCCCTTGTTTATATCCTAGATACAATGTGTTTCTTTTAATTTTATCTTTTCCTCGCCATAAAAAGTCGAAACAAATTTCTTCAATTTCTTTAAAAGCCCATTCCGGCATAGGCGTTAAAGAACTTACATAAATCAATTTAGAAAATGCATATGTTTTTAGCAGATGAATCTTTCCAAACAAAGTTAGATCTCTTTGTTTCCACCAATTTAATAACTTTTTAATTTTGCTTAATATTTCTTTATAATTCATTTCTTCAGCAACGTCAGGATTTAATGAAAAGACAATACCTAGAATTTTAACCATATCAACTTGTTTCCCAAAAGGGAAAGGGTGAGTAAGGCTTACAGAGGGTCCTAGAGGCAAAATAAACGTTTTATTTTTGTTCATCCTAAGTCCAGATGTCTTCCTAAAATTTTCAAGAATTAAATCTAGTCTATATATTGAATCTAAATCTTCTACGAATATAGTCATATCATCAGCATAAAGTATTTGTTTAATTTCCGTTTCACCAAATCGAATACCCTTTACTAAATTATCATTACGAATACAATGCGTTAAACATTCTATACAAAGTATAAAAAGGTAAGGGGAGAGGGGATCCCCTTGTCTTAGCCCCCTCTCTATTGCAAAATAACCGGTCGATTTCCCCCCATTAAAGACACAACTCAGCGAGTTGGTATAAAGAACATTAACCCAGTTACTAAAAATCGGCCCAAAACCAAACGATTTAAGCACCCTTTGAAGGAAGGAATGTGAAATTGAGTCAAACGCCTTTTCAAAATCGATTGCAACTAAGTATCCTGGTTTATTAAAATTTGATGTATGAAAAATCATATCGTTTATTATTCTTACAGCATCGCCAATATTCCTATTAGTTAAGTAACCTACTTGGTCGCCTGACACAATATTATCCAAAATGGTCTTAATTCTTTTAGAAAGTATTTTGGTTAGGATTTTATAATCTACATTAAGCAAGGAAATTGGTCTATAATTGCTAATAAACATCGGATCTTTACCTTCCTTATGTATAATTGTAATTATTGCTTGTTTTTGTGAAGGTGACAATTCTTTATATTTCATAGCATCATTAAAAGCATTTAAGACTAGGTCACCTATTACCTGCCAAAATGTAATATAAAACTCGACATTTAAACCGTCATTTCCTGGTGATTTATTTAATTGCATTTCTTTTAAAATTTCAATACAATCCCCCTGGTTTATTTTCACTTCGCAATGATTTCTTTGGTTTTCGCTTAGTTTTGGTAAGTTACTAGGAAAAAAACAATCACCAGGTTCTACCTCTCCTTTAGAATATAAGGAAGAATAAAATTCTTTTATTTCTTTTAAAATACTAGTTTCGTCATTAATTACATTTCCATTAACTTTAAGTTCTTTAATAAAACCTTTCCGACCATTATAATCTACCAGTTGTTTAAAATATGCAGTTTCTCGTTCTCCACTTTCAAACCATGGGGCTCGAGATCTGATTTTTATACCTTCATTTAAGTACGCATATATTGTTTTTAGCTCACTTCTTTTTCTTGCCAAAAGATCAATCAAAATATAATTTGTGTTCGATGATGTTTGCTGTAATTGAACTTTCTCTTCCAATTTCATAATTTCCTTTTCTAACTTATCAACCTTCTCTTTTCTTTCTTTAGCTTTTTTCTTAGAATATTTTCTTGTGAAATTTCGAATTTCCATTTTAACATAATCCCACAGTATTCTATTATCCATAATCTCTTCAGACAGCTGAAGTTTTAGACGAGTTATTTCCTCTTTCATTCTTTTAACATATTCTTCATCGTAACATAGGCTATTGTTGAATTTCCAGTATCCTGTCTTTATAACAGGGTGAGTAATGGCAAAATTAACATTTAATTCTATTGCAGAATGATCAGGCGACAAAGCCGGTATTATTTCACATTTCGATACTTTTTCAACAAAAATGTCTGATATCACCCAGTAATCTAATCTGCTCTGCATGTAAGGATTTTGTTGATGATAAGTGTATTGCATCTTATCGATATTTCTAAATCGCCATATATCTATTGCCTTATGATTATCCAAAAAACTTTCAAAATCAATACTAAGCCTAGATTGTCTTTTATTAATGCTACTTCCTTTGTAATCTAAAAGTATATTCCTCGTCATATTAAAATCCCCTCCTATAATAAAAGGTTTATTTTTAAATTCTTTCTCCTCCAAAATCTGGGAAATATTTTGCAAAAAATCTAGTTGCTCCTGTTCTTTACTTCCTACAGGAAAATAAACATTTCCTAGTACAACCTGCTGATTTTGCAACAGACCGATTATGAAAATGTATCTGCCATTTGGGTCAATAATTGTATGTTTTATCTTTATGTTGACCCCTCGAGCAATAAGTATCATGACTCCTTTACCATGGTTTGTACCATGGCTATAAATACAATTCCCCTCCCACAATGAACTCCAGTTCCTAACTATTTCTTGAGTACTAAAAGTTTCCTGTAAAAAGATTATATGCCCATTTTTGTCCTTACACCATTTGAAAATACTTTGTCGCTTATTTTTCTCTCGAATCCCCCTTACATTTAAAGAAATAAAATTACAAACAGATTTATTCATTTAAGGATATGTTGAAAAGACACTACATAGGATGAGAAATGGATGGCTCCCTCCACGGTCTACCCCACTCGAAGTCGATCATGATCAAAGTGTCACTGCAAACTGACCTTAAGAAGATAGAGAAAGAAAAGAAACAAGCAACAAAAAAGAAAAACGACACAGACAAAAACTGACCACGAAAAGACATACCTAACTCAAACATAAGACACTCTAAATTGTGTAACGCCCACCCCTCCCTATACCTTAACACCCGATGCTCTTGGTTATAAACCCGATTCATTCTTATCAGCCTAATAAAAAAAAGGCATAATCTAATAGAAATGAAAAGGAAATAGATTATTTTCTGGAGAAAAAAATAAAAAACCCGACTTCACAGCAGCCAAAACCATTAAAAAAAAAAAAAAAAAAAAAAAATATATATATATATATATATTTTCAAATTGCCAATAGCATTGGACATGATCGTTACAACCTCTTTTATACAACGATGAATATCTTTTTCGAAGAAAAAATACATGTATCAATGCTTTGATGCTCTCTTTAAGAAAAAAAAAAGAATGAGAGAGCTGGAGAGAGAAAAGGAGGGGGAAAAACCTCGATGTCTCAAGAACCCACAGCCGATCATTTATGCAAATGATTCTTACAATTGATTGGTGCGCTACATATATGGATCAATGGAAACGGGTGTTGATAACAATGAATAAAAAAGAAAAGAAAAAAAAAAAGATCCACAATCAACAAGAGGAAGACGAAAAATAGCACCTAAACTAACCTGAGCTGTTGAAATCAACAGAGGAAAATAGAGAGGAACTATCAATAAAGCTCCTGCGCAGACCATCATGACGCAATATTTTGTTGTTTTACAATTTCTTTGAATTAAACGTAATTTTTGAATGCGCAAAATTCCTTTTCTTTTTTCAGAAAAAAAAAGAAGAAGAAAAAAGTCCCAAGCTGCACGACAATGTGTCAAATTCCGTCTCTCTTTCTATTCCTCTCTCTTTTTTCCAAGTTAGCATTTGGAGTTATTGTACAAAGATTAAAGGGTGTTTCACCTCTTATTGATTTCATGCACAAAAGCTTGTACGGTGAACTGTACTAAAAACCATTACAATTCATACCAAAAACATTTGATTGAAACAAATAACTTGGTATGTCAAATTGCGAGTTTACTAAGGCAAGTTACAACAACTACTTTGCATACCATCAGATCAATTATCGTAGGAGTCAGTGAACGTTTGAAACATTTCTATTACTGGTTGAGCAGTGAAACATAATGATTTTAACCAAATTGAATGAAATGGATTCTTGTCTAAAATAGATTAAACTTTTTAACAAAGGATTGGAATATTTGTATCTTAGTATTGAAGTATAACATCGGTTATAAACAAACAAAATATTTTGTTAAGTATTTTGCAATAGATGCAAGCACACACAATAACTGGTTTTCAGTGAAAAAAGAAAATTGATGAACTATATCATTGAATGTGCTACATTGTCTGATTATACATTCTTCGTTAAGTTAAAGAAAAGAAGAAAAAAAAAAATAACCCCGCCCATTTGTTTAGCGTTAGAAAATGTAAACCACTTGAATGCCACCAGCATGTCTGTGACTTGAATAACTTCGAGATTACTATAGTAATGTTGATTCTTACCAATAGAGCCCTGCATACCGACAGACAAATTTAAGTGGAAGTTACGTTAGCAAAACGTTTAAAACATTTTTACAACTGGTTGAACAGTGAAACATAATGACATAGACTTTAAATAGTTTCAGCTTCTTGCTTTAGAACCATCGATTCCTTATTGGATTTTTTGCATCTCAGTATTTGAATTGTAACCGAGCATCCACCATATTCTTGTTTGGAATTTACAATTGACATACACACAGAAATCCAACACATTTTCGGTTCTTCGAGAAAGAAAAAAAAATAAAGAGAATGATGAATTATCCCTAATAGACGTAATGCATTGTCTGAATCTATTCTGAGAAAAGTTGCCACGCCCACTTGTTAAACATTTAAATTTCAATGCAGCTTTCATGACTGGAGACATGCAAATTAAGTCAAGGTTACTATTGCAAGGTTGATTCTCACCAATGCCTCCTTTACATGCTAATTGAAAATTCAAATTAATTCAGTGAACGCTTAAGAACATTTCCATGGCTCGTTAAATAATGAATAATGGGGACGTTGAACTATATGCATAGTAGGCGTAAAAAAACCCCATCATGTCAAAGAACAAATTGTTTCTTTTAACTTGTGCAAAGAAAAAAAAAGAAAAAAGTTTGACTCCACCTCTCATTCATATCTACTTTGCATATATATAAAAAAAAAATAGGGCATGTCAACCCTCCCAACATTCAGATGTTTGTCAGTGTATACCCATTTCCAGAGTGTTCGTAAATCGATTTACATAATAATCCCGTGCATGCAATAAATATGGGATTCTAAAACTTGGTTGTTGTTTTTTCAAAGATAACCGAACACCTTGTTTTGATATGAAATTACCTTGAAGATTTGTATTATAAAAGCACATTCTTTGTATCTATAATAAGAATATGCAGAAAAACAAACACGCCAATGTTTCATGAATCCGCAAACTTAAACGATTTCTTGTTACTCAGTACACAATCATGTTCACCGCACACTGATAGCAATCTTTTATGAGTTTTACTTAACGACTATTTTTTTCAAAGCTTTCATCGATGATATTTCGTTAATCTAGATAAAATGTTACAAGATACTAAATTCTCAAATCGTCCACATAACAGAAGGTTATCCAAACAGATCAATATACTGTCAAATTCTCCGACCGAATCAAATCTTTTCTTTTTCAAAACCAATAAAAACAAACATTGTATATTTAATAGGCCTGTATTATCTCAAATGATTTTGCATAGATCGACATTTTGAACATACTCTGATATTCCTCTTTATTTCTTTTTGTTTTGCGAATTAATATCAACAATCTTTAAAACATCATGCACTTCTCTCCATAGGATTTTTCAGAATTATCAACTCTACTATCATTGTCTTCAGTGAGATTTTACAAAATAACTTCTGCTCATTTCCTAATGTCATCATCGCTTGAAATAACGATTTTTGTTGTTGTTAAAGTTGTCAAAAAAAAAACCCATCACTAATCATCTTCCAACAGATCAAAATACTGTCATATTCCCCACTAGAATCAATTCTTTTCATCCTTTTTTTCCCCCAAAAAACCTGTATAAAGAAGCATTCATTTTGTATATACTCGATAGCCCTAGTGTTAACTGAAAAGAAAAAAAAAATAGATTATTACAATTTGAATTCTCTTGGTGTTCCTCTTTATTTCTTTTTGTTTTATAAATTAATTTTATCAATCTCTAAAACACCACTTCTCTCTTTTTCCCTTTCAAAGCTATCAACTCTATTATCATTCTCTTCAGTAAGATTTTGCAAAGTAACTTTTGCTCACTTCCAGCAGATATTCAAGTAGTTATATCCTAATTCCATCATTGCTTGAAATGATTATCTTTTTTGTTGTTAAAGTTGTTTAAAAAAAAAACACTAATCACCTTCCAAACAGATCAAAATACTGTCAGATTCCCCTACCGAATCAATTATTCTCATTCTTTTTTTTCAAAACCTGTATATAAAGCATTCATCATGTATACTCGATAGGCCTGTGATAACTGAAAAGGAAAAAATAACAGATTATTACAATTTGAATTCTCCTAGTGTTCCTCTTTATCTCTTTTTGTTTTGTAAATTAATCTTAACAATCTCTAAAACACCTTTTCTCTCTTTTTTTTCCTTTTCAAAGTTATCAACTCTACTATCATTCTCTTCAGTAAGATTTTGCAAAATAACTTCTGCTCACTGGCAGCAGATATTCAAAATAGTTATAACCTAGTTTCATCATCGCTTGAACTAATGATTTTATTTTTGCCATTAAAACTGTTTAAATAAAAAAGAAAGAAAAAAAAAACATTAATCACCTTCCAAACAGATCAAAATACTGTCAGAATCCCGAACAGAATCAATCCTTTTTTTCCCAAAACATGTATAAACAAACATTCTTATTGTATATATACTCGATAGTCATGCGTCAAACATTCTTATTGTATATATACTCGATAGTCATGCGTTATCTGAGAAAAAAGAAATTACATAGATTTTTAGATTCTGAACATCCTCCTGACATGCCTGATGTTCCTCTGTATCTCTTTTGTTTTGCGAATTGATGTTAACAATCTCTAAAACACCTGCACTTCTCTGAATTTTTTTTTCTCCAAAGTTGACAAAACTATCGATCTTTTCATTGAGATTTTGCAAAATAACTTCTGCTCATTGCCAACACATATTCAAAATAGTTAAGTACTATCTGTTTCTCCAAATCAGAAATGATTTATTTTCATCCAGCAGGTTATCAAAAATCATTTCATACATTTCTATAATCATCAACGTAAATGTTATTATTCTTAATCTTCTATTGGCGTATAGAAAGCATTCTCTTTACCTGTTTCATCACTCGCCGAGTTGGTTAATCACTTCATTCCATCACGATCAAATCCTCTGTGTTTTGGTTCACTTTCCTTGTTATTTTCTTCCCTTGATCTTCCTGCGATATGATTCATATTCACATTTGCCATTGCTTTCATTCCTTCCTCCGTTAATTGCTTAACATTACCCATTGCTCGATTATCTCCAGAATCCTTTTCCGCGTTGGTATTTCTACTTCTAACTCTCGTCGCGTTCCTTCCCTCGTCTTCCCTCTCGATGATGACCAGCTTCCACGGTTCTGCTCTTGAGAAAAACGCAATTTTTCCTTCTTCTTTAGCGGCTCGAAGAGCTGGGAGTTGGCGGCTGCGCTCCAGGCGGACTCTCTTCGGAAGATCATCCAAGATGTAGAAGGATGTGCCTTTCAGTAGACGGCCATTCTGTTGAACTTTCACTTTATCAGTATAACGTAGAAAGCGAACTTTGATAGGGCGTGGCTTTGTTACAGCAGGTACTCGATGCACTCTCTGATGCTCTATTTCTCGTATCACTCCTTCTTCCATTTTCAGGCTTCTCCGATAGAATTCTCTAACCACTTTGTCGGTATCCTCCTTCTCTGTGAGCTCCGGGATCCCCATTATAACAAGATTCTCCCTGCAAATGTAAGATGAAATCCTGTCTATCTCCTTTTCACGATTCAGTCTTTCCTCTTCCAATTTGTTTTGGATTATGTGTATTTCTACCTTTTTCACTTCTTCAATCTCTTTAGAAAGGAAGTTTAAGGACTCCGCAAAGCTATCCAGCTTACTTTCTATCTGCGACACCTTCGTAGCTATTCTGCTTTCTAAAATATCGAAGCGACTGTTCAGTTTATCAATCTTTGCATCCAGTAGTTTCTCTATTGCAGGTAGCAGATCCCCTGAGCTTTCCGGTAGGGTAGGGCTGGTGGGCGTGATTGGCCTACGCCGTTTAGAACCGGCTTGTCCCTTGTTCATTCTTGCGTTTTTCACTGTCCAAACTTATTTCGTGTTAAGTGTATAGGGATTGGAGCGGAGCACTTATTCGTGTCGTCTTGTGGCCGTCATGGTTCCGATCATCGATGATAACGATAACGATAACGATAACGATAAGTGAACCTGCCGATATATAGGCTAATTTCATGAGCCGTGATTATACTACTATTTTTTTGCCATGTTAACAATTATGTCAGAATCTGACAAGAGAAAAAAAATCATATAGTTATCTCATAAAAATTACATTTTGACCTTACAGTGTATTACGTTTTATCTTATATGATTAATAAATCTCTTCTTATTAGTTGTTTTAAGCGTTGATTATGCTATTCAATAAGCCTACTTTCATTTTTCTGTCAATGTTTTTAGTTCTTTTTCTTGAAATAATATACTTGTAAAGTTCAAGCTTATGTATACCCCCTCCCACACCCTCTCGCCGGGACTCAGCACCAATATTCCCCTCAATCATCACAAGAAATCGAAACCTATATGCTTGAATGTCGGAATGCCCAGTTTTCAGGCCAGTTTTCGCGATTCACCCTCCCATAATAAGATCGGAATACCAAAAATATTCAGCTATCGCTTAGCGCTCGCTATAAAGGAGATACCCATCTCGTTCATGATTACAAAAATTGCATACATTGAACCGGTTTTTTTTTTAGGTCTAAATGTAAAAATTTTCAGCTCGCGTTTCACGCAAAATCATCGTTTATCGAGATACATAGCTTGTTATTTAGGAAACACTACCACTACTCATGGCCATTGGCTTTATACGGTTGGAGTTTTATTGTATACGTTTCCATTTAAACCATACATCCGCGATATAACACTTCTCACACTGCGGACCATATCTATAAAAAAAAGTATATTATCTTGACTTACGCCCCCCCCCCCTAATCTGGGTAGGCAAAAAGGGGGCGCCAAAAAGAGTCAGGGAAGAAAGGAAAATAAAAGGGGATAAAAAAGGAGGGAAAGAAGATAAAGAGAAAAAAAAAGAAGAGGGAAGGGTGGCGACGAATCGATGTTCGACCTAAAGGGGAGCGCCGAATTGATGGTCGACGTAGGGTGCCGAATTGATGTTCGACAAAGGGGCGCCGAATTGTTGTTCAACCGAGGGGGGGGGGCGCCGATTTGATGTTCTACCTATGGGCATCGAATTGATGTTCGACTTATGGGCGCCGAATTAATGTTTGACATTGTGGCGCCGAGTTGATGTTCGACCTAGGGGCGCCAAATTGATGTTCGACATAGGGCGCCAAATTGATGTTCGACCTAGAGAGCGCTAAATTGATGTTCGACCTGGGGGGGGGGGGGGGGAATTGATGTTCGATCTTTGGGGCGCCAATTTTACATTCGACCGGGGGCGCCAAATTTATTTTCGACCGGGGGCGCCAAAATGCCCGAATGGCCACGTTATAGTGAGAAACATGTCCTGCCCAAGGGGATTAAATGCGGCTGAAAATATCCTGTTTTTACAATAATATATGAATCATGTTCAGGATTACAAAAAGTGCGGAATATAAAACTCATCTCGCGCTACAAAGGAGGCGCGATAGCTCAGTCTGTAGAGCGGGGGATTCGTATTCCGGTGACCCGGGTTCGATTCACACTTGGTGCGCTATTGCCCTTTGGTAAGGCATTAATCCTCATTACCAGGTCCTTCGGAGAGGACCTTAAGCCGTCGGTCCTCTGGTTGCTTGCTTACAAGCATTCATGCTTTCTTAGCAATCAGCTAAAAAATCCCAACCAATCAAATATTTGATTAGTGAGTTACGTATCCTCTCCATGGATTCCACGTACACAATGATTGTTCATGTCAGTATGCATAGGCGGATCCAGGGGGCAAAGCGCCCCTCCCCCCTTGCGATGCAATATAATAGAAGGAGAAGAGTTTGAAAAAATAATTTAAGAATGAATCAGAGCATAAAAGAATCCTTCTCAAGTCAGTATATCATTTCACATTTGATTTCAATCGTTTGATCAGATACCAATAATTGTCTTCATGGTTACAAAAAGTACTTAAAATGAAAACTTTTCTACAGTCCGAAAAATGAAATTTTCAGCTGACGCTTCGCGCCTTCATCATTTGTTTAATTACATATCTATTCTGTTCTGAAAACTGGAAACTAGGCGCATTCAGAAATAAATATAAAAAAAGAAAAGAAATCTGAACAGGAGCCGGCGAAGGAAACGAGGTCATCATAGGGGAATATGTATTTTATTAGTGAAAATGAAAAATTTCTTGCAAATAATGTAGGTATTCCCACGTTTTAAGGGGAAGCCAATTAACCCTCTTCCCACTGCCGATGCTGGATGCAGCCATGGAGGTGACCCCATATTTGAGTAACAGCCTGCTTCGAATGTCCAGTTGTTAAGTCATAATATAAAAAATATCAGCTCGCTCTTCGCGCTCGCATTTTTTCATTAGATACCCAGTATAATTATGCTTAGAATATCCAGTTTTCACTGATGTCGCAAAATAAAAAAAAAATCAGCTCGTGCTCCGCGCTAAGCATCAACTCTTTAAAAAAAAAAACTAATATACCCATCCTGTTCAAGGTTACATTGCATCAATTACCCTTTTTTCAAAATCTGTACCAAAAATTCATCTCGCGCTCCGCGCTCTAAAATTGTGTTATTTATTAAACACGTGCTTAAACTGTTTTCACAATCACTTTTTGTTTCAACTCGCGCTTCGCGCTCCCATCAATTGCTTAGTTAGATACCTATCATGTTCATGATTACAAAAAAAAATACTCAGAATGTCTGTTTTCTCGTAGGAGTATCAACATTTTCTGCTCGCATAAATTATTTGATTACATACCCATTTTGTTCATGATTGCATAAAGTGCTCAGAATATCCAGTTTTCAAAACGGAAAAAACCTTTCAGCTCGCGCTTCGCGCTCGCATTATTAGATTGGTGAGATATGCATTTTATTCATATGACATTCATTCCATTCTATGATTCACTTCAATATATTGACAATTTCGGATAGCGCTACGCGCCAGCAAGAATTGTTTAAATCGGTTTAGTTAGATACACATATTATCGATGATTACAAAAGGTGCTAGTGTCTAGTTTTTACACCGGAAAATAAAAATTTTGAGCTTGCGCTTCATTGCTCGCATCGATTGTTAAGTTATTTACCCATCCTGTTTATGATTGCAAAACATGCTTAGAATGTCCAGTTTTCAATGTCTAAAATGCAAAATTTTCAAACATCAATTGTTTAGACATTATTATACCCATCCTGTTCATGGTAACACTGTTTTAAATGATATCTAAGTTTAAAAATCAGGATATTCTATAACGAATAGTAAAGAAATTATAGCTCCTGCTCACACAATTCTAGGAGGGCCTACTCTGATGAGAAGTTAAACGAAATTGAAAACCCCAAAGTGCTTACAATCTTATGCTATCTGGTCGTTTAAGTAAATTAAACATAAAATCGCTCGCGCTTCGCGCTCGCAATTATTCTTTTTAAAAAGTGGTATTGCACTGAATTCATGGATTTTTTTTCACGAACATATCATTTAAAAAGGGTGGTCTCCAATAGTATTTTTATGTGATTATATAATAAGATAATTCATCATACATTTAAGGCACCTATGTTTGCCTGGCAGGGAACGGGGAGGCGCCATTTTCGAAAAGTACACAGGGGTGCCAAAATCAGGTCGGGCCTCCCGGGGTACAAAATCGCGCCTGACCTCCCCTCAAAAACCCTGGCTATGGAAACCTCATCATGTTCGAGCCAGGTTTCAATTTCATATTCCCCTTCATTCCCTTCCTCATCCCTCTGTGACTCTGTCTCTCGCCTTTTCTCACTTTTTTGTCTCTCATCATCTATGTTCCATCTCTCAATTTCGATGTCATCCCTTCACTCAATTAGCTATATACCATTCCTGTTTCTCTCTCAACATTTGTGATTTGTAACCTCTCAATAATATTCTACCACCCCTATCTTCCTGAAATTCTCCGAGGGCAATTTTTGCGTGAGCCAGAAAAAAAATCAATTCTTACAATAACATTCATCATTTAAATTGTTTATTTTATATCGTGCGTTTTAACATAAACAAGAAAGGTGCAAAAGAAAATTGAGAAATAATAACTTACAAAGGATAGATAAATGAAAGCGATCAGAGAAAAGTGCATGAATTACATAAATATCTGATTTTCTATTCGTAGGCAAGCCATTCAGTATTAACAGTGCGAAATAAATATATACAAACAATACAGCAATAAAAATATTAATGTGTTAAACACTCTAAAAAATGCCAGGTGAGACTGAGAAGGAAATCGGGTCTGTTACAGGGTTCCACACTCCGTTGGGGGTAAAAAAATAACATGGAATAAGGCCCAATAATTTTGACACAGAAGGGTCGGACCTGGCTAAAAAGTTTGTCAGATTGGACCTTATTCTGGATCATTTTTACACGGAAGAGTGTGTGGCACCAACAGATCGGATCAATTTCCCGATCAATCTTACCAGGTATTTTCGTGAGAGTAAAACTAACATGTTTATCTAAATACTCTTTGTCACTCTGATCATAATATACAAACATTTCGCGAGAAAAAACCAACAACATACAGGCCTAACCCAAAACCTCTTGAAATTAATCTTCTTGATCATTATTCAGTATTACACTTAAATCACTACATAAATCATGTAAATTACCTGGAAAATCTAAATGCCTGAAATTTCGTCTCTAGTCCATGGATATAGGTTTAATCATCAAACAATGTTTCTCAATCAGATATTGATTTTAATCGTGTTCCCTCGATACACCGCGTGAAATTAATATACACTGTACAGTCGTTTGGTTTACTTCAGACAAATTCATCAATTTTTTTCTTAAACATTTTGCTGCTTCGTTTTATACACTATTTAAAGCAATAATGAAACTAATCAAAATAATCAAAAAGAAAATTATATTAAATACGTATATATCAAATTCCTGCACTCTGTAAAATATTGGGAAAAAGTGCTCCATGAGGGTAATTATGTATCCAACCAACATTGGGCATTTCTTTTGGGCATTTTTATTTATCCAGTGTGATGGAAATTTTGCCCATTGCTGCTTATTTTTTAACCTTACTGGACAATATGCTTCCCGCATTGGGTAAAATACTGCCCAAAATTGTTTGGACACATAATTACCCTCGTGGTGGTAAAAATTTTACCCAATATTTTTTACAGTGTGTTACAAAGAAACATCCAGTATTGCCCACCCAAGTGTTGTCGAAACCGCGAAGAATTGAATATAATTGTCTTTCGATTCTCCCAAGCAATTCACTTTCACATTTTTTTATTTCTAAATGTAGGTCTATTTTTGTTTACTATATAGTATTCGTTTCCTATTCCGAGTCAATATTAATGCTCTGTTAAAGATAATAAATAATAATCCGCATCTGAATTAACTTCCCGATACAAAAAAAATCCAGTATAGCTACGCTTTCAAAAATGGTTTACCCAATATTGGGTAAAATTGGAACATGCATGTTGGTTTATTCGATAAAAAGATACCAAACATCTTGTAAATAGTTCGCAATGTTGCGTTAAAATTTACCCTTAAAAAACATGCATTTAGCCCAATATGGGGTAAAAACCAATACCCAGCAAACTTGCATCTTTCCTTTTTACCCAAATTGGGTAAAATTTTACTCAGTGTTTTTAGAGTGTGTATATAGCTGGTAAGGAATAATCCCGATATTAGCGAAATCGAGATGTAAAAATTGTTAAAATATTTTCTGTATTGTAAAAATTGCAATCATTTTGTATAAAAATTGGTTGACTTTTTTACATCGGTGTGTGTACCTTGCAGTAAAAGTTACCCTTGACCTCGAAATAACCTGCAAAAAATGAAACAAAAAAGACAATTATTTACAAAGTGGTGTATGGGAAAAAGCAAATTTAAGAAATTTGCGATAAAAAAAACATCATAACCATTAATTGTGTCAGTAATGAAAATCATGCACTACAGTACAATTGCTATTCTTCCGAAACTTTGTATTATCATAATTCATTCATTATCAACAAATTTGTACAAATAGTTTTGCTTCAAAATGCAGTTCTTTCAAAGCATTCACAACACATGCATATAGCGTCCAAGGAAGCAATATGATTTTCATTTAACAATATTTTCCATAAATCATGGATTGATTATTTATTAATAATTCATTAACTACTGTCTTTCATTTACTTAATCATTCATCCAACCCCTTACATTATCATTCATTCATTTTGAATATCATGTGTTTATTCCTTTGTATGTTCGTATCTTTATGTTAATTTATTAGTCATTTAATTAATCATATTGAAACAAATTTATTATAAACTGAACAATTTAATTTACTATGTAATATATAAAAAAATATAAAGAGAAAACTTTTGTCCCCCTATGAAACGAAATAAAGCACATGAAATAAAACAAATAGCATTTAACAGTTACAATTTTGTTTTCATAATAGATGAAAAACTGCTTATCCAATAATACTGTCGTTCTGAATTGTTCAAACTACCAATTTATCAGAGAATGGCGGGAGAGACAATTTTAGCATACAAAAAAAGTATTCAAGTCACAGTGAGATAGACGGATAGCCAGGTTATTACGAAAAACTTAAAAACGCAACAATAACAAAAACAATAATGAAACGTGCTATAGATTACAAAGAAAGATATCGGTCATTTCAATATCCTCACACACAACGGAAGTGACATGGGAGAGTCTTCAAGCATTGCCTTTTTTCAGATTTATATCTAAAACGAATCCCATGGATTTTACAATTATTTCAGTCTTTAAAAATATATCTTTATACACCATATTTCTATATTTTACCAAACTTAATTCTTTTTAAAATCTCACGTCGAAATCGAAATCTATATATTTGCAAGCTATGCTTTTTAAATATATATAGGTTCCTCATTATTTCACGTGATACTACAATGGCGTAGGCTGGTTTGAGCATGGGGAAGGAGATGGAACTACAGTTGCATGGGGATGCACAGCTTGGGGGAGATGGAACTATAAAGTTTTGAAAATCAGCTGCTGAAAGCAGAAGAAGGATTACAAATTTCGTTTTTCTTGCCAGTGTCGGAACTCCTCTGCCTCAGAGGGAGGTCGCACGCGCACCCAGTGCACCCCCAGCCTACACCCTTGGATACTATATACTTAAAAAAAAAGTGAATGTAATTGTCATTATATTCTCATTTATTAAAGATGTATGTTCCTGTGGAATGTGAAACAATAAATCAAATCAATCAATCAATCAAAGAACAACATTAACAAGAACCGAGAATTGAAATAGTATGATATCGTTTTTTTTTAAATAGGGCCTATTAATTTTGTTCATATATTGTTCACTATTTAGTATGCATTTTTATCTTAATATGCGACTTTCATATCGGTACTTCTTTTATTCGAACATAATTATTTTACCATTTTTTATAAGGTATCATATTCATTCTAAATAATGATGTTTAGCACTAACCAAATTAAGTTTTTTAACGATAACATAAAGTCTTTTTTGATGCAGGTGATTACAAATATTTCAACAATTCAGAACTTTCTTACCCTTAATTTTTATCCTTGATTTAAAAAAATCGCCAATGTTATGTTCATTAAAATATTGCAAACATGCATATTAATGCATTCAATCAAGAAAAATAATCATGGGCATCATTTCATACGCATGTGGAAATGCTTAATAAGAACATGACAAACGTATAGGCCTATATATTCTCATTTTAAGTTGAACACTGATTTCTAAATGATATTTATCTACACAGAAACAAAATATGTTTCTACGTTTCGTCCATGCATGCACGAATAACCAACAAGCAACAAAAATCATAAAGTTTTTATGAATGAAATATTGATTTGATTTGCCGTTTATATGAACACGTTATTTATACCATTTTCACACTCCATGCATCATGCTCATGTGTAGTGATTTCACATAGGACGGTCTTTCTTGCAGTAAATCTCTCCTCGAACTTCATAATAGCCTGCATGTGTAAGGATAAGTGAGTTAAGATGCAATTAATAATCAAAGTTGATTTAAAGAAAACTAGATGGTAGCCTGCAAGATGCAAATGAAATGCAATCCCACACTTCACATAATTCTACAGATTGAAAATGAGAAATATGCAAAATTTTTATTATAGTCTAACCTTAATCAACAAGTTTTAGTTCTCATTTGATTACGATTTTATTTTAAAATCTATGGCGTATTTTCAAAACCTGTAAGCAGTGGTGTACAAATAAGGCGGGGGGGGGGGGCCCAAAAAAGACCCTATATATATATTAACAAATAAATAAATAAATAAATCACGACCAAGGAAAAAAAGAGAATAAAATATATCATTTTCTAAATATTACGTTAAAATATATCACAAAATTTGATTTTTTGAAAAGGATAAAATCTGAGTCACAAATGTTGGTCTTCTTTTACCCGTAACAAAATTTCTGGATTAAATCTGATAAGCATGTTTTGAAATGCGGTTAAGCTGGTTCAGCTATATAATGAAGAATTTAATATATACATATATCATATGTATATGAAATTCATAAACAATTATTTGTAAATGACATTCATCATTAACAAATAAGTTGCAAATCTCTTCGAAATATTGTGATGACGCTCAATGAAATTTCGAGTCAATATCAAATTCCATGCCAAAATGAAGAAAAACAGAAGAAATCGTATCGTTTGCATGACACGTTCCCTATAACTGCAATAAAGATATCGTGCACAATCTTCATACTTTTTAAAGCTGTAAAAAAATAAAGAAAACAATCAGAATATCCATTACAATGAAATAATTAGCTATCCGGATTAGAAGTTTTCTTTCTATTATTGACATAATTTTTAACTTCACAACAAGAGGCAGGACATTGTACAAGAGGGATGCTCCATGGTGATTTCGATTTAGTTTTTCTTTGTAAATAATGCCCTTCATAGATTGTATTTATGGGACCAAGCCTTATCTTTTCGGCATGCAACTTATTTTTCCCCTCCTCCTTTATTCCTGCCCCCATCACTTGAAAATATTAGGAACAGTCGCCTTTGCTGCTTCCTATAATGCCCCTAGCCAGAGTACAAACTACAAATGATTTTTATGATTTTTTAATCAGTCTTTGTAATAATGTCTTTTGCAAAATATGGACCAAGATAGATCGGGCGAGTTCTCTAATTTTATCAACACTTTTCTCTCCCATCCTTTATAAATTGTGATTAAAAAAACATTTTTTAAAATTTGATTAAACAAAATTAGTCAAAGTAAAATCCTTTGAATAGAAGGGCAGCTTACCAATTCCTCTCAAATTCTTGCCGCAGACGGCGCAATTGAAGCAATCGTGGTGAAATCCATGGTCACGAATCCTTGTGTACTTCCCTCTGATTCAAATGAAATAATAACAAATATAATATATATAATTATATATACATTTATATCGTATATATATATCGTATACACTCCATGGAAATATTTAAACCAACCTCTACTTTGGTTCAAATAATTATGAACCGACGAACTGTTGGTTTGAACAAAATTTACTATGCAACAAATTTGTATTTTTGGAACCAAGAACCGGTACGTTCATGTTTTATGATTACCCATCGGTAGATGGGGCTATCCTCTCGTTTTCATAAATTTCACACGTATTATGTTATCTAAATTGTTATTTGAATTGAACGGGAATAAATTCAAACAAGTGGAAAGCCTCTGGCAGACTCGCCTGCATTACATTCGATACAGCAACAGTGCTGACTTTGAAAACAAATATTGAATAATCATTCATGACCAGTTTATTGACCTTAAATGAGCTTTGACCTAATTGGTCATGTGACGTGAAACTCAGGTAGCAATACTTGATTACCCTTATATCCAAGTAAGTTTGATGAACTGTGTCCATATACTTCGTAAGTTATAATGACATTTCAAAAACTTAACCTTGGTTAAGATTTCAATGTTGACGACGCCGCCGTCGCCGTCAGAAAAGCGTCGCCTATGTTCTCGCTCTGCTCTGCTGGCGAGACAAAAATCAAACTAACTTTGAAATTGGTTAGAAATATTTCTTAGAGTGTACTGTCTCTGAAACGTGAGATATCCTCTTATCTCCCAGCACTGATGTACAAATGGGGGGGGGGGGGGTGGTCATGGACCTCAAAAAAGTTTTGCGACCAAGAAAAGAAAAGGGTGGAAAAGGGGTTAAGATATATGTATTTTATTATTCTCTAAATATTATGTCAAATCAATTACAAAATCAAATTTTTGTATCATAAAGGTCACTTCACTCGCTCATAGATTGAAAATTTTCCCCATATGCCGTGTATGTCCCCTCAAAATTTTTGGATCACGACGCCAATGTTTGCCGAAATTAATCTCAGTGCAGTCGTTTGAAAGAGAACTTACGTGATTTTTTCGCCGCATCCGACGCAATGGCCGTGCGGAACGTTCTTCAGGGTTCTGACGGGCTTGGTTTCCCTCACATCCTTCTGGAAAACGGTCTCACTACCCTTGGCTCCACCGCTGAAGATATGGGGAGCTACAGAAAGAGAGAGAGAGAGAGAGAGATAATAAAATACAACACTTTGAGATGATATAGTGTATTTAAATTCTGGGGTGCATTTCATCTTCATTTTGCCATCCAACAAGTTGTAAGATCTTACAAAAGTTTTCACTGGTGTGTATAGGCTGAGAGGCCAAAAGAGTGTCTGACTGTTACTATGGTAACAGTTAGATCATGCTTAGTTTCTACTATGTAGTAAAATTATTATCGATGTAACATTGTATTCTGTCATCTTTTTTGTTATGCATGGTGAAAAATATAAAACAAACAAACAAACATTAAATTATTATCATATACTATCTGTTCTGGTACATCCGAACGAAGTTTTTCACATTTCAATACCACAACGGCGGTCAATCATTACCACAACCGCGGTCAATCAATACCACATTGGCGGTCAATCATTACCACAACCGCGGTCAATCAATACCACAACCGCGGTCAATCAATACCACAATCGCGGTCAATCAATACCACAACCGCGGCCAATCAATACCACAACTGCGGTCAATCAATGCCACAACCGCGGTCAATCAATACCACAACCGCGGTCAGAAGTTCATTATTACCATCTCCATCCTCGAGTCTATTGAATGATTCTGAGATGGTGAATGGGTTGGCTTGAAGTCCTTCACCGGCTTCCGCAACGTCTTGATCGGTGATAACCGGTCGATCGATCTTATCCTCCTCTTCTTGTGGGTTCAGCTATTAAGTGTGATAAAAATAAATTTGTCAGTGACATAGTAGTCATTATGGTAATATATAGGGATGAGGGGAAGGGGTGGAGTATGAGGGAGGGGGAGAGGGTGCAGGGAGGAACAGAGAAAAAGGAGGGGCGTTGTAAAACAGCTTTAACAAGATAAATCCTCCACTAAAAAAGTGTCTTCTCGAACTCGGAGTAAGCTAACTTCTGTCTCTATTTGTCATTGGTATTTTGTTGATACTACGTCTGGCTCCACTGACCATGCTGACCACCTCCATCAATAATTGGAGGACGAAAAAAGTATTTAAAAATAGAAAAAAAAGTAAATACTTAAAGAACTTAAAACAGAAATATTTGTCAAAATGTACACTTGATTTACACAGAACTGATCATTTAGTGGGTCCTATTAGCTTGGTTATAAGGCCCTACCTATAGTAAAGGAAGGAAAATACTTTGTGGGAGTCACAGGAGGGGGTGGAAGTGATAGAGATAGAGAGAGGGGGAGGGGGGGGGGGCTAAAGTAGATGAAAGTTGGATTAGAGAGGTGATGCACGTGATTTAAATATAGCCTATAAATTGAATAGAGAATATAAAACGGAAGGACAAAACAATAAAATAGGCCTATACTACAGAAGAGCATTGAAATACAACATCGGGTGATTTCAAGTTCGGTGTTGTGGCTGGTGTTGGTGTGACAACACCAACACCAGATTTCAACACCTTACTTGAAATCACCCATTGGGTCGGGTATTTATATAAGTCACCATTCATTGTTTTCATGAAGAGCAATATGCTACCATCCTTAGGTTGACTTGCCAATACTTCTTTTATCTATATTATACCGTGGCATCACGGGAAGCAGGCGTTCAAATGTTCATAAGCACAATTTTTTTTCTTCTTAAAAATATAAGAAATTAGAATAATCCTTTTAATCAAACAATTTTATGGGGCCTTGCTGCAATCATCATTATAACCATCATCAATATTATTAATGATATTATTAATATTAGAACTGATTGTGATGAGCTCAATTTAGCAAACGCGATCATTGTAACCCCACCAAGTCATTATTGATGAAGTCCCGACCTAGATCTAGTGTGGCCTCCCCTCGGGTCATCCTACATACTCTGCATACCGACGATGTTGGGTTGTATTTGGGTCGCCGAGTGACGGATAGGAAAACCTTGTCAACCGCGGCCGGAAGCTGTGTATGATTTACCATGACATTGGAACAACATAATGAAATATGGCTCAAAATATCATAAGATTATTTCAAGATTCGCTGTCTCATTTTCATTTGTGATGCCTAATTTCCGATCTGGAATAACATCGCCTTTATCATCAATCGAGAAAATAAAACAAATTAAAAACGAAAGACAAACTGATGTTTTCATAGAGCATAAAACAAATTTGGGTAAATAGTCAATTTCCCTTTCTGGTCCTACAGTATGAGAGAAATATTACCAGTCGCAAAAGATTAGCAGTTTGCTTTTATACCCAGTTCCCACTGTCACGATTTGCACCGCGATTGAAATGGTGATCTTAATCGTGGAGTGATCGTAGTGATCGTACTAGATCGTATATCAGATCGTGTCAGATCGGTTGTGGCAATCGCACTGATCTAAGGATTGTTTTTTGAATGGTTAAAAAAGTTTCGCGATCAGTCACGAGAGGCCAATGACGGTATTCGTAAAGGATCGCACGACAGTGGGAACGTCATGGAGTGGTCGAGCGTTTGATTTGTTTCGTTTGTATGTTTTTTGCCAATAAAAGAAACAGCACTAAAGGAAAAACATGGAAAATGGTTTGGGGGAAATTGGTAGATAATTAAATCACATTGGTAATTCAATAATCTGTCGAATCACTGCGCAGTCAATTATATCATTACGAAATAATGTTTCCCTTCGGAGGATATTACATTAGACAATGCCTGCTAAAACGGCTACATGGGTTTGTAGTCACGACTGAGATGTATAGGGCTACTCCAGTCTTTTTCGAATGGGGGGGGGGGTACATTCGCTTGAGGGTCTTTTTCATATAGTAAGAAATGTCAGGAAATAAGGTGTCTAGGAAAAAAAAATGGAGGGAAATATTACATCATACAATACCTGGTTCTATACAAAACGGCTACATGACATGATGAGTTTGTATAGTCATGATTGAGATGTTTTGGGCTACTCTGAGTCTTTTTTCGAATCAGGGGTGGGGTTAAAGAGGGGGTACATTCGCTTGGGGCCCTTTTTGTAAGATGAGAAATTTTAGGAGAGAAAATGTCAAGAAAAAGTGGAGTAAAGTAATAATTGATTTCAATAATGGTATTTATCTCAAAACTGCATTGCATACATAAGGCAGCCAAATTCGCGCTTTAATTCTTTTTCTTATACACATCATGTTAATGATAACAAAAAGCGCTTTAGATAGCCCTTTCGGATCCAAATATGAAAACAAATTGTCGCACTCGCATTATTTAATTTAACCTCATAATGTCTCAAATACAAGCATTATAAATCAAAAGTTTGGTGAAAAGTATAAATTTCTTGTTATCTAGATTAACGAATACAGTGCATGCAGAATGCTAGAATGGAACTCATCTTGATAAGGAAATATCAAGTATCACAGGTCCTTTTGGCAAATACGTGACCATGATACTTCGAAAACTGAGAGTGTTCTTTCCATTTCTTTGAATAAGATTTCCACCATTTTGGGTATCATTCAAGGAAGCGTGTGTTATCATAATCATACACTAGCGAAACTGAAAACAAAAATGGTTCGTTCGCTTGCATTATATTCCAACGAGATTATTATCATTATATTCCATCGAGATTATTATAATCCATACACCAGCATTATTTGGTTTTTGAGATGCGGATCATCTTCATGAATCCCTATACATGTATAATGAATCACTTTAAAAATATTGTTTTTTTTTTTTCAGGTCAATATATACATAATAAATTTCGGCTCGCGCTTCGCGCTCGAAATATTTGTTAGTGTGATATGTGTCTTGTACTTCATTTGATTTCCAACAAACAATCCTCTAAAAGGCACCTTTCAGACATGTCGGTATATAAAAATATTGACGCGATCGCATTATTTTGTGTATGGGAAAACATATCCTATATCTGTTCATGAATTTAAACGTTGCTCAGAATATCCCGTTTTAGGTCAGTATAATACAAATAGCCAGTTCGCGATTCGCGCTAGCATATTGACCATTATGATTTATAACATACCTTTGTTTGGTAAAAATAAACCTAAAGGTACTTGAGGACTATATATCCCACTGCAGCTTGTAGCTCATGGAGCTGCTGATCAAAGAGAATGTTGATGAAAATTTTTCCACCCCCCCCCCCCCCCATTTGACAGTGCTGGCTCCACCCCTGATGATGCAGCCACACGCACACACACACAAACACGCACACACAAACACGTCTCGATATTGCAGTGTGAAGTGCGAAATGGTGCAATCGTTTTATGTCGATCTGGAGTCCAATCCGTTGGTTTTACTGAGGTTGTAAAGGCTAATAAACATACCGCTGATTATCAAAACACGATTCATTTACCCATCAGATAAACCATCAACCTTTATCAATGTACGTGATGAATGCATCTTGGATGACGTTGGGAGATAAAACAATTATCTGGGACGTGCTTACCTGCAGTCATTTATACCGTACTAAGTATTCTCATTCCTTCTTAGCGTAAATCGGAGTTATGACAGTTGCTCTTTATCGTATAGGCCTATACATTATACGGTATAACAGAAGAGCTAAGTTTCGATTGCCATTTTAATCATCAACATCATCATCAATATAATCATCAACATCATCATCAATATCCTCATCTACATCATCATCATCATCATCATAACCATCACCATCATTATCACCACCACATCATTATCACCACCACTGCCACTATCATCATCATCATCATAACCATCACCACCAAACCCATCATCATCATCATCATTATCATCATCAACATCATCTTTGCCGTCATCATCATCATCATCATCATCATCATCATCATAATCGTCACTACCACCACCACCACCATCATCATGATTTAACATCATATTTTTTTGTCTTCGTCTTTGCTAACCCATTCATCATCATCATCATCAGTCACTACCCCTCTCACTTCTGATTTCACCATCATCATCATCACTATCGCACCACTATACTAACATAGAAATTTATGAGATACAATGCCAGTCAAATTATAATCGATTTTTTTTGGCCGCATATGACTTAATGATGTCTTTGTAATTTTGTGTCAAACAAAGTGTTTTGACCTGGTTCCGGGGGATCGAGTTTTGACATGGGGGGGGGGGCGGTGTATCGGACTGCTTTGGCCCCCATTGCTAGGATTCAGTTTTTTTTTTAAATGAGAAAAAAAATGATGACTTGGTGCTCGCGCCCCCGCTCTCAGAGATGGTCCATGCTCGGTTCAAAGTAACACACGTCTTTGAAATTCGCACCTTTATGCTCGAAACTTGATCCTTTATATGTTGTTATTATTGTTTTTATAAATGTTGTTTATATTGTGATTCCTTTTCTCTGTAATTTACCTATGTTGCCCTGCATGTAATAGTTCATAACCTGGGCTAATTTATTTTTCATGCACCTATGTTCCTTTGTTTGATTTTGAATATTGAATAAAGTGGTGAATGAAAAAATATAAATTTTGTAATGTATTTTGTATTGTTGTTTACAATACAATGTGATATAATATTCTCATCCTTTTTTTCATTTAACAGGACGGAACCGCGTTCGCACGGATATCATTCTACATAATATTATGTCGAATTCTGTCACCATTTTTCGGATATGGTTAAAAAAACATCCAAACTTTTCATGTAACAAATCTGAAAATTGTTCGGGCATAGTCCATTTTACAAAGTGGCGTAATATGAGACAAAAAATATTTGAGGGTGCCGAGTTTTGCATACAGCAGCGCTATGCCGAAAATTTATTTTTTTAAATAAACATAAAGGACCCATTCTGCCAGAGATTTAAACATCAAATCAGCCAAATCATGACGAAATTCGAGGAGAAAAATGACACAACTCTTTTTTTTTCTGGGGGAGCTTAAATGGAGGTTATGTCCATCCTGTCCCCCCCCCCTCTCCCCTTCAATCAGTTCCATCATGTTGCAGGTTCATGGGTATATAGATGATCATACTATTTCAATAATTACACTTTTTACAATTCATCATCAGAGTGACAGGTCCAGTATTACAATAATTCGTTCTTGTTTATCAGTTTGGATAACACTCAACATTTTCAGTGTTCTATTTGGCCACGCCCACGAACGCGCCACTGCAAACAGAAAGTTTACTTCACATGTGTACAGCATCAGAAAAGGTCAATCAAAGATTGTTTGTCATGCATCATGACTGTCAACTGTAGATGTTTATTATGATGAAGATAATGAATACAAGTAAATATACTTGCTTGGTTGAAATATATATCAATGATTATAATAATCTTGTCATTGCATGACTTGTAATGTATGTTGATGATCAAATGCACGCAAGCGCGTCTCCAAATGCTCCAAATGCTACACGTCATAATGTGATCATTCAGCATCATAAAGCAAAGATAATATAGGCTTGATGAAAGTAATATGAAATCATATACCTACCGGGCTGAGAGCTGATCTCGGTCCAGGACCCAGTGCCGAGCCTCGTCCAGGTCCTAATGCTGACATGACTAAACTCTCGCTAACTTCTCTCAATAATTCATACAGCAAAAAGAGTTAGTTTTATTGTCCCCTTTCTAATATCAAAATCAAACCTCAAAAGTACATATATATATATATATTCGCCTTGTGATTCTGTGCGCTCTATATACGACTCGCTAAAGTTCGAGATCAAAGTGTACTACAGTAGGGTATATACTATCTGTCTACTAGTTATAGGGACAGCAACTATAAGACGTACCGGTCCGCTGTTGTTCGCCGATGGTTTCGCGAGTGAATAGTTGGGGGCTGATTCATATGTCTAGAGTTGATATACCGGGGGATCCACTCCCGACACGTACTAAAGATGCAATGTTTGTTTATATTAAAGGTCAAGTCCACCTCAGAAAAATGTTGATTTGAATCAATAGAGAAAAATCAGACAAGCACAATGCTGAAAATTTCATCAAAATCGGATGTAAAATAAGAAAGTTATGACATTTCAAAGTTTAGCTTATTTTTAACAAAATAGTTATATGAACGAGCCAGTTACATCCAAATGAGAGAGTCGATGATGTCACTCACTCACTATTTCTTTTGTTTTTTATTGTTTGAATTATACAATATTTCAATTTTTACAAATTTGACGATTAGGACCTCCTTGCCTGAAACACAAAATGTTAAAATAATGTAATTCCACGTGTTCAGGGAGGAATGAAACTTCATTTCACATGACAATGACGAGAAAATAAAAATATTTCATATTTCATATAATGAAATACAAAAGAAATAGTGAGTGAGTGATGTCATCAGTTCCTCATTTGCAAACCGACCGAGATGTGCATATAACTGTTTTTTCTAAATTAAGCGAAACTTTAAAATGCCATAACTTTCTTATTTTACATCCGATTTTGATGAAATTTTCAGTGTTATGCTTGTTGAATTTTTCTCTTTTTATTTAAATCAAGTTTTTGTTGGGGTGGACTTGTCCTTTAATAAAGAGCGTGTGGGGGGAGGCGGAGGTGGGCGGGGTCGAGGGCTAGGACTTGCGTGACTGGAAATGAGGAGGCAGTTGTACGGCAGAGAAGTTGTCTCGTAGTCATGGTAGTCGCCCGGGGTAGTCGGTGGAGTTCAAAATGCCAGATCCAACCCCTCGTTTTTATGAGTGGTCATTGTTGATTAAAAAAAATTATCAGGGGGATTTAACATTGGTGATGAAATGATTTATATGAAAGCATAAACAGAATGTTGACAATAGGAAGTAATACTCACGAAGACTGCATATATCAAACCCTAGGGCCTATAATATTATAGACAAAATAAGTATATTGTGTGAATTGTTAGTATATTATTCGTTACAATATTGTTTATTGTTACTTCTTTCATCATTATTATCATCAGAAGTTTATTCGGCCAAATAACTTAAGATAAAATCACAAATTAATGAAGGAAAAAGTATATTTGCCCTTAAAGGAGAATGAAACCTTGGAACAAGTGGCATTGTGTGGAAAAAAAAATCGAAGAATAAGATCTTTAAAAATTTTGAGAAAAATCGGACAAATAATGAAAAAGTTCAACATTTCAACATTTTAATTATGCACTATCAGTATTATTGTTGTTGTAATTGTATTTTTTTCACAACATAATGTTTTGTTGGTATATTAAACCAGTGGCGGATCGGGGGGGGGGGTATTTCCGGCCCATGCCCCCCCCCCCCTTGAGAGCCATATTCAATATATTTAATGTAAATACACTGTAAAAAATTAGCTGAAATTACTCAATAAAATTGTGGCCAAAAATTGCCATATTTTTTTTCAAGTATTTATGAGTTTGGCAGTTTTAAGTAAAATTTACTTATTTTCTTTGCATCCATTTTACTCAAGAAAATTAAGTTACGATAACTTAATTCAACTAAGTAAAACAATCTTAAAATATTTGAAAAATCAAATAGGGGAGTGGACTTTCGTGATTCGAAAGTCCGCTCCCCCATCGTCCCACTTTTAGTGCCATCATTTTCATCTTAGACATCTTTTATCTAAATATTAAACTTTATTCATTGTCACTTACCTGTACATGATAGGTACTGACATTGATATTTATACGCGACCGGTTCATTCTAACAAATAAAACAGTAAGAATAATATAAGCATTTTCCAAAAACCTAAAAAGAAATCTGAAATTTTCAGCTAAATGACTATCAATGTTGCTCTTTCTTTGATTCAACAAAAGAATAAAATAGTTAGCACACCCTTATCCAAAACAATTTCAAACACAAATAGATATGACAGTTATTAAAAAATATCAAAAAAATTACTTGCTCTAATGAATAAGTACATTCAACATGATTTTATAAGTAATAATCATCGTTGCCTAATCGAGTTAGATTTACTCAATCGAAGCAAACTAGCAATACGTGAATTTTCTTAAATGTATATTGAACCCAAATAAATCAAGTAAAATAAAGGACAAGTTAAAACAACTGAAAAAAAACACGAAAAATTTTACTTATATATTGAATGTTAACTACTGATTCAGAATTTTTTTCACAGTTTATGTCGGTGCGTCGGTCATACACAAGCGAGCTCCCCGCCTTGAGAGTTACAACAAATATTTTTAATGGGAATATGTCGTTCATACACAAGTGATGGTTTTTTTTTTTTTTTTTTTTGGGGGGCCAATTATTGTATTTGAGATAACCTTTTTTTTTGCTTCTCAAATTTTCCTTGGGGAAATGTGCCATATGTCCCTTGGAAAATCCTGGATCAGCCAGTGTATTAGCAGGAACCGGACTTCAAACAAGCTACAAATCAATCAATCAATCAATCAATCAATCAACCAATCAATCAATCAATCAATCAATCAATAAATAAATAAATCAATCGATCAATCGATCAATCAATCAATCAATTAATCAATCAATTTTTTATTTATTTTTTTTAATTAAAAGTTTCCAATAATGCATATAGCATTTCCATTTATTTGAAAGCAGGATAAAAGAGCATTGTAGATTAAATGCCTTGCTCACGGGCATAGGTGCCACGGCCCGAGATCGAACCCCGGACTTTCCATGGATAGTCAGGCGCCTTAGACCACTCGGCCACGGCACCTCAATCAATCAATTAATCAATCAATCAATCAATCAATCAACCAATCGATCAACTAATAGTCAATCAATCAATCAATCAATCAATTAACCAATAAATCGATCAACCAATTATCAATCAATCAATAAGTCAATAAATCAATCAATCAATCAACCGATCCGATCAATCAAACAACCACATTTCCATCAGTGAATAAGATAGTACATTCTTCCATCTACCCATCTTTCTATCCGCCCTGGGACCAACTCAACCATCTATCCGTCCATCCGCCTACTTGCCGGCGTTATTCCCTCCATTCACCATCCATTTGTTCATGCATCTATCCATCCACCGATCCATCCATGAATCTATTCATTCATCAGTCCATCCACCAATTATTCATCTATCTACCCATTCATCAATCAACCCATCCATCCATGATTTATCCATTAATTGATTTATCCATTTATCCATCAATTAATTAGTTAATTAAATAATTAACCAACCAACCAACCAATCTATTAATTTATCAGTCCATCCAATGATCCACCAATTATCCATCTACCAACAAACCAACCAATCTATTCATTCATCAGTCCATCAATGATCCACCAAGTATCCATCTACCTACCAACCAACCAACCCATCCACCAATTTCGGCTTATCTTTGCAAAAGGGTAGTATACCGCTACCGGTATCTTTGACTTGAATGTAGTTGCTCGTATCATATCGTACCGTATATCGTACTCAGTGCTGGTGCTGCTCGAGTCAGACGATCGGCGAATCATGATGGCTGCAAGATATTTACTCAGATTACAACCATGGCCATTGCGCTTTGGTTGCATGACTGGACAGACGGTATGTATGAAATCATCTTACAGTTAAAGCTACCAATCATGTTAGAAATACTGCTACAATTCAACTTTTATTCCTGTGACCCTGTGTAGATATGATGTCGAGAATTTCATTACTATGGTCCCACCTCTTGAATTCTGTGTTAGTAAATACTCGCAGGGACCAGGGTGCGCTCCTGAGCTGAGCTCCGGCGCTCCTTGGGCTTGGCTTTAGTTAGTTTAGTGACCGACGGCGACGCTACATGTATGTTGTTGACGTGACTAAGTAACGTTAGTGGGTTGTTTCCAGACGATAATTATATGATCTCCTTCTTTCACACTGCGGGAAGAGATCCTGTTGCGACAGCCACCAAAAATCGAAAATAAAGGCCTTATCCTGGGGAGCGTTTCATGAAAGGACTTGTCAGAAGTTTTATCCAACAAGTCCTGTTTTATCCGACAGTTACCATAGTAACAGTGTCTCTCAGCCAATCAGAATCAAGGAAAGATATCAGATCTGACAACTTGTCGGACAAAAATGTTGATGAAACACTCCCCGGACCTCTCGTGTGTGTCACTGTCACTTGTCAGTGTGTGTGCGCTCGTTGTGTACAAAGTTGTTGGTTGGTTGAGTTTAGTGTGGAGGTGGCGCTATGCATCGATATCCGATGATTTCCGCCAGGCTAAGCGAGAGGGATTCCACCCTCCCCTGTACAGCTCTCGTCATTCGATTAATTGTTAATTGCACTGTGTGTGAGATATAGATTCACCGAGGAAAGGCGTTGTGTAGTATTCAAAACTTCTGAGTATTTTGTTTAAACATCGTTTGTTAGATTTAACAGTTAGTACTCGTGCGTGTGTTTTCCTTTCATGGATGTGAGTGTTAGTTTATTGGTTTTAATAATGTGTCTTTCAAAAGCATGTATAAGTGCTCCTTACTCCATATCTTCGGTTTATTAAAAAAGTAAAAATATAGAAACAGAAGAAGAAAGAAAATGGTATCTATATGGAATTCCCAATAGAATCTCCAGATATAAATGTTTTTTGTTCGTTTTTTTTGCTCAATTGGAGAGGAAAGAAGTCACCGCTGCTGACGAAAAAACGGCAGTGAATGGAGCGGTGACTTAAACCAGGATAATGCCAAAAATGAAAATCTGGTCTATGGAGAAGGTTCAAAATAATATGTCTAGTCTAGCCCTAATATAGTCTAGGCCTAGATCATAATTGGGAGAGTGGAAATAAAGTCTAGAATCTACAAACCAAAATATATTCCGTCCAATTTTTCGAGCAGAATCGAGCGTGTAATTGTCCATAGACATCAGTTTATTTAGTCAGTTAAGGGTCTGAAAGTCTAGACTAGTCAAAGTATCAGCTTATGATCGCTAGAAGTAGAAAACCCCTTTCGGTATCAGCTTTTCTCGCCAGCATACGACGTGAGTTCGAGTCCCAGCTAAGGTAAAAAAACACTGGAAAAAAAAAACGATAGAGAAACGGGAAGTAAATGAACCGGAAGTCTCAACAATCTTTTGTTATTTTGGGTGGCAGTCACAAGAGGAACTCTTTCCCACACGGCTATTTATTATTGAAAAGAAATTAAGAAATATAATAAAGAAAATAGAGAAAAAAAGAAGAAAAACACACATGCACATCCCACTCACAAAAAATAATAAATGTACATGTAGGCAGATCTAGATTTGGTGGCACCACCCCCCCCCCCAAAAAAAAAAAAACTTATAAAGAAGGGAAAGAAAGTCAGGGGAGAGGAGATGAAGAAGGAGGTGAGAATTGTAAAAATAGTGGGTTGTGGTCACTCCTAGTACTAATGAAGTGAAAACATAACAGTATTGATCTTTTAGGCAACAATATAGCGCATATATATAGCATTTGTGCATTGTAGAAAGTCAACACCTGTGGTAACAAAAAAATGCACAAAACGATGACTTTATTGAGTGAAATTAGTTATTGTTTATTGCAGTTTTATATCGCAAATTATTACATGTATCAGACATCTGAGCTGGTCATTTACAAAACCGTATTGCACTAGATTTTTTGAATATCGGGAAGGGATAGATATATTATTTGTATTTTCCTCGGTCTCTATGCTTGTATTGAAGTTGCATGCAGAGACGATGCAAAGTATACCTTTTTATTTTCCCTGGTCTAACATCCGGGCATTTGAGGATGCGTAGAAAGAAATATGCTTCATAATGATACACGCAACAACAATATATACATCATATAAAGACAGTGCTAGATCCTGGTGCTGGATATACGTGTCCCTAGGCAGGCAATTTTTCAATTACAATTACGTCATATTGGTAAAGTGCACAGCCTAGCCCCTGATATATAAACATGCCAGTGGCGTAACAGGCGGGCGGCAGGGGGGGCAAGTTGCCCCCCTGGCGGATTTCACCGGGAAAATAAAATAAAAATGGGAAAATAAAAAAAAGGAGGGAGAAAAAAAGGGAAAGGGAAAAGTGAAAAGAAACGAAGAAATTTTTTTTAATGGAAAAGGAAGGAAAGCGGGAAAATATACGAAATAACATTTTAGAAAGAACAAATCATTCCAAAATACGCCTATGTAATGCAATAGCAAGGTGGGAAATAAATAAAAAAGATGACAAAATGGCAAACAATAACGGGAAACGAAGGTAGAATGTAATTAGTCAAAAGCTAAATTGGAAAACAAAGAAAAGGGACAAGAAAAAAGTAATAACACAGTCGGGCTGCCAATGATTGAAATTAAAGAGCTGGAAGAAAGATGGACTGCATACAACGTTGTGCTATATGCTTGCTAAATTTTATGCACATAAGCTACCGGGGCTTTGCTCCAGACCCCACGTAGTAATTGCTCTTCATTTATAACCTTCAAATGGCTCTATAACGCCCCCCGTTCAATCACTGGCATACAGGCGCGGAGGGGGGGTCTTGGTTCCACACCCAAGAGGAAATAAAAGAAATTATAGGAGACAACGTATAATGAAATGAATGGAACCAATGAAATGTGTTATTTGCTGAATATAATGGAAAAATCTATCACATAATTAGAATTTAATTTCATTGGGCAATTTTTTCCAGCTCGCTTTGCACATTGGTGACTTTATATAAACTTTTCCCACATTGCTAAGTTTTGCCCCTCAAAATATTTGGTTCATCACGCAACTGGGTTAAATAAATGTGTTGTGTAAAAGCTATATTGTATATGCCCGTGATTTGATTAAAATATCGGCAATCTGCGTGGTTTAAATGGCTTTGATATCAAGAAGTTCCGGGGGCTCCGCCCCGGACCCCAACCATGGCCCCAAAAAGTTTTACAGACAAGAACAAAAAAAGGAGGAAAGAAAAGCAAAGGAAAAGTGTAGGATATGATTTAATTTACTGAACTTATGTCAAAAAATAGCTCAAAGTTAGATTCTCATGAAAAGGTGATTTTTTTCTCGCTCGCTTCGCTTGCTTGGGACGTACATAAAGAAGCTTTTTAGCACATGTGCTATACTCCGCCCCTCACATTTTTTGGTTACTCTTCACGCTACTGCCGCAAAGAATCCTGTTCACAGTGGCGTACAGACCACAAAGAAGGAATCTAAAGAGAAAAGAGTAAAATATATTATTCTCTGGATATCATGTCAAAATCTATCACAAAATTTGATTTTTGTATTAAAAAGGTCAAAATTTTTGCTCGCTCGCAGCTTTTTTTAAAGATAAATTTTCCCCGTTACACAATATCTGGCTTTCTCAAAATAGTCTCCTCATTACACCATTACGCCTGTTCATACCATGATATGACCGGGAAATGTTTGGCTCTTGCCCCCCCCCTGGCCACCGACCCCTGTTACGCCGCTGAAACATGCTCCATATTCTTAAAAGAAATATCTAAACTTTCATAATTTATGCTATAGTTGTCTGATTTGGATGATATTGATGATAAATATAATGACTGGATTTTCTGTTGGGGAACATCAAATATTGCCCTTAAAATAACCATATTGCTCTCGTCCAAAGACTCTGGCCAATATGATTCTGTCATGGACAAAATATATATTTGATGTTTCCCTCAAGGCCAGTCAATATATAATTATATCTAAGGTAAAAATTTTGATAAAATATCTGTGGATTTTGTACAGTGGTGGTTGAAAGCTTGACGACTATGGCAGCTTTTTTCCATGTTATTGAGGTCCAAATGCCTCCTAGAGGGGTTGTGGAAGCCTTTTTGGAGTACTGGGTTCACAAATACTACCACATATCTTAAGTTTATGTTAGGATAATTTAGTGGCATGCATCAGTGTATGTATAGATTACAAGATTTGTGTATTGATTTCAATGCACTTGTGCATTCACTACATTTGTTGGAACATTCAGTTGAGAGTGATTTCACATACAAAATGACTCGGGGTGTGTTCACACTGAATGCTTGTAAGCAAGCAACCAGAGGACTTAAATGGGAAACCAGCCTTATGTTATGTTGGAAAGGAGAAAAATAAATGAAAAGAATGGCAAAAGTTTGAAAGAAAATCAAACAAGCAATAAGAAAGTTATGGCTGATTTAAAATTGAGATCCCTAAGACTATGGAAACTGGGTAGGTAAATTATGACAAGGGGCAAGGACAACTTCCCCATAGGCCATCAGGGATTTGTGGTTTTCAGGGTACCCATTCCCCTGGGGCAGTAATCTAAATATAACCCAGGTATGTATTTGTTTTATGCCCTTGTGAAAGAAAAATTTGATTTGAAGTAAAACTTTTGAAAGAAATTACATTTTATCTGTTTTATGTATTGGTGTACACGGAAGAGTGGTCCTTGCCTTACATCACTATGAGTATGACATCACATATACGGCCAATTTGAAGTCTCCATGGGTATAGTGATAACCAATTTTTACAAAAATTCATAACTTTCTTATTGTTTGTCTGATATTGTTCAAACTTTTACCTACCAACTTGTCTGATTTTTCTTTTTCCTCTAAAAGCAAATTTTTTTTTTAAGGGTTGACTCCCCTTTAAGCTCCTCTCTGATCTCTGAGGGACCTGGTGGGTGTTTCATAAAGCTGTTGGTAAGTTAAGAGGGACTTTAAGAACGACTGGTGATCCTTTCTTAAGTGCTTAACCATCGCCAATGAATATACCATTTACCACAAGAAAGGATCACCAGTCGTTCTTAAAGTCATTCTTAACTTACAAACAGCTTTATGAAACACCCACTAGGTGATGAGGATAAAAGCCTTTAATACCAAAGGTTACTAGTCACCAAGTGGGAATGAAAGCCCAGAATCCAAGCTGAACTAACTAAGCTGTCATGCCTCCTTGGAACCACAGAAATCTGTTCAGTTTAGGCAAAATTAGACTTGGAATTTTGACTTTAATTGTTATTCAACTCAATGTGAAAGAGTCTACCTGCATTTCACTACATGAGAGTGCATTCAGTCAGAAATATTCAGTCACTACACAAAGGATAATACATATAAAGAGATGGGAAGTGATAGTTGGCGGAAAACATAATTTGTAGAGCAACAACTTCTTTTATGGACAGGAGCTCAAATAATATGTTTGACATGTAGATTTATATGAAATTGGTCAATCTTGTGTATTTTTGTTTGGAGATTCATCACCATGTTTTTGTTTTTACATTTTCAAGACAAGTTTTCTTTGTGCGCTGTACAGATTATAGCAATGCTATTAGCATTGCCTGATCTAGCATCAGTGATGCTAGGCTAATCTATATTTTGCAATGATAATCCCTTCCTGCAATCACATTGTATAGTATGTCTCACCATATGTTCATCACTCACTCACTCACTCTACAAGGGTTTAATTTATAGATGGCTATGATCAAAATAATATTTTGAATGAGAATAGACTGCAAGCCAGATTCTAGTCTGTAGGCAATGGAGTTTGGTTTTTGCATAGTGCATAATGCAGAGTCTGAAGTAGTGAGACTACATATAGATTCACTCATATACTGTGGCTGCTTATTTTACACACACATAAGATTCAGAGTGTAGTCTCCTTCCTAGACATGGTATTACATGTAACTTTGAGACTACATGTATGCTTGCAAACTAGCCACAGACCCCCATAATTGATGTCCTGTTGATGGTGAGATTGATTAGAGTTAGATATGACATTTTAAAAAAGAGAATAACGGGATTGCCCTGGGTTGTTCATTGGGTATGCTGTGCAAGCCCTTCACTCGAGGAAAGAGGTCTGAATATGCAGCCTAAGGCCCCTGTCAATTATAGTACTTGTATCTGTGCTAGTCTTGTGTGAAGACTTGTTGATCAACGTTTCAATGAATCCACTCTGCAATTGTGACAAAAAACAGGTTTGCGCAGTCCCCCCCCCCCCCCCCCGTAAGCAAACATTATTTTAGTGGTATTGTATTTTTGTATATATTTTTCATGGTTGAGTAATTTTTGGTACTTTCAGTGTAAGTCGATGAGGAGTGATGCAGGTGAGGTAACTCGAGAATGACAGGGAGGGAAAGAGTAAAAAAAGAGAGAAGGGAGAGAAAGGTAGGGAAAGAGGAGGAGAGGGGTTAGAGAGAAGAGTGAGAGAGGGGGATTGGAGATAGAAATAGACAATGAAGAAAAAGTACATGTAATGCAGATTGAATGGTAAAGCAGTAAAAATATTCTGCAGATTAGTCTGAAGACCAAGACTAGGGGTGAAATCAGGAAGTAAACAAATAATTTATATCACCAATATCTGAAGTCCCCTACAAAGATATTACTGATCAAAGTCTATTTCATTTTTCTTTAGGATGTGTGCTCTCGTTGTTATTATCCTTGAAGGCGATAGCTAAGAAGAGGACAGAACAGAAAGTCAGGGGTGTTCAGTATCCATGCACTCTTCAACACACGGACACTGGCAGAAGAATTTCTCATGAATGCACACTATAGTTACTGTCATTAAAGAAACACATCAACTTTTGAAGTTATCAGGATAAAAGAAGGGAAAGAACAGCCATGAAGCTTCTTCTGTATACATGTATGCTGCAGGTGTGTGCAGTTTTTGCGATTAGCAGGTTTGCTGCTTCTCCAGGGAATAAGCCAAAGTTCCAGACAGTAGCAAACAATTACACGTTTCTGGTCCTAGCCGACTGGGGTGGCATTCCAATATGGCCGTACTTCAGCCCTTTTCAGTGGGCTGTTGCAAATCAGATGTCCAATACCGCTTCGGATCACATTGCCAAGTTTATTCTCGCTCTTGGAGACAATTTCTATGAGAAAGGGGTGACTAGTGTGGACGATCCACGGTTTAACGAGACCTATGAGGATGTCTTCCAGTGGCCTTCGATGCAGATTCCCTGGTATGTGGTTGGAGGAAACCATGATCACTATGGAAATATATCTGCACAGGTGGCTTACACTAAGGTGTCTCAGAGATGGATGTTTCCTGATTACTACCACAGTCACACCTTTGAGATTCCCAACTTCAACAGGAGGTTAGCCATCATCCTTGTGGATACTGTTATTCTGTGTGGGAACACCCACGACAAGACAACAGGATCTGACCTTCCAGGACCTTCTAGTACCACAGCTGCAGAGGAACAATGGGATTGGCTTGAGAAGCAATTAGAAGCTTCCAAGTCTGCTGACTACCTCATCGTTGGTGGACACTTCCCGGTCTGGTCCATTGCAGAACATGGACCAACCAAGATTCTTGTTGACAGGTTGCTCCCTCTTCTTGAAAAGTACAATGTCACTGCCTACTTCTGTGGACATGACCATAATCTCCAGCACATCAAGCAGGATAACTCCACTGTAGAGTACTTTGTAATAGGATCGGCGGATATAGTTGAGCCATCTCGCAGGCATGCAGATTCCATCCCTCCTTCATGGCTCAAGTTTATGGATGATAACGTCGCAAGTTTAGGGGGGTTTGCTCGGGTGACTATCACCAATGACAACATGTTTCTGACTTTTATGACAGGACTTTATGGTAAAGATGTCTACACTGTCAAAATGAACCCTCGTCCAAAGAGTTTGGACTGATGATAACTTAATTCTTGACACAAATCACTCTGCATTTTAATGTTTAATGACTCCTTACTTAATATAATAAATGAATAATGAATGGAGGAGATCCTCATGCATCTGAGCTTGGCTTAATTTTTTATCTTTTACTGTATGTGGAACTCTTGATTTTTAAAGTCTATGTATCATGCTCAGTGCAGGGTCTTTTTTTAAAAACTGTTACATTATTTTGGTTTCTCAATGTGAAAAAACAAATCCGTCCACCTGCCAAGTTACATTTTACTAAATGTATTTCTCTTTTGTGTAGGTCATGTCTGCATTTACCACAACGAATATTAAAAAGATGTATGCTTTATTAATATGAAGAATAGACATGTGTGTAGTAGTGATAATAGTCCACAACAGATATTGAGTCTGATGTAAGACTATTTGATCTACATGTATATTCAATTAAAAGCATATTTTAACTTCAGTTAAAATAATTGGAAATTCTACACACTGACATATATAATTGTTCTCAAAGAACGTTGTTCAAAGCTTCATAGACCAAAACAACACTGGTGTGTTGTGGCTTTTCATAGATTTTGCTAAAAGAACCCCCCCCCCAGCTCCCCTACCCACTCACTCTGATACATATTGTATTCTGCTTTTTGGCAGTATTTTTGTATTTATTTGAATTAATTATCAAACAACATATGCAAATGATTCACACAGTGCTTGACCATAGCCTTTGAAATGATAATAAGTCACAAGACTTCAATATGATGATAACCTTATGAAAGATGTCATTATAATTTATTTTTAGCAGTTCTGAATTCTACTTGTACTCTGATCAGGTAATTGAACTTGTAGAGGAGGTGTGTAACTACATGTATATTGTGTATGACATTTAAAGTTATTTGTGCCTCCAAAGTTTGAAAGAGAGCTAGAGTATAAAGCTGCTTTAAATAACTACCAATAACGCTAAACAGCTGGATAACCGAGGGCTCTTTTATGTTATAATGTATATTTGTCTTGAGCGCCAAAACGAGATGCCCAAAATTTCATGTAGTTTTCAAATAATCTGACAGTATTAAAAAAAAAAAAACATGATTAAATTGTTGTAAAACATTATATATATATATAATATCTGATGTTTTCACAAATTGTGACAGTGTTTAATTTTTTTTAAATATCATTATATGGAAAAATAAAATGCTCTTACATGAAGAATGTTTAGTAATTACTTGCATTGATGCAAGAACTTCAACCTTCATTTGTGTATTTCAAATTTTGCTGTTGCAATTAAAATGCAAAAGATGTTGTATCACCACTTGTTTATTAAGTTGCCTCTAAAGTGATTTGTAACTTCTGAACAGTTGTATGACCCCTACCCCCCCCCCTGCCCCAGTTGTAGCTTGTTCTCTAAAGCTACAGAAAAGATACAGTAGTGCTTCCTGTGGAGAGCCAAAACAGGGACCGCGGAAAGGGGGGGGGGGGCTGCGGGGCTTCAGCCCCCGCCCTTAATTTCCAAAACCGTGTACAAAAACGTAAATTAGACCATCTTATTATGATTTTTTGCATGGTCAGCCATCCATGCCCCCCCCCCCCCACTTTCAAAACCGTTACACAGCGATATATCAGGCTAGATACATGTAGATGTACAGAAAATGGTTATGAGAGATTTAAGGGGAATGAGAAAGAGGAGGGAAAGAGATGTATGAGGGAGAGAGAGAGAGAGAAAGAAAGAAATATAGGGAGAAGGTGGGGGGGGGGGGCATTAAAGAAAAAGAAAAGGTCTTTATGGAGAAAAAGGGAGAAGGAGGGAAATATCTAAAGTTAAACACTGCAAAAGTTGCATTATGTAATAGAGATTAGACAAAGAGAAAAACAGAATCAGAAATCTAGAAAAAGATAAGGTAGATTGTCTGGTATTGATTGTAGTTGGAATGAGACCCCGATCCCATGATGGAGGAAGATATGTCATTTTAAAAATCCATTTTCTACATGACTTGTATTTGGAGGATTTATTGCTCAACGGTAGAGCCACATTCTCCCATTTCAGCTCCCTGGGTTTGAACCTAGTTGATGTGTGCATGCCCTTGCTACTAAAGACATAAATCCTGGTCCATTGGAGAGGACGGTTAGCCATCATTCCTTCCGGCTACTCATGAGCAGTTGTACTTTTTAGCTGTCGGATAAAAACTAGTAACCACCACTGGCCTTGAGAGTATTTGCTAAATGTGAAAAAAATGGGTTTGATGCTACAAGAGAGATCTAAGATTTTTAATGATTTTATTGCTGTGTACTCTTTCATTATCTCACGAATATTGTTTCCCTTTCCTACAAACAGCAGAAGTTTCAGGCCCGGCCTCTGCAGCAGCACTGCTACTGCTCTTCAGCTGCTCCTCAAACAAGCACATCCACACCATCTGCTTCATCATCGTCACCAAAATCTTCATCACCATCACAATCATCTACCCAGCCATCATCGTCATCTCAGTCATCATCATCGGTTTCATCATCCACCTCCAGCACGACAGCTACCAGCACCCCCACTACAGCAGTAACCCCGTCATCGGACCCCGCCCAAGATAAGGCTGTGACCAAGGCAACGAGTATGAACCCCGTCCTGGATGTTGGCCCTAATGACGAGGATGGCTTCCGGGAGAGATTCATCCCTCTCTCCAGACGATCTCTCATCAGGGAACTAATGCAGGAGGATGACTTTCTTACCGACGCCGAGAGGAGACGGTTTGAGGAGTTTGCCATCGCCATGGACAATGCCATCAGCAAACAGTACCATGGTGTCTTAGCAGAACTAAAGGTATTCCTTGTTAAGTCTTTGCATGCTGACATAATTCTGTAGTAACAGTATTGACAATTATTTGTATATTCCTTTGAATCCTGATTTCTTTTTATATACATCATTGATATTAATTTATAATATTGGATGCATTTGAGTGGTATATAAATCCATTGAAAATATCATTTTTTTGCATGGATCTAAATGTTATAAAACAGGCAAATAATCCTTTGACTTCAGTGGGGCTAATTATGATTATATTATGTCATATCTTTGGCCCCCCATGGGCTGATTCCCATTCGGTCTCGGTTGAGGTATTTCATCATGCCATACCAAAATATGATATCAAATATGCTGAAATAAAAAAATAAAAAATTTGTGATGTCATTACTTTGGTACTTGAACTTTAAGAATAAAAAGGTGAACAATGCTGCAGCATGAAATAATGTATAATGGACATGCAGTTAACATGAATTGTCTGAGTTATAAAAATGCTGAATTCATAAGTTAAAAGAAAGAAGACTTTGTACTAAATTATATTAATCACCAGTGGTTGATCTAATAGCAGTTTTGTCCTTGATTCTTGGTGTATGATACATTTGCAAGTTTTCATCAGCTCCAAATTTAGGATAAAACTGCTTTTCTGTTTCCCCAATTTCAAACAGACTTCTTAGTTGTTCTTTTTCATTTGATGGTCATTTGATAATACATTACTCCTGTTATTGAATCCTCCTTTACATCGCTGGGCGAAACTCCATAGAAGCAATCTCTAGGGACTTATTCTTGTTTCTTTAATGATATTCTTTGCAGCAACTGTTTGATCCTGTAAACCCAGATAAGGACACCATAGCTAACCGATTACTTGGGAAACGGGAGAAAGAGGACAGTGAGTTCTGGTTGATGCAGAAACTCCAGGCTCTGATGGAGAGTGCCAACTTCCATGAGCTTCCAAGCCATGTTGTGAAGAAGGCTCTTGATGAACATATGGCAGGAGAAGGGGTTAATGTAAGTGCAATAAAGGGCCACCAAAGGGAAACAGAAAAGTGGCCATTGTAGACACATGGCCTTTATAGACAGGTTCTTTACAGCAGATTCCTTTTGAAATGTGGCCACAATAGAAAGGTTTTCACTTTAGACAGATGACTGCTAAGGCATGTTTGACTGTACATCAGCCTCCCAGCCAGTCTGAAAAGAGGATAAGATTTTTATCATTCAAAGCTATTGTATATGCTGTTATTTTTGCGTACATATTTTTTCGCGAATCGCGGGGCTCCAGATATTTTCGCGGGTCGTTGAATTCGCGATCCGAAGATATACCAAACACTTCCACATTATTTCAGAGAATGGCACTGATTACCAAATGTGTCAATATTTTTGCATGTTGTTAGATTTGCGGCCGATCGGCAATTCGTGAAATCCGCGGAAATAAAACCCCTGCGAAAATAACAGCTTATACAGTACTTCAACACAATTGTCCTAATTGGCCTGATGCTTTCTTGACACTCTCACATGGGCAATGTTCTTCCTGCATTTAAGCCTTTTCATCTCTGCTTTTCTATAAGAGAGATGGGGATGTTATCTTGATATAATTGTAGTTTTGATGTAGGTGTATTGCATGTTACATTGCTTGATTATGACTGACTGAGAACCTTAGGCAATCACCGTCAATCTATCCAAGAACTGGTCATATCTTATAAACCAAACGCCTCAGTAACTCAAGTTCGGTATTATCCAAAAGTTAGTTGACCGTCCGTTTGTTCCATTATGGCATACAGTAAGTTTGCATTACAAATTTTCTTGTAACAGTTATCCCTGTATCAATGGTTTGAGGTTGATTGCAACAGCTGCATCCTGAAAAAGAAACAAATCAACATGCTATAAAAAAAATTCTAGTTTGACAGGAGACAATTGAATAAATATACATCTATTGCAAGTTTATGATCAGCAATGTTTAGAATGTGCTTCTCCTCTTATAGCAAGTTGATGTAGTTCACAAGTGTCAATATTTAATTCAAAGGTTGTAATATTGCATATGCTTTACAATTTTCAAACATAATTGTTACTCACAAATGGTGAACATTTGCTTTAACTTCTTTTGATTTTTTTTTCTTTCTCCAGGTTAGCGTGAATCCAAAGAACTATCAGACCCTTAGATTCTGGGCTCTAGGCAAGGAACTACCTGCGGACACCACTCCCTGGTACAAACGTCTGTCAAAGTCGGCCTTCTACAAGGCATCCAAGAGGTCACCGCCTGCTCCTGTCCACTTCTACAAGCGCATTGTTGTCGCTGTCAAACCAAAGGGCCAAGACAAGCTCATGCTAAAGATGTTTAAAGAGATACCCACAGGAGCGATAGAGCAGTTGCTTCCTGATGGCAAGATAAAGATGAGTGGGTTTGATCAAGGTCTCCTGATGGCTATGGCATCCATCGGTTCCCTCAGCTTACTGATGAAAGCTGTTACATTTCTAGCTGACATCCAGCTTCAATGGACACTTATCGCTGCCACAGCAGCCGGTATCTTTGGACTTCGTGGGTGGAACAGTTACAAGAATCGACGTACTAGATATATGATGCAGCTATCCAAGACTCTTTATTTTAAGAACGTTGCCAACAATAGAGGGCTCCTTGCGTTGGTCGTTGACAGGGCGCAGGATGAGAGCTTCAAGGAGTGTCTGTTGGCTTATACCTTCCTGCTCACAAACAGACCTGACACAGTGAGGGAAGCAGCAAACAGAGATCCAACAAGTCTTCCTCCACTATTAGGTAATCAGAATGATGCATGTTTGTTTCTATAAATTCTTGTACAACGGAACCCTTCATTGTTTTCCTTGTAGGTGTAATTTCAGTAAAGTCCCTGATAAAATAGACTAACTAATATAGTCATGAGGGATGTATTTTCTTGTCGGAACAGTGTGCATAGGGGTTAGAACTAATTGGATAGGGAAAAACTTATCTATGATTCACTTTGCTACTCTGTTTAACCCAATTTTGTTGGGAATATTTATAAATTCTTAGGGCTGAATGTGAGGGAAGGGAGTTAGCCTACCCCCCCATACTTTTGATAGTTTTTCCCTGTGCTGCTTGAAATTTGAACTTGCTTGCATTTAATTTGTATTGTTCTTTTATCTGTTTATTCAGGTGGTATATCTGGTTCAGCCCTTGATAAGACCATTGAACAATGGGTCCAGGAAAGAACAGGTACCACCATCAGCTTCAACTCCAAGACTGCCCGCGCAATCCTGGAGGACTTTGGTATCCTCTACGCCGATCAGAATGACGACCTTGTTGTCCTCCCTCTGGATGCTGCTGTCTTGGGTCTCCCACGTCAACCAGCTTCCATGGCAACGAGAACAGAAGAAGTGGAGCTTGAGGAGGGGTACGACAAGATCTTCAGTGAGGAGGAGAAGACCTACAAGAAAGAAGAAAAATTACAAAGGAGACATGGGTGGTCATAGGCAAAGATTAGTTTTTAAATTTTACCGTAATATGAAATATTATATTAATTGTGTTTGTTAAATTGTTTCTTTTGCAATAAGAAGATATTTTCTCACGAAGTGAGCGAGGCACCTTAAAAGAATTACAATTTTACTACTGTGTCCAATATCAGGAATCCTGTTATAGAGGCAATAAGCATCTTTCACAGTAACTTTCATTATTTTGACCGCAAATGCAAAGATTGCTATGGAAAAAAAAAATGCTTGTTGGACTCCTGCTGGAAAAATCTAGTTGTACATTTAGTAAGGTGCCATATGCTGATTCCCACCCCAGGGAATTAAAAGGAAGGGTTTTGATAGTACCCTTCCAAGGTTTAGTCTGACAGTAATGTCTACTTCAGGGACCGCAATAAAGTCAAAAGACAATTTGACAGTCGCCATCAATGGTTGTACCTGATCATAATATCTTCAAAGGTGTCAAAGTGTTTGAAATCTCTTTGCAGCATAGTCAATACTTTTTCAAATACTAAACGTTCTGTGACCTCTCTGACATGCTTTCCATGAAAGTGTTTTTAGCATGACTTTTAAGTAATAGCTCATATTTACCTAGGTAGCCACTTCAGCTATTAGCTGATCTTCCAGTGGGCTCTGCATAACATATGTTATTATCATCCCTCCCCATCCTCATAATATACTGAGTGCTTGGCTAGATTGCAGAAGGTCCAATTTTTTGGAAGTCTTTGGTATGACTTGGCCAGGTATTGTACTTACGGCCTCCTGCCATGACATCATTTTCCCCCCAAGTATTCAAGGGAAGCAAGGAGACGTACTCCTAGGATCACTGCAAAATGTATGGCCGGTTTCTGAAGGGGGGGGGGGGGGGATGCAGCATCTTATTCATTCAGGATTTGTCATATCACAAATCTTTTTCAAAACATTAGTAAATGTACACTACACATGACTATAAAGTATGCTTATATTTGTTAGTACTGATTTTCATCCTAGATTTCATTAAACCATGTTTGTTTTATGTGAATATGTCAGAACAGAAATGATTAAACACGTAAAGTATTACTGTCGAAATGGTTTGCCCACTAAATCTACTTCATTATGCTGTTTCCTGTTCATAATGAAAATATAGAACCCTGGCTAGCGTGGTTTTCAATATTTGATGCTCACTTCCTTTATACCCCCCCCCCCCCCCCCCCCCGGTCAGGTTGTAGTATGGTTGTGTAGTTGACATTAGTGTTTTATGCAGTATGTACTTGCAGGCTTTTCACATCTCATTTTTAAACCCATACTAAAGCCCAAGACTAATCTTAGCTTTTAGTAGACGACTAACGTGCAAATTTTTTTAAACTTGCACTTTTAGTGCGAGTTTCACACCTCTTATTTTAGTCCCATACTAGCTGCCCAGCCCAGGATTAGAAATTGCAGGATTTTCACACCTTAAATCTTTGCACATGCACAGTCTGGGCTGAAGTTGAATTTGGGATTGTATATTTCCTGCATAGGTCATCCAGCGCGCCAGGCTGATTATGAATGCATTATATGCTGCCGTTTCTTTGGCTGATTCACAGTTGCGTCTGCTCACAAGACACAGTCGGTCTAGCCTGGACTGTGTAATCACACCTCAAAGCTTAGCACCACAATTGCAATGTTATCCCATCAATAGTTTGACAACCTCCAAATTTGTCCTGGGTCAGATAATCCTGGTAGGTGTTTCATTAAAGCTGCTCGTAAGTTACGTGCGACTTTACGAACGACTGGTGATCCTTTCTTTGGAGCTAAATCCACACCAATGGAATTTGGTGTGCATGATTACCTCAAGAAAGGATCACCAGTCATTTGCAGAGTCACTGGTAACTTATGAGCAGCGTTATGAAACACCCACCTGACCTGGGGGACGTTTCATGTAGCTGTTGGTAAGTTAAGAGTGACTTTGCAAATGACTGTTGATCCTTACTTGTGGTAAATGATATTCACCATTCAAATTTTCATTAGTGATTATTTTAGCACTTAAGAAAGTATTACCAGTCGTTCTTAAAGTCGCTCTTAACTTACAAACAGCTTTTTGAAACACCCACTAAATGTGGTGCTAACCAATTTCGCAATTTGAGGAATGATTAGTCCCACCAAGTACCACCAAATTCAAGGTGTGTAAAGCCTATACATGCATTTTTGTATTCATTAGGTGATAACTGCATTTTTAAAGGGGAAGTACCCCTGATAGAAAATTGGTTTTAAATAAAAGAAGAAACCCCAAAAATATGTAGGTGAAAATTCGGCGAAATTTCATCAAAGATTAACTGAGTTGTCGATGTCTCAAGTTTCAATTTAGTGACGTCACACATGAACAGTTCCTTTCCTTTATGTGTCATGTTAACATTGAAATTGATTTTTACTTGTGCATTCATCAAATCATCAGACATGTCAATTCATATCTTTTTCTATAAAGGAAACATTTTCAGTCATCATAAACCACTAAAAAAATGAAATTTATTCAAGACAGCTGCTTGTATATGACATCACAATTTAAAACTCCAAATATTCATAATTTTTGAAAATATAATGGATGATCATCAAATCTTACCAATATTTTTCTCTATTTTTCTGCTATAAATTGTCACGCCTTTATCATCAGGGTGAATTTCTCCTCCAACAGAGTCATGGCAGTGCGAAGCAACATTGCAAAGGAAATATTAAAATGTGACTTCAACAAACCTTAGTCACTATTAGCTGCTGATATTTGCTGTTAGCATTCAGTTTGCACTCTCACTCTTGTTTACTAGTGTATTCAAATCCAAAAATCCTGACAACCAAAGGTGCTAGAGAGTTGATCCAAGTTATCTGATTGCCTGTTTAGCGCCCTCTTTGTCCAAAACATTGTCTGATCTATCTTGCCTTGTATCCTTTTTTCCCTTTTTTTTCAATTTCCATCTCAAGATCTTATTTTGTAATATTCATTTATTGATACTGTATTCAAAGGAATCCGTAAACCTTTGCAATGCTCTGTCTATCAGAATCTTTGCATCTCTCAATTTTCCCCATTTTATACTTACTAGCATTTAGGTCAGTCTAAGAAATTGGACTTTAATATGTGTAAAATTAAAATAACTTGCTTGCCTTGGCCACCTTTTTTTAGAGCAATATGATGTCTTGTTGACTCTGAAACATAAATGACTGTCATATTTCATGACATTGTTTTTAACTTTGTGCACTCTTCCCACCCCCCCCCCCCACCCCCCGGCTCTGTCCTCTTGTCCAATTCCCCCCTCTCTCCCCATCTATTTCTCTCTCTCTTGTTCCCAGTTCTCTCTTTTTCTGTTAATCCCTATTTCCCTCTTTCACTCTCCCATCTGTCTATACCACTCTTTCACCCCCTCTCTCCCTTTCTTTCTTTCTTTCGCTCTCTCTCTCTCTCTCTCTCTCTCCCTTCCCCTCCTAGCCTCTCACACGTCCCTTCCCTATCTCTTTACATGACAGGAAGAATTATATGTAACTGTATTGCTTCAAAGTATGCAATCACAGAAAAAAGGGAATGTACCATACAAACTGAAAATTACCACCTAAATCTTTCCCTCCCTTCCTTACCTTCCTGAATTTATTTACAACAGGAAAAGGTGGAATTTATAGTCATTTAGCAGGAGTACTTGTCACGAAAAAGGAAATACTTAGAGAGTGAAGGCCAGGGTAGCTATTGTAGTGTATTACCTATCTGTGTTATTTCCCCGGGTTTAATGCCCCTTGGAACGCTTTGAAAGCAAACAAACATTGAAAGTTCATGTCATTGATATGAAGGAGCATAATCAAACGACAGTACCATTTTTTTTCACTACTACCAGAGGAGCTTTTATTATGCCATATTTCAGTTTATATCCCTTTTATGTTTAACACTTTGTGCGTTGGGCCATGAACCCCTCTGTTGTGAATCTTTTCAGAGAGGGAAACAGTACATTGTTTGCTTGAGCGTGAAATGCGAAGTTCCTAGATGGCACCAAGAGTGCATTGATGCAAAGTAAGTGTGAATAGGGTTAAGTGGGGGGGGGGGGGATGTGATGACAATATTGTGCTTTACTGATAAGTGATTACAATTCATGTCACATTTCCTAAGTCGAGTTGAGTTAAAAAGCTCCATAGTTGGCTACTAGTATGCATGATGTAGTAGATAGTCTACCGGTAATATACTAGTAATGTATGTGTCATTTCAACTGCACACAAGTCCCATTCAGCTCCTTTAGTCTGCTAACTCAGACACTTTTTGACAAACATATTGGCCTGAATACACAAAATAGGATTAAACAGTGAAGGGCTTTTAAAATCATGGATTTTTTTGTGTATAATTCATTGTCTATGATTAAAAATAAAGGTCAATAATAATTGGACGCTTTTTCCAGGGACAATTCCGTTTTTCAAAAGGATGCTAGATATGCGCTAAATTAATTGCAATTTAATTTAAAATTGAAATCTGCATAGTTCATAGTTCTATGTCTCCCCATTGTTACAACTTGTAATTTGAGGCCAATGTGGCCATTATGTTCTGATATTGAACAAAAATTGTACTTTCAGTTAATGGATATTCCATTAAGCTCTAAAGGTTCATTAAAAGTTTTCTGTTCTTAGAATCCATAAAGTTCATGGAATAAATTTGCATTGATTTCACTTGACAATGGATTAAATTACCAGGGACCTGCCCAGATTAACTTTTCAGTCCAACTCAACCTGATAGGTGAAATGCAGAGCTGCCAAATAGCATGGATTTTCCGTATTTAGTACTGACAAAATGAGAAGAATGCTGATGGTTTCATGCAAAATTCTGATTTCTTAAGGTTTCAGTTTTATTTGTTGCCTTATGGTATGTCTTTGAAAATACTGATTTCCTTACCAAAATACTGATTTTCATCTTTAAAAATACTGAAATGTTCTTGTTAAAATTGGCAGCTTTGGAAATTCAACTTCAATTTCAATCAATCAGGAGCATCCATTGTAGATTTAGGTTCAATTTTAATTTTAGAATTTATCCTCATGATCAATCGCTAACCTTCATGTCACAGGGACGTAGATCAATTACAAGAAACAACCAGTCATGCATTCATTGTTTGTTACAACCTGTACTCATTTTACAATGACTAAAGCTTGAATGTTCACTTTCCACATCGTATTTAATGTTTCATGATCAATCACAATTCAGGCGTTTTTCTCCCAGTAATACCAATAATAATAATAATATACAGTTCTTGTATAGCGCATATCACATTAGGAATAATGTCTCTATGCGCTTCCAAAGGACTTGGATACTATTACCCCAGCTGTAGCTTGGCAGCCGTAATTACTAAGATTACAGCGCACATGCATTTCAAGGAATACATTCATGCCAGGTACCCATTCACCTCACCTCACCTGGGTTGAGTGCAGCACAATGTGGATGAAGTACTTGCTGAAGGAAACTATGCCATGGCTGGGATTTGAACCCACGACCCTCTGTTTCAAAGTCAGGAGACTTATCCACTGGGCCACAACGCTCCACAAGGAGTTAGCAGCACAGTGCTGGTAACTCCTTGATATATCAAAAAGACAAATTAGATATATGTAATATCTTTTGGGGGTTCGTTTCATGCATCGATGAAGATGCAGGCAGAAACCAAGAGATGTTTCCAATTTAAATTTTTTATTGCAGATGATGATAGAATTTACAGCATTTGTTTGAGCATCTAATTAAGATGGAAAGTGCACTATACAAATTCCATGTATTAGTATTATTATTGTTGTTCTTTGGAATCAAGTCTGTTGTAAAAATATTAAAAGGTGCAAACTAAAAAGGTTATTGAGGGATTGCCATACCTGTGTGATTTAGATTACCATATGGCAATGTGTTTGTTATAGTGGCAATGAGCTATGGTTCCGAAACCTGGTCTGTAACAAAGAAAATGGAACAGATACTAAAAACCACTCAACACAGGATGGAACGTACAATGTTACAGATATCAAAACGTGACAGGAAAACCATACAATAGATTAGGAACCAGACTATAGTAATAGACATAATCAACGCAATTGAAACTATGAAATGGAGATGGGCTGGCCATCTTGTAAGATCACATGACAATAGATGGACCAAATGCATCACAGAATGGAGACCATGGCTAGGATCACAATATTGGGGTAGACAAAAATTGAGATGGAATGATGAGCTCACAAGGTCCATTGGCACAAAGTGGATTGCATCAGCTCAAGACAAGCACCTTTGGCACCAACTGAACATGGCTTATTATGATGGTAAACCTTTCTATCATTGAATCCTATGTCTTAGTATCAAATCAAATTCTTGATGTGATATCAAATTTCATTTGTATCCTTATGTGTTGTTAACAACTGGCAAATCTTGAAGAAAAAAAATTTCCTGGGGCCTGTTTTGTAAAGGACTTGCAACTGTTGTAATTTTGCCATAATGGCAACTACCATGGTAACAGTGATTATGATTGACTGCTGAGCCCTGTTACCATGGTAGTTGCCATTATTGCAAAGTCACAACCGTTGCAAGTCCTTTATGAAACGGGCTCCGATATCGATAAATGGGATTAAATGAGAAAACGGCTTGCTATTACGTAAGTTGGCATACGTGTATGCTGAAGCATCAAATACAAGAAGCTTATTATTTTCAATTTCTATTTCTAAAGTATATTGAAATTATTGCAGACTTTATTCATATTCCCATGGCCCCAGTCTCTCTATTCAAATAATGCATTATTTATAAAATTGTGTACTTTGTCATTTTGTGTTATTTGGCCAAGGAACAGTGTATACCAAGAAGGGTTATTTCATACCATTGACTGCTTTTTATATGATGATCACATTGTACTTATTCAAAATACAATGTAGGTTATTTCATACCAATGACTGCTTTTTAGATGATGATCACATTATACTTATTCAAAATACAATATAGATTATTTCATACCATTGACTGGTCTTTAGAGGATAACCACATTGTACTTATTCAAAATACAATGGAATCTTATTGCAACAAACACTATAGGATCAGCAAAAAGTTGAAAGTTTAATGTTAATCTAATTATTTACTCCCTCCCCCCAAAAAAATGAAATTCAACATTTGAACTGCTTTACTAATAGATAAAGTGGGTATATTAATGGTGTCACAGTTTAGGATGATTAATAAAGATGTATCACATTTATTAATTTAATAATTGCAGTTACATTTTATCTCTGATGTAGGGAATAAACTTGATCTTATCGGTTGTGAATGATAATGCAATAAATGAGATCTTATGTGGTTTTAGCATGTTTTTTGTAAAAAATTGTTGTCTTCAAAAGATTTATCATAGGTAATACTTAGCAGGTTACCTAATAGTTTTGTCTAAATTGGAAAAGCTTTTTAAAAGCATGATAACTACAATATGTAAGTGAATTGTGCATGTGTATATATAAAGAGAGAAATTATTAAAAAATGATCGTTATCAAAATGGTTGATGGTCAAAACGGGCTCTTCCCACAAGGCCTGGGGTCATTGAGGCCGAGGATTACTTTGTCTTCATCCAAATTATTTTCTGTTTAGCCTCATTTTGAAATTTTGTTTTCAAAATATGCCCCAAAGGTACATAGTTGACTTCTACATGGTTAAAATGACTATGGTGTTTTCTAAAGTGTATATTTCAGTGAAGATCATGCTAAGCAAAAATGTTTTGATGTTGATAAACATAATACACCCAGCCTGTGGACCCTCCCTGGTCAGAACAACATTGTTGATTGACTTATGCTCTTATAATGGAACAGAACTAACAATATTAAACCAATTCCTCTGTTTGAGGCTATGCATACAATCTGAATGTGTTCCTTTGTAATTTGTTCTTTGTTACAAGCTGCCTGTTGGAAATAGAGACGACTTGTTATGTACCAGAGGAAAAAAAAGGGAAAGAAGTTTTGGATAGGTTTGGTTTTATGTTCTGTATAGAAATGAAGCAAAATTACAAGGCAGAAAAAAGTAATAATTATTGCACAAATACAGAGATGGATGGGTCACTATTCAGAGCCATTGATGTAATGGCTCTCTTCTTCTTAGAGGTCCAACGAAAGCGTAACATTACATCCCAGTAGTGCCCTAAATGTTGTATGACATGCCTGACATTGCAGTATTTGCCATGTTTTAACCACATCAAACAATATTTTGTTAAGTTTGGATCCCCTTTCAAGCACTTGCATAATTTGGTACTATATTTGCAATAAAACCCAATGCCTGTCAAAACTTAGCCTGGGCATAATATTCATGAAAGTTCATTACTTTAGATCAATTTCACATCTATCACAAAACTCTATTAATTAATGAGGTCATGTCATGCCACCCCCATTACTTTCTTATAAAGTCTTTATAAAGAGGTACTTTATATTCAAAACCAACTCAAATTGTGATTGATCTCAAAGTCCTCTCACAATGTGATTTTGATTTGAATCATGTAATACAGGCTTACTTTTTTTTTCTCCAAAACCGTGTACAAAAACGTAAAAATTATGATTATGATTTTTGCATGGCCAGCCCCTCTCCCCTTTCAAAACCGTTCCGCGGCCCCTGCACCAGTTCGGTTAATTTTACATGTCGATGTAATTAACTTACTAGAAATAGGATAACCTCCCCAATATTTTTTCCGTTATGTCTAGGATTGTATGGCCTCGTTTTCAATGAACACGTGCATTATTCTTAAGCATAAGAGGGTTGCAATGAACCAAACAAGCTGCAATTTCTTTCTCTTTTTTGTTGTTGCGACATCAGGCTTGGGAGGGGGGGTGTCTGAAATACTCGGAAAGGTGATAAACCTGGTATATGAACAATGCAAGAGTTTATCTTTAATATCTACATATTAAATTACAATAACAATAGACGAGATTAAATCTCCTCAAACTCTTGTGATTCTAGAATGGAGCTAGTAATTTGTCATTAAACAAGGACGGCTCTTCGTGGTATTTAGCCTCTTAAGTGGAAGTTAGAGTCAATATCATCTTAATTCAAATGCAGAAACTTTTAGTAATACTTTCAGGAACTTTCTTTTTTCTAATGTAAGTTTAAAAGAGTGAAAATCTGTATTGTGTTTTTCCATAACCTACTCGACATGCTTAGCAAGGTTTATTTGCCACGAAATATATAATTCTTCATATTCGAAGTAAATAACTTGAACAATAAGAAAATTCTCTCCTCTTTTCTCTCTTAATTTGCTCACTGAAGAAAAAGAAGAAGGAAGAGGAGGGAGAGTGATAGGTTGTATGGAAAAAAGAGCTGTGTTAGGTCGTAAATCTCAATTATTGGTTGCTTTATAGTCAAAATAGGCCTGCATTATAGTTATCCTGCACCATTGTGTGTGTGTTTCTGTTGCTTTATTTTATCATTTTATTCATTCCATCTATTGTCGCTTTCATGGAGTCGTCTTCGACAGGTTAGTTTTTGTTTTGTAAATCGTTTGCAATTCCAAATAAACCCCACACCACCACAATGACCATTCATTTTGGTTAACATATAGTATAGCATAACGCGCATCAGTGTTTTTCTCTTACCAGAAACGTACTTCTTTTTATATATGGGTTTCTTTGGAAAGAATTTGCAATTTAGATCACCCATAAAACAGGCCATGCACAGACATGTCAATATGCATTATCAGGAAAATCTATATAGCTCTCTATTGAAAAGAATTTTACTCGCCGAGTACGTTAGATATATTGTATAAAGAAACCTCAGTACACAAACTAGATAAACAGTTAAAGAAAGCCCCTCCCAGTATTTTTTTTTTTTTTTTTACTCTTCTGCAATGTTCAGACTTCGACTTCAAATATTTAGTGTTGTTTGCATTTTGGTTAATTGAAGCACTTCATAACGAATAAAATAATACACAGCTCATTAAAATTGGTGATGTAATTTTGTTCCTACAACCATTAAACAAAAATCCAGTCATTTTTTTTAAAATCTCATCTTAGTTTTCTTTCCATGTCAGATTGCTGATAAATATATTAAATCGCGTAATATAAGCATAAGTATTTATTGATTGTCCATAAATGGAAATTCGTGAATTTTTACATGCCATATAAATACAGACAAAAAATTCTATACATTTATAGATATGTATATGAATAATGCAATCTACATTTGGGACATGACAACAACATAACGTTACTTATGTTATTTACATAATAATTGATAACAATGCAGGTGAGACTGCCAGAAGCATCCCACTTCTTAAATTTTGCACAATTTGGCGACAGAAAAAAACCTTGGCAGGGTTGGCCTATCATACATATCATATGCCTACCGATGGACGTTGTTTGGAGGAAGTCATGTTAACATGAAAAAAGTAAAATTTATAAAGAAAAAAAAAAGGTTATGTAACAGCTTCCGTCATTGCATGATTATGCGAAATTCGAAAATGATAGTATTTTTAAGAATTCATATATTCAAGTGATCGAGTGATTTAACCAATCACGAAGAAATGAAGGCAATGTACACTGAAAATCCAACCTTTCCCTATATATGCCTACATACCACGGCCCTAATCTGGCAAAAGGGTCTATCTGCAAAATTTTGGATTTTTTTTTTTTTTCATATCTAGGGTTTATGAGGCCAAAATTTTCATCTGGCCAACTCTCAGTGGTGCTCGAGCTTTCGTTTTCGAGATACCAGAGGACACCAATATCAAATTCCATCATTTTACTGGTATATAATCTGGCAGAAGGGTCTATCTGCACATAGACCCTATAAAAAGTGGTAGTAATCTGGCAAAGGGGTTTATCTGCACATAGACCCTTTTGCCAGATTACATGGTGGAGAAGGCGTATTTATTTAATCAGGCAAAAGGGTCTATCTAGTCCAGTAGATATGTGAAAAAGATGCTCGAATCTGGCAGAAAGTGTAAAATTTGGCATACAGGGGTATTTTGGGGCGCTGATTTCAAAAATTGCCGGCTCCAAGTGATTTGACCATCAGGTCGGCTGCCATTTTGAAATCCAAGATGGCCGCCATGAGAAATCATTAAATGTCATTTTCTTGAGTTTTACATGACATGTGACACTGAAATTTGGCATATAGGGGTATTTTAAAGCACTGATTTCAAATATCGCCGGCCCCCAGCAATTTGACCATTTGGTTGGCAGCAAAATGGCCGCCATCTTGAAATCCAAGATGGCCGCCATGAAATATCGGTGCAATCATTTTCTCGAGTTTTATATGAACTGCGGTATTGAAATTTGGCATATAGGCTTAATTTTGGGCGCTGATTTCAAATATTGCCGGCCTCAAGCGATTTGACCATCGGGTCAGCCGCCATTTGAAATCAAAGATGGCCGCCATTAAAAATCATTGAACTAATTTTCTTGAATTTTACACATGTGCCACTAAAATTTGTAGTATATGGGTATCTGGGTGCGTTAATAAAAAAAATTGCTGGCTCCAAGGAATCTGACAATTGGTCGGCGGAAAAATGGCCGTCATCTTGAAATCCAAGCTGGCTGCCATAGAAATTTTGCAATTATTTCGTTGAGTTTTATATGATCTGCGGCATTGCACTTTGACATATAGAAGTAGTGTGGGGAGCTTATTTCAAATATTGCCGGCCCTCAGCGATCTGATCCCCTGAGTCAGGGTTATACGGGCGTTATTACAACTGGCAGGCCAAAGATATTCATTCGAGCAAACCCACCCTAAATTTTTAATTTTGATATTGCTGATTTTCAAAAATGAATATGATTGATAATCTTACACTGATTCCAGGGAGGGTAACTTTACTGAACTTGCTTTTTTCAAATTGGGAAGAATATCACAACTTTGGAACTATTTTTATACTAGCGGAAGAAGTATTGCCATTTTACTGTCTTAAGCCATGAATTTGATCCTGTCAGGTGTAGTCTTCATAAATGCCGATTTATTTTTAAAATGAGCTGCTCGAGGTACCCTTTTCTTAAGATGGCTGCCATGAAAACAAAATACATACATGTACATAATACCAATTTACAGTGTCACATGTAATGTATAGCTCAGGAAAGATATTTCATAATAGCCATCCTAGATTTCAAAGTGGCGGCCATTTTAAGCTGACCTGGTGGATCAATCAATGGGGCAGCAATATTCTAAAACCAGCAGACCAAAACCTGCCTGTACATGTATGTCTAAAATGCAGTGCCTCAAATTATTTAAAAACTCAAGTTATTTAAATTATTTAAAATTATTCAAATTATTTAAAACTCAAGAAAATAATTTGGATTTTCATGACAGTCGATCCTCTCTAGATTTCAAGATGGTGGCCATTTTGCAGCCTATCTATTGGACAGACTACTGGGGGAAATTTCAATACCCCAAGTGTCAAATTTCAAAATAATATCTACGTTATAATTATAATACCTAATTTTTTTAAATAATTTTGTTTTCATGGCAGCCATCTTGGATTTCAAGATGGCTGCCAGTTTGCAGCTAAGGTATCACGGGCCTAAAACATTTCCCATAGACTCGTGTGTTAAAGAGGCGCTCAAAAAAAAGATGAAATTCGAGAATCGAATGTTTACTACCAGTGGATAGGATACATGTCTGACATTCCATATCTGACCAGAAAAGGGTACCTCGAGTAGCTCATTTTAAAAATAAATCGGCATTTATGAAGACTACACCTGACAGGATCAAATTCATGACTTGAGACAGTAAAATGGCAATACTTCTTCCGCCAGTATAAAAATAGTTCCAAAGTGGTGATATATCATCCCAATTTGAAAAAAGAAAGTTCAGTAAAGTTACCCTCCCTAGAATCAGTGTAAGATTATCAATCATATTCATTCATTTTTGTCAATCAGCAATATAAAAATTAAAGATTTAAAATGGGTTTGCTCGAATGAATATCTTTGGCCTGCCAGTTGTAATTACGCCCGTAAAACCCTGACTCAGGAGATCAGATCGCTGAGGGCCAGCAATATTTGAAATAAGCTCCCCACACTACTTCTATATGTCAAAGTGCAATGCCGCAGAACATTGCAAAAGGTGAATACAGATTTAAGAAAAGAAGGATAGCACGAAAGAAGAAGAGTAGAGAAAAAGAACAGGAGAGCAAGGGAGAGAGGAGAAAAAGGCAAAAAATAGAAGAAATTAAATAACACAATTGGTAGATGTTAGACTGCCATATAAAAAATAAAATCATAGATTTTAGAAAAAAACAGATAGCTCTTAAAGAATGAAAGGCAAAGTAAAACTCTTCGTCAGTCTGTGGCATGAGAAAGAGAAATAAAAAAACAATTGGTTATAATTAATGAAAATCTTATAAGATGGATTAAATTTAAAAAAAATTATTGATATGCCCAACTTTATAATTGATTAATTTTGTATAATCAACAATATCCTAGCCAATTAAGTGTAAAATCTTGGATAGTGTCATCATTATTATTATTATTTTATTTATTTATTTATTTATGTATTTTTTGTTGTGGGGGTTAGGTTTTACATTTTCCAATCGCTAAGACACCCTGTGCATCCAACCAATTGCTTTCAGAACAAAGTCAATTAGTTATAAACGCCTAGTAAATCAAATGGTTTTTGTAACATTCCTGGTAGACCAAATGGCTGGCTGTGGACCAAATGCCTACTTAGACCAATTAGTTACGGACCAAACGCCTAGTAGACCAAATGGTTTTTGTAACATTCCTGGTGGACCAAATGCCTACTTAGACCAATTAGTTACGGACCAAATGCCTAGTAGACCAAATGGTTTTTGTAACATTCCTCGTAGACCAAATGGTTGTGGACCAAATGAAATGACCAAATGGTTGTGGACCAGACGCCTAGAAGACCAAATGCTTGTGGACCAAATAGTTTTTTTGTATCAATGCCTAGTAGACCGAATGGTCGTGGACTAAACGCCTAGTAGACCAGTGGTTTTGTAACAACGTCTAGTAGACCAAATGCTTATGGATCAAACACCTAGTAGACCAAATGGTTGTGGACCAAACGCCTATTAGACCAAATGGTTTTGTAACAACGTCTATAGCAAATGGTTTTGTAACAAATGCCTAGTAGACCAAATGGTTATGGACCAAACGGTCAGTAGACCAAATGGTTTTGGACAAAATGAATAGTAAACCAAGTGGTTGTAGACCATGAAGTTGAGAGTCCTGCGCAGCCTGTCCAATATTATAATAGTTTACCAACCGTGCAGATATACCTTTCTGCCTGGTTAAATTAACACAATTTCCCTCTGTAACAGTGTGTATCTGCAGATAGACCCCGTTTGCCTGATAAAATAAACATATTATCTGCCATCATTTAATCTGGCAAAAAGGTCTATGTGCAGATATACCCTTTTGCCAGATTACAGCCAATTTTTATAGGGTCTATGTGCAGATAGACCCTTTTGCCAGATAAATATCACTGTCTTTGCTCCCGAGATTAATCTGGCAAAAGGGTCTATCTGCATTAAATTGGATCTTACAAGAAAAGTAAAGGGATTAAAATAATAAAAAGGGACTAAAAATAATTTTTCAAAGATAAACTAAGTGATAGAATAGAGTCCACCAACTAAAATTAACTCTCAAGTATTCTACAAGTAAATTAAATGCTCAAACTTCAAAGCTGATTTTCTCAGAAAGTTTTTCGAGGGCGAATGTGCAGATAGACCCTTTTGCCAGATTAGGGCCGCCCAGTAAAAATCCTCGGCAATCACGACCTGAATATACCATCGGCTCTTGTTTGTGTACCAACCATTCTCTACCGTTCTGCCTTTTATTTTTATTTTCTTTCTTTAGAGTGACACGCTCTGGTAAAAATGATGACATGGAAATATGATTGTAAAGTTGAACAACAATGGTATTTCATGTTTTCCTCGTTTTCCCAGGTCCTTTTTTTCTTTTCCTCCAAGGTACATCAAAGAATATATAATCACGGATACGGCTGAAGGCGCCAGAGAGTGTTGCAACTCAACCCTGACCATAGAGCTATGCCCTGACCTATCTACTCTTAACCCCGATACATTGTCATGATACCGGTAAATTTTATCATCTTATACGTTGAAGTGGAGATGACAATGGTTTAGATACTTTTGAAAGAAATAAAAGTTGTATTTCATTCGCGTTCGCGTTCACATTATAAGCCTTCTTCTTTTTTATATTTGTATGTTTTATTGAATCATAAAGTCATAATCAAAGGAAAATGACAATATTTATAAGGTATTATGACAGATCAGAGTTCTTGTGACAAAAAAGCAATAACAATAACAAAAACATAAACAAAACTTAGCAAACAAAACAATAAAATTATACAAGGCAAACATAGCATTGTGCAGTTGATACTTTCTGTATTATGTATGGGTTAAAAAAAGAGCTGAATTATGAACAAATATATAAAAAATTATAAGCACATTTTTAAATATCCTGGTTACACCTCAAATTTCCAAATTTTGACGTGGATGGAAAGCTTATTTCTTTTTTGGCTAAAGAGTATTCCAAACCTTTCTGTTTTTAACAAACAATTTAAAAGCCCCAATGTTTGTTAAGACAACCTTGAATTTACAAGTATATATATAATATTTAACCAGTAAAAATAAATAGGATAAAAACTTATCAGTTAGTACTCCAAATAGCTTCAAAAACGGCAAGGGCGGAAATCTCTCCCCAAAGGTAGGGGGACCAGGGGCTGGAAAATTTGACAAGCTCCCGAAAGAAAAAAAGGGGAAAAAAGGTTATCACCCAAAAAACTAAGATCATCATGTCCAAAATACATGTTTTATTTCGAATTTGAATGATGTATTTCTTTCCATCATTAAAGACTAAAAATAGTAGGGGGACATTTGATATTGTGTCCCCCTACTATTTTTGGTAGGGGGACGCGTCCCCCTGTCCCCCCTGGGATATCCGCCCATGAAGAACGGACAGAAATGCTTAGCATTGCTATAGGAATTACAAAGCAAAAAAAAAAAACAATGGCCAAAGGGCTTGTTTACATTCATGTGCAGGAAAATCTTAGTAACTTAATTGAATGATTTTGTAATTACTATAACTTTGATGTTTTATGGAACATAACACCAAAGAGTGTCAGAGTAACACAACCAATGGATGTTGAATTAACACGGTAAATTTAACACCGGATTAAAATGATCAGTGTAGTCATCTATGCACACCAATCAACACCTGCACATGTGGTTGTGTGGTCCGTAGCTCGTCTTGCTCACTTGCATCTTGGTGTCTGTGATGGGTATTTGCTTTACTTCCCATCCGGATTAAAACTTGGGTGTTCAAACTGACGCACGGTTAGAGTCTCTAGAGAACCGCACCCTTCGGTGTTAAAATTACAGTCTAGAGTTTGAACAAAATCACTAAAGAGTGTTAAAACAACAACCAGAGGTGTTGCAATAAAACCCATGGGTGTTGAACTGGTATTTTAATTTAACACATAAGTAATTGATGACTGGTGTGGTGGTCATGCATATGTACATCGGTTAACTCCTCAATTTTTGCTATTAGATTTGATCGCAACCAGGTATACTAGATCAAGCAAACCAGGCTTCAAATTCGGGAAAGTCAGTCTTCCAACATTATCATAATAAAAAACAACAAAAACAACCCCTATCAAAATTCAAATAGAAATCTATAGAATCGAGTTTGAACAAAATGATATAGACAATTTTCTAGTTCAAGCCTCAATCCCTCCAGATGAAAATATATAACGGGTTGTGTTTAGATTTGGCGAAGTAATCTCATTTCAACAGTTACAGGTAGGAGTAAAAAAAAAAAAAAAAAAAAAAAAAAAAAACTTTATAGATAATACGGTAACATGGTTTATTCACATGATTATCTCTTTGTACCATTATATGCAGATAATCATGTTGCTTCATCTAAATAGACGATTTAAGATAAAAATCAATGAACTTGCAAAATTTAAGAACGGTTCGGTTTTTTTTTAATTGAGGTCACTGCAATACTTTGCCCAAACGTGAATGAGCACGTTGAGTCTATTTTGAAAAGGGGAGTTTCTTTTCTACGTGTGTGTGTGTATACTTTTTTACAGCGTATCAATGTTGTTGTCGTCGTTGTTTTTTTTAAACATCATTGGAATCATTTTCCATATTATTTTGGATGAAAATGGGGAATCCTGGTCACGCCCTGTAAGAGTGCCCCCCCCTTTTTTTTTTTTTACATTATCACTGGTTTTAAGAAATAAATATATGTATGGGGCAATGTTTCTTGACACAGGTAAGTAGACAACCATCATTCCCACTAAACGCTGCATACTAAAAATTCCCATCAAGATCCCCTGTGGAGGATCTAGGGGGCGCCCCTGAGAGAAAAGCTTGTATTAATGTTTTGTCACTCCCTCCTTCCCCGAGGTCAAGGGGGAGGGGTGATTTATGTTTTTTGGAGGGATGATATATATCTATTTTCTAATGTGCTGACAGTTATAACTTCTTCGAGTGAAAGCTTGTGGATTGCCAGAGAAGTGCCCTCCCCCATGAATCCGCCTCTGACTAAGCGCCTCTCTCTCTTGCCTCAATTGGATCCTCCTCGCGAACCATGCCCCCCCCCCTCCGACTAGGCCGAAACAGAAAATGGTTTTACTGTTAGAGTAGCTCATCAGCTCTGCGAAACAATCTCCATACTGAAGAAAGGACTTGCTATATGTAAGCTCAGTTTTCTCAGAACCAATATATTGGTTGTTGTTCGTATAGAGTTATTGACGACTATTATTACCATGTTATCGGATGTTCTTTTTCTTGACAAATGTAAAATAAGTTTATATGATCATGATTGACAAGTACTTGGGAAAAGAATGAAGCAACAAAGTACATTCCTTCTTTCATTCATTCATTCAATCTTTATATTATTTTATACAATTTTATCAAAAACTATTTTGTTTATTATCTTGGTGGTACCTCAATTCTTTTCATTGATATTTTGCGAGGATTCCTCTTTCCCACTATGCTTTAATTTTTTTTAACAAGTTCAAACCTAGTTACCAATAATGCATATAGCATTTCCATTTATTTGAAAGCAGGATAAAAGAGCATTGTAGATTAAATGCCTTTGCTCATGGGCATAGCTGCCGCGGCCGGGGATGGAACCCCGGACTTTTTCATGTATAGCCACTTAGCCAGGCGCCTTAGACCACTCGGCCACGGCACCTCCACTATGCTTTAAAATACTGTTTTTACGTTGAAAACATACAAAGGGCACATCGAACTTGTGACCATTTAAAGGGAATCGGAGAAGTGGGCGTGGAGTTTATAATAGGAAGCTGCATCTGTACTTGTGTGTTCCGTTTGGAAACTTATTTAGCGGTCATTCGTCACAAGGAGGTCGATTCACAGAGGAGATCAAAACTATCTCTCTCCAATTAGGGTTACCCTGGATATTTTCATTCGTGTTTCTCACACTGCCGTGGTTTGGAACCGTAATCATTGACGATGGAGCGTGGTCGTTTGATTCTCATCATTGTCGGAATCACCATCCTGCTGGTGGCCATCGTTGTCGCGATCGCCGTTCCCGTGTCGCTGAATAACAAGAGTAAGAGAGATTCAGATTTGGCCAGGCAGTATATGAGAGAGGTGCCTCTGATAGACGGGTACGTCATAATTTAGTATGTATCGTTGGCTTAGTAAGTATCGTTGGCTTCTTGTTTGATTGCTGGTTATTTCTTCTTTCGTTTTCACTTGTCACCCTGTGAAACACGGGAATATATAGGTGTGCAGTGGCGTACCGTGGGTCACGGCATGGGGGGGGGGGGGCACCAGCAAAAATTTTGAGTCACTTAGTGAGCGTGCTCAGTTGCCAGGTATACTGACCTTAAATTGAGACATTTTAAGGACTGTACCATTAAACGGATATGTATCTCACTGATCAAATAATGCGAGCGCGAAGCGCGAGCTGAAAATTTTTGATATTCAGACCTAAAAAGGGACATCATAAGCAAATTTTTGTAATCATGATACGGGGGACATCCCGATAGTCCGCGGGTCCGCGGATTATCGGACCCGCGGACTATCGGACCCGTGGACTATCGGGCTGTAACCCATGGGACGTACCTGTCTAGCTAAACAAACAATGAGAGAGCGAAGCACGAGCTGAAATGTTTGTATATATTGACCCCAAACAGGGACATTTAAAGGACTATTTTTAAAAGAATCCATTAAGAGTATACATATCTCACCATAGTCATCTAATGCGAGTGCCAATTAAGCGCTTGCTGATTTTGTTAGCATTACATCTGAACACATGAAGCACTTTTTGTAGTCATTGTAATCATGATTACCATGCGCATCTCACTAATCAAATATTACAAGCCCAAAGCGCGAGCTGAAAATCGAGGAAATTCAAACCTGAAGAGGGGCATTCGAATGCTTGTTTGTAGGAATTTCACTAAGACCATACGTATTTCACTAACCAAATGATGTGAGCGCGAAGCGCGAGCTGA